>NC_137047.1:22027423-22372423 GCF_032717465.1 Coenobita brevimanus | reverse complement strand
GATTGAACTTGCTGGTGAATCTCTTGAGTGTGTGGAAGAGTTTTGTTATTTGGGAGACATGTTGGTGCTGGAGGTGGAGCTGGAGCTAGCTCTGTGGCTAGGGTGAGAAGTGGTTGGAAGAAGTTCAGGGAGCTCTTGTTGTAATGCTAGGTGTAAATAGACTCGACTTCTCGTTCCTAAAACACCTAACGTGGAGCGGGGTCCTCTTTCGAGACCGGAGCTTAGTGCAATAAAGAGAGGCAAGACACAAAAACTCATCAAACCTAGTGTATTCAGGATACAGTGAATATAGGCGCGCGTGAGGCGCGGGGAGTGAGTCTCACAAAGGGGGGGGAGAAAAAGGGGGGGGGGTGCGGGGAGTGACTTGTGACGGCTAGGAGGGAGTTATGGTAATACTGGAGAGAGGCAAGGATTAAGAATGAGGATTACACGTTTTCCAATAGCAAAGGGACTTTGGTAATTGATTCTATTCTTGGTTTACACTTACACTAGATACTGGGACGAGGGAATGTCGTACAGGATTTACGGGTAGCGGGAGTAGGGGAATATCACTAACACTTTCTCGTATTACTTCTTTAGAGCTCACAGCAGTAGGGGTGTATTACTACGGAGGAATTTCCAGGCGGCACAGTCTTACTAATTGTATATAAAGGACGTCACTCATAAATATAGTTCATCAGATCTTGGTTTGCACACTCGTCCTGTATTCTGTCACTGTGATCTTACTTGCCCCGATATTCACGATATTAAGTCACTGCACGATACTACACTAGGCAAAGTCACACTTAACCTAAATCACTTGCACTGTTTCTGGGCAGCATCACACGTATTGATCGTGGGGGGCAGGGGCGGGAGCACGCCATCAGCAATCCTGCCGAGCTAGGGGTACCGCCAAGGGGAGGCATGCCAAGAGGGCACGGGACAACTCGTAGGGGCGTCCTCTCGCGTCCTGGGCTACCCGTGGCTTCCGGGCTGGGCTCAGGGGTATGGCCCTCGGGACTGGGGCCGAATAGCTCCAGGAACCTCTGGTGTAAGTCTTGGCCGGAGGTGGGAGCCTTACGTCGTTGTGGGGGCATATGGAGATCGCGCCCGGGTGTCCTGGGGAGGATCGGGAGAGACTGCGGACTGCGGTCTCCAGCGTCTAGGGGCGCTGACAGGGGAAGGCTGTGGCATCGGCTTATGCTGGGGCCCTTCAGGTGTGTCTGTTCCAGAGCCAGGCATAGGGAGCGGAGGCCAGGGGAAGCTGTGAGGCCTGTCTGCGCCACTCTGGTACGGGAGGCCTGGGCTCTTGTCTTCTGCCGGGGTGACGTCTCGCTCCTTGCCTCCTTCCGTGCACCTTCAGAGCGACAGTGGGCCGTCTCACGAGGGTGGGAGGGACAATAGGCCGTCTCTACCAGGGCATCTTTGGAGCGACAATAGGCCGTCTCACGAGGAGGGGAGCGACAATAGGCCATCTCTACCAGGACACTTTCCGAGCGACAATAGGCCGTCTCGAGGGCGGGAGCAACAATAGACCGTCTCTACCGGGGCACCTTCGGAGTGACAATAGGCCGTCTCACAAGGGCGGGAGCAACAATAGGCCGTCTCTACCAGGACACTTTCGGAGCGACAATAGGCCATCTCACGAGGAGGGGCGCCGTCTACAGTGTCTAGATCAACTCCACCCCTAGCTGGTTCAACAATCCCACTCCGTGAAGATAGTGCCTTCTACGACGGCGACGGCGTGGTGGCTGCGTGACATAGGGGCGCATGGCCCGGGCTGATATATGCCGTTGTTGCCGGGGGTTGTTCCGACTGGTGGCGGCTACCCCGTGGGGTCCGTGTGGGGGAGTCGGCACGTTCCCGGGCATACTGGGCTGTATCTTGCTTGCCCCGTTGTCGGGGGCACTATGGTATTCTTCTGTTTCCATTTCGGGGGCACTGCTTTGTAAGTCACGCATTTTACATAGAAAAGTGAGAATAATATCCGTCCCTTTGTATTACCGCAAATATCCAGTGTCCCGCTATTCCCTCCCTCTCTACAACATCCCCTCCCCATAACTAACGTAATATAAACGAGAGATAGAAACAAATGTCAAAACCCTTTTTCTATCAAGTGATACTAAAAGTGAATTAGAAAGACGTATCCTTTCCCAATATTACTATAACTCTGTTCCGGCTCGTCACGAGTCCTTCCCCTCCCCCCCTGCGTGAACTCCCCCTCCCGCGCTCTCACGCGCACCCGTGTTCCCTGTACACCTGTTCACTAGACTTTCTGTATTGGCAACCGTAGTGGTTAAGTCAGTATCCTGTGAGATACTAATATCCTAAGTAAGGTTTTATTTCTGTGTCACTATTCGTGTTGTAATATCTGTATTTTGTCCTGTGTCTGACTGTGGGAATATACGTGTAAAAGGTTATTGCCTAGAGTTTTTGTGTCCTGCCTCTCTTTCATTGCATTAAGCTCCGGTCACGAAAGAGGACCCTGCTACACGTTAGGTGTTTTAGGACCGAGGAGTCGGGCCTTTTTCACCTAGCATTACAATATATATTGTTATGCTGAGTGTTTTTAGGTCGACTCCTCGCCCTAAAAACACTAGCGACTGAGCGGGGTCCTCTTTCCGGACCGAAAGTAAAGCACCAACAAAGGAACAGGACATAAAAACTAGGCAGTATACCTTAACACATCTATTGCCTTAATTCTAAAACCGTTACAATATGATTCAGAGTGATATTTAGGATATAGGATACAGGGACACAGAGTCAGGTTGGGATGACACAAGATAAAACTGTACTCAACACACGATATGATACACATGTAACAATGGCTTTAGTTCTATAAGTGTGGATGACCGTCTTTCATTTAAACCCAGAATATTTATACTCACAATAGCAAGGGGAATACACAAGATTAAGGTCTGGGGGAGGAATATAACTATAAGGAAGTCAGGGTGTGGATCATGACACTCGACTCAGTTAACTAGCCGCGGCGACACTGTTCATAGATTTTGGTTCTCCCGCGCACTCCGATTGTCATTCACACTTACGGGAAGCTCCTTTATTCTGGGAGGGTGATAGTACTTTACTTATTATTACTGAATTACTTTCACTTTAAGGGACATGTGAGTTTGTTGGGTTAAATAACATTAGCCGCTGGTTTCATATGGATCACACTCTGTCACTCTGTCACTGTTCACTGTTCCTCTTTCTCGGATTTACTTAGGTCTAAGGGGCGTCACTGATTTACCCGTGTTTCCTGGGTTAATTCACTCTGTCACTGTTCGAGGGGGAGGACCTCAGGGGGACTTTGCCTGTGGCGGGCAACACACTACCAGCAGGGGAGTCACTGCCCGGGTCCGGTCCGTCGGTGAGTTGCAGGGAGGCCCTCCTGTCTGGGGGCCTCGACCTGAAGGTAGACCCTTACCTCAGGGTCTCGTCGGTGGGGTGCAGGGAGGCCCGCCTGTCTGGGGGCCTCGACCTGAGAGGTGGCCCTCGGGGCTGGGGCCAAACAGTTGGAGGAGGCGGGTCTGGCGTCGGTGGCTCCGCGGGGTGAGGGGGTCAGAGTTACCCTCGCCTGTAGTCTGCTAGGCTCGCCTGGGGGTCCTGGGGCTGCGGTGGTCTGCCAGGGGACGCGCCGTCAGGGTTGGGCTGCGGCCTCGTTTCCTGCTGGTGCCTGAGGAAGACAGAGATCTCCCAGGAGTGGGAGGCAGGTCCGGTCTCGGACTTTGCCTCCACTCTGGCGACACCTTCAGGCCAACTCTCCCGAATGGTGTCAAGCTATTCCCACAGGGGAACGCGGAAGGTGGAGTGCACATGGAGACCGTGTCCTCTCCTATATACAGGGAGGGAAGCACGGAGGCGACTCTCTCTTCTGTCTCTGTCACAGCCGTGGCTCCAGGTTTCTTTACCCTGGGACCCACTTTTCGCTTTCTACTAGAGCCTCCTGCCCTTGGAGTGGCGGAGGATACTGGAACCTCGTGGCGCACTAAAGGGCCTCTTGGCCGGGGTGTGGCGGAGGGTATAGACCCCTCGTGGCACACTGTAGGGCCTCCTGCCCTGGATGTGGCGGAGGGTACTGGCCCCTCATGGCACACTATAGGGCCTCCTGCCCTGGATGTGGTGGAGGGTATTGCTCCCTCGTGGTACACTGTAGGGCCTCCTGCCCGGGATGTGGTGGAGGGTACTGGCCCCTCGTGGCGCACTACAGGGCCTCCAGCCCTGGATGTGACGGAGGGTATTGCTCCCTCGTGGCACACTGTAGGGCCTCCTGCCCGGGATGAGGCGGAGGGTACTGGCCCCTCGTAGCGCACCAAAGGGCTTCTTGCCCTAGACGTGGCGGAGGACACGGACACCTCGTGGCTCACTGAAGGGCTTCCTGCCCTAGATATGGCGGAGAGTGCTGGAGCCTCGTGGCACACTGAAGGGCCTCCTGCCCTAGTTGTGGCGGAGGGTATTGCTCCCTCGTGGCACACTGTAGGGCCTCTTGCCCTGGACGTGGCGGAGGTAGGGACACCTCGTGGCTCACTGAAGGGCCTCTTGCCCTTGAGGGGTGTAACTATGGCCGTCGCCAAAATGTTACTAGGGACTGACTCTTGTTCAGTCCCACCCCACTGCTGTCGATGGTTGTCCCGCCTGCGAGGTTGTTTCCGATCCTAGTTCACCTGGTGTCGGGGCAGTTGCGGGGAAAAGGGGCACAAGTCAGTAGTGGGCGGGTGATCCTCTTGCCCTGGGTCATTAGCCCCCCCGTTGTCTCTTCCTGGGGTTGTGGGGTGGTGATGGCCCGGTGGTGGGATGGGGGGTGGCGGGGTGGGTGGTCCGGCGGCGGGCATTTTACATATATATATATATATATATATATATATATATATATATATATATATATATATATATATATATATATATATATATATATATATACACAGTATATTTATTTATATGAACAATATATGTATATATATATATATATATATATATATATATATATATATATATATATATATATATATATATATATATAGGTATATATATGTATATATAGGTATATATATATGTATAGGTATATATATATGTATATATAGGTATATATATGTACGTATAGGTAGGGGCAGTCACCATCCACTCACTTGATGTAGTTCTGCTCTCGGGTGTCTGCCCTTTTCTCTCCTCCATCCTTGTTTCCATCCATCCTCTTGTCTTTCCTTCATTCTTTCCTTGTCCTTCTGCCTACGGGTGACTTTACACTCCCTCTTCTATCTTTCTTTCCTTCATTCTTTCCTCTTCCTTCTGCCTGTGGGTGACTCTACACTGAATGACAAGCCAAATGGTTTCCTATACACCAGGAAACCATTTATTACGCTGGGTAGTAACCATATAACCAAATTTTGGCGCCTGGTGGTTTGTTGGGTGATTACGGCGCTCCAGTCGGATTGAGCTGGTGAAGGTTTATATCCAAAGAGTGATTGGGGTTTATTGTACACGTAATGCCACTCTGGGATGAGTGAGGCTGGTCACGCTCATCTTTAATGTCAGGACCAACATGCCTAGCCCCGGGCATATTTATGTATGTATTTATATATGATGACGACCCAGGACCGGACAAAGGACTTGATAATGGCTATGTGGAATGTAAGGGCAGCGAATGATGAGGTGAAAGAGAGAGAGATTGTCCAGGTGCTTGAGGGTGCGAAAGTGGATGTATGTGGAATAACTGAAACAAAATTGAGAGGAGAAAGTGTGAGAGAATGGGAGTATGGATGGGGTATATGTGCAGGAGTAGGTGAGAATGAGAGGGCAAAGGAAGGAGTATGTATAGTTGTGAGTAAAAGATGGAAGAAGAGCATAATACAGTATGGATCAGTTGGGTCAAGGATTGTGTGGGTAAAGTTGAAAGCTGGAATACAAATGTGGGCGATTGTGTGTGTGTATGCGCCAACGCAAGATCGTGCTAGAAGAGTGAGAGAAGAGTTCTGGACAAATGTAGAAGTGTGCATGGAAAAGTTTGGAAGGAATGAGAGACTGTTTTTGATCGGTGATATGAATGGTAAAGTTGGGAATGTGAAGGTGGATGGAATAGTTGGTGAGTGGGGTGTGCCTGCTGAGATAGATGAGAATGGGAGTGCGTTAGTGGACATTTGTGCTGGGAGGAGGTTGGTGATAGCCAATACCCTCTTCAGGCATAAAATGATCCACAGGTATACATGGCGAGTGATGAGAAGGGTGGGTGGTGAACTGAATGAAAGGAAGGCAATGATTGATTATGTGTGTGTGGATGAAAGGATGCGAAGATGTGTAATGGATGCAACAGCTTATAGAGGCTGGGGGAGTGGACTTTCTGAGCACTACTTGGTGGTGGTCAGAATTAAAATTCAAGTAAGATGGAGGAATAGAAGAAGGGAAAGACGAGAGGAAGGAGTAGTTGCAAGGAGAGTGGAAAGGTTACAAAAGGATGAGAAAAAGGCAGAGTATAAGAGAGAAGTGGAGGAACAATTGGGCAAATATGAATTGGAGCAGATGGGAGACGTGGAAGGTGTGTGTTGGATTTTTACAGAAGAAATATGTGCAGCATGTGATGTGGTGTGTGGAAGGAAGAGAAGACGGAGGGGGGTGCAAGGAACAGCGTGGTGGACTGAAGAGGTGAGACAGGCTGTGGCACAAAAGAAGAAAGCATACAATGAACGGATGAGAAATAGGGCCGTGGAAGAAGTTGAGAGGCGGAAGAGAAAGTTATATGTAGAAAGAAAGAGAGAGGTGAAAAGATTAGTAAGAGAGAGTAAGAAGAGAGTGGATGTGGTATTTGGAAGGAATTTGAGTGTAAAGTGGAGGGACTATAAGAAAATGTTCTGGAGAGAGGTGAAAAGAGTAAGACAGGGTGGAAGTGAAGTTAGCAGGGGAGTGAAAGATAAAAATGGTAGATTACTAGTGGAGAAGGGAGAAAAAGTGAGCAGATGGAGAGAACACTTTAAGGAATTGTTGAATGTAGAGGATGGAAGTAATGCGAGTATAAGTGGCTGGGGAATGGCTGAGAGAAGGAGGGAGGTGAGAAGACAGGAAGAAATCAGTAGGATAGAAGTTGTGGAAGCAATGAAGAAAGTTAACTCGGGGAAAGCCCCAGGAATTGATGGAGTGTGTGGTGAAATGCTGAAGCATGGGGGAGAGATAGTAGCAGAATGGATGTGGAAGATGTGCAGGTTGGCCTGGGAGGAAGGTAGAGTCCCAGAGGATTGGAAGTCGGGTGTAATTGTTCCCTTGTACAAAGGAAAAGGGGAAAAAGAAGTGTGTGGTAATCATAGGGGCATTTGTCTTCTTAGTATAATAGGAAAAGTGTATGGTAGGATACTTATTGACAGAGTTAGAGAAAGAACAGAGAAATTAGTTGGAGAAGAACAGGGAGGCTTTAGGAAGGGAAGAGGTTGTGTAGATCAGATATTCATTCTTAGATCTTTAGTGGAAAAGTTTCTAGAGAAGGGAAAGAAGTTGTATGTGGCTTTCATGGATTTGGAGAAACCATATGACAGGGTGGATAGACAAGGATTGTGGAAAGTGTTAAGAATATATGGAGTAGATGGGAAGTTGTTGAATGCCGTGAAGAGTATGTACGATGGTGCAAAGGCTGCAGTGCGTGTGGATGGTGAACTAAGTGAATTTTTCTCTTTGAAGGTTGGGTTGAAACAGGGATGTGTCATGTCTCCATGGTTGTTCAATCTGTACATGGATGGGGTAATAAAAGAGGTACAAGGTAGGGTAGTGGATGTTGGAGTGGCCCTGGTGAGAGAGGATAGTGTTTGGAAACTCCCTGTACTGTTGTTTGCAGATGATACTGTGTTGTTGAGTGAAGACGAAGGGGAGCTGCAAGGCTTGGTGGATGAGTTTGGGAGAGTGTGTAAGAAACGGAATCTAAAGGTGAATGTAGGGAAGAGTAAAGTGATGGTCTTTGAGAGAGGTGAAGTCAGTGAATGGACAGCGAGGTTGGATGGTGAGGAATTGGAAAATGTGAGTGTGTTTAAGTACTTGGGTAGTGTGATGAGTAAGGATGGAGGTTTGGAGGGTGAAGTGCTTGAAAGGGTACAGCAGCGAAGGAAGGTTGCTGGTTCTTTGAAAGCAGTGATAAGAAACAGGGAAGTGAGCATGGAAGTGAAAAAGTTACTACATGACAGTATTGTGATACCAACTCTAACGTATGGAAGTGAAGCTTGGACGTTGTTGGAAGGACACAAGTCAAGAGTGAGAGCAGTGGAAATGAGTTATTTAAGAGGAGCCTGTGGAGTCACATGGAGAGACAGGCTGATGAATGAGGATATAAAGGAGCGTTGTGGTGTGGATGTGATATGAAGCGTTATGAGGAACACACTGAGGTGGTTTGGCCATGTGGAGAGGATGGAGGTTGAAAGACTGACGAAGAGAGTGTATGTGAGTGAGGTGGAGGGGGGAAGAGGGAGGGGGAGGCCGAGGATGAGATGGAGGGATGGGGTGGAGAGGTATATGAGAGAGGGGGGTGTGAGTTGTGAGCAGGGCAGTGAAATGGCGGGGGACAGGGCGACTTGGAGGCGATTTGTTTGTGGCCACCCCAAACGGGATTGAGGCGTCTGGCAATAGATAGATAGATTTATATATGAAATACTAACACCAAGGGGAGACCACAGGGAGGCGCGAAGAGGGTTCGAGCAAGACGGGCATACCTCCCCTGCCACCATACACCCCCCTCCCCCTCAACGGAGCCCAAGGGAGGTACACCACCCCGCTGCACTGCTCTCTACCCAGACCTGCAGTTGCCAGGATCGGGGTGGGACTCATGTATCCATTAGTCCCAAGTAGGACCGCGATGATGCCCACTGTGCTCGTTGGGGAAAGGACGCCTACCATGCTTCTTTCGCCTACTGTCCCTTGTAGGACTGTGACGACACCCACTGTGCTTGTCGGAGAGGGAATGTCCACCATACTTCTCTCACCTGCAGCCCTGGCTAGGAGCAGGACCACGGCGACGCCCACCATGCTCATTGGGGAGAGGACGCCCACCGTTCTCCTCTCACCTGCAGTCCCAGGGTCTAGTGGAACCACGGCGGTGCCCACTGTGCCCGCTGGGGAGGGAACACCCACCATGCTTCCCTCGTCTGCTACCCGTGCGGCACCCACCAAGGGCAACACCCCTTGCTCGCCTCACTCCTCGAGAGGCCGAGTGGGACACTCCTCTTGCTCTCCCCACGTCCCACGGGGTGGAGCTAGCTCCCTAGTGGAGTTGCTGCTGGAGAGGATCTGGAGTGGCCCCCATAGTGAGCCTGGGGGTACGCTCACTGCAGCCAGTGCCACTACATCATCAGTTGCTGCCTGACTCCCGGAGGAAGAGTTGCCGCAGGCAGCCCTTGACAGCTTCTTGACGCCAGCAAGACCGCAGCTCCCAGCTGCCGAAGGATGCACCCAGGACTCCCTGCCAGGACCTGCCCAGACCAACTGGCGAGCCGTCCTCCTCCTCAAAGGGCAGGCGCAGACAAGCGTGCCTGCTTGCCCTGTTCGGCCCCGAGGGCCGCCACATGCACCAAGGCCCCACCAGAGGAAGGCCTGCCTCCACGCCGCCCCACAGCCCACACCGGACGATCCAGCACACGACAAGGGACCTGCGCCTCACTCAAGACAGCACACCTGATGGGACGCCTCCCACACCTGGGTGACACCTGCAACTACCTGGTCTCCTGTAGTCCAACTCTTATCCTTGTTTACTAATAATGTGTTTAGTCTTTGTCATTGTACTGTGTCCTGCACTTATATCTTTTTGTGGTAATATACGTGTAAGATTGGTTAGCCTGTGTTTGAGCCTTGTTCCTTTGGTTGCATGCTGTAGACCCGGTCTTGGAAAGAACCCAAGTCAGTTACCCATACTCAGAGTACGCAGCAAACAGTAATATTTAGATAGTTTAAACAATGAGTGAACAAAAATAGTTGAAGTGAAGTTTGAAACGGTGTCAACTGCAAATTCAGATGATATAACAACAGGTGCCACCTTTGTTATGGAAGTTTGTGAAGAGATGGTAACCAGGAAAACAAAATGGGGATATTTCGGTAGAAAGATCTGGGATTCTGTGAGGAACAGGGCTAGAGGGGATACGGACTGTAGGAAATAAGGAACTGAATTCAGATTGGTACTGAGACCAAGGACCGCACCTGCACTACTCTGCTGACGATCATGAAAAGGAATTTGCAACAGTTGCTTGATAACTGTTATGCTAGGTGTTCTTAGGTCAACCCCTCGTCCTTGGAACACTGGCCACTGAGCCGGGGTTCTCTTTCAAAACAGGAACTAGAATACACGAGAGGAACAGGGCATAAAAACTCGGCTGACCAACCTTACATGTATATTAGTTACAATCAGAACAGTACAATGACAATAGTATACGCAGACAGGTTAATGGGGGGGACAATTAGGCTGATAGGCTCTGGCCTGGGCTGCTTATAAGTGGCGCCTGGGCATGGGAGGTAGCTCGTCAGGTGTGCCTTCCCGTAGGAGGCACAGGACTGCTGCCGGAGGCGGTGTCATCCGGACAGGGCTGCTGGTCGGTGTGGAGGGAGGCCCTTCCCTGGTGGGGTCTCGATGGGGAAGGTGGCCCTTTGGACTGGGGCCGAACAGGGCACGCACACGTGGTTACCTCCTCCTGCTCCTGGGGGAGGGCTGCCTGCTGGTGGTGCTGGGGAGGTCACGCCCCAGAGTTCTAGCAGTGCCCCTGGGTATGTGGGGGCTGCGGTCTCCGCAGGGTCAAGCCGCCGTCAGGAGCTGCCTGCAGCATCCTTTCCTCATGGAGTCTGTCAGCAGAGGGCATCATCCGGGGGCTGGCTGCAGGGCACGGATCTCCAGGCTCGTGATGGGCCCTCGCCACAGCTCTAGCTGCAGCTCCTCTGGGGGGCTGCACCAGTGGGAAGAGAGAGAAGGGCGTCCCAGTCGGCCTCTGGATGGGTGGTGGGCTGAGTCAGGGACTTCCTCCAAGGGGGTAGTCCCAAGGGCAGTGGACAAAGGGCACACAGTGGCGGTAACTTCCTTCCTAGTGCGTACAGTGGCCATCACTGTGGTTCCACAGGTCCTAGAGACAACAGCCGAAGAGCGGACAAAGGCCATCTCTCCCTTCCCGATGCGTACAGTGGCCAACACCGTGGGGCTGCTCCCTAAGGAGGTGGCAGACAAAGGGCGTAGAGTGGCCATCCCTTCCTTCCTGGTGCGTACAGTGGCTGTCACCTTGGTTCTGCCTTTTTCTGGGTTGTCAGTCGAAGTGTGTACAGTGGCCGCCCCCTCCTTCCTGATGGTACAGTGGCCGTCACCGTGGTGCTGCTTGGGACTGTTCTAGGACAAGTCTCACCCCGATCCTGGCGAGGGCTGGCCCGGCTGCGATGTAGTCTGCCGGGACGGCGTTCCTGCTGGTGGCCGTGTTGAGGGGTGCTGGCCTAGGCCCATCTCGTCCGGGCCTTGCCCTCTCCCTATATGCTTCCCCGTGGTCTCCTCCTGGGGTGGGTGTTGGGCCGTGGGCCCTTCCTGAGGTAGATGTTGCGACATCCCTCCCTGGGCTTCCCATGGGGGTGGGCACTTCAATAGCTACCGGGAGATCCCTGCGCCGCCAGGCACCAGCCCTACCCTGCCGGTGGTGGCAATCCGAGATACCACCTAGTTTGTTGATAATGCAGCAGCCATTACTAAGAGGGAATGGAAATAGGTGTGATAACTTATGTGCATGTAGTGTGGTGTAGACAGTTGAAGGAAGAGGTATTAAGAGAGTATGCTAGCCTACTTTCTGTGTAAATGAAAACACTGAAAATGTTCAGCAAAGGGAGGCGATCATCACGTCCCGGGGGCTGGTGAAGCGGGAGCTTCAGCTCTCCCTGCCATCCACCACGGGAATATGTATGTATAATTTGCGAAAACCCATTCGTTCGCTAAGCGCAAACCTACTCCAGTGAGATTCGATGGTTGAGATGTTTGGAGCTGGCAATGAGAGGCTCTCAAAATCTTAGGAGCGCTGGCAGTTCACCAGTGTTGCTTGTAGCTCTGTAGTTATACAAGCAGATAAATGTTTTCTGATGTTCGAGGGAAGTATCCAGACAATCATGCACAAGTAGAAAGCCAATTTACACGCTGACTGCTTAAATAAAAATTGACTTCATACGGTAAAAGTCCGACCAGCATGCCAGCCTGCCACCTGGCGACGACATAAAGCATTTGGCACTGTTTTGATGGTCGCCGCATAGTGGTAGTAGCTCTGTTCTACGGTAAGTTTTGCAGTTTTTTAATGCATACTGTTTGATACAGTTTAGGAAGTACTCTTACTCCCACTCTCTGTCAGAAAATATTAACTGCGTGGGGTAAAGGTCAGAAGAAGTTGCTGTGGTTGCAGGTAAGGGCGGAAGATAACCTTGACACCCGAGTATTCTGGTAGATAACGCTGACAGTGTAACTGGACTCGTTGTACCTTCATCTGTTAATTTCGTAAGAAGAAATGCGTTGTAAACAATATGTGAAGGTTCAGTTTTGTTTTCACTAAGTTAAACGTCGGGATCCGTTCAGTACAACCATTTGCCAAGCAGCGGTCACGAGACGAGTAAACCTTCGATCAGTACGTATTAGTACGATATATTGGTCATTCATAATCAGTAATTTTTTTTGCACCAAACGTAATGTAAGAGTATTCATTTCAGGAAGGTAATATGCTATACCACAGAGGGACGTGATTGTAGCCTGGAGGCTAGTGTGTTGTATTGCATGCTAGTACTGCATACGCCATTAACATTAAGCATATCCCATACATTAAATATACCTTAGTTTTTAGTCTGCATTTATAACAGACTTCGGTTTGGATGGTTCCATGGTAAATTTTGCATGCTTTTGTGATCAATGAAATGGCAATACTGTGGAATATCAAAAGGGTTACATTTTTGTGTAAAGTAAATGATGCATAACAAATATGATTTGCTTCAATAAATTATTTATTTTTGGGTGAATTTGCAGTTTGGATAGTCATGTATCATTTTGTTAAACTTTACCAGATGGGTGCGGCAAGTGCAACAGTCTTCTTACAATGCCAGAAACTTCAGGAAGGTAATTTTATTAGAGTATGCAACAGAGATTTACCGGTACCTATTTCGGGGTATTTAAGGAAGCTGCCAGTTTGTCTGTGGCAACCTGTTTACTGACTGGACACACTGATGAATATCTCTGATGAAACTCGTTAGTGCATCGGTCATTCAGATATGTGGGGAACCTATCAATCCATCCTAACCTATCCTAATGGGGGACTTTACTTTTTGATCCCCTCCTCCCACAAGATTTTAACCACCTAGGATTACCACTAATCCTACCCTAGAGAGCCCCAGAATACTTATCAGGCTAAATCCTAGTCTGAGTCCTAACTTAATAAACCTGATCTAATCTAACCTAACTTAACTGAAGTTATCCAAACCCGAAAAAGTAAAACTTGCATTTGGAGAATTTGGCAGCAGTTGTGGGCATCTGGCCTTTGGTTCCTTCCTTGCATTAAAAAAAAAAAAAAAAAAGTTTTGCTCGGTGGTAACCTGTCGGGGTAAAGTTTGTGATATAAAGAGGTCTGTACATATTTCAAGGATAAAATTTTAAAAATACCCACTAGTTTGAAGCAGACACATTCCCAACCTAACCATTATTCATAAAAAATTTAATGGTGCACAAAAAATTGGTTAGGTTTCTGGTTAGTGATACATTGTCTGTGATATATTGTTGTACAGTATGCTTTCTGTTAGTGTGTTTGCTATTCCATTCAATCAAGATTCATTTAACCCCTTAAACGCGGATCGTCGCGTTTGCGATGCTCGGCCAAAAGGACATGACGGCGGGTCATCGCGTTTGCGATTCTAGTAAATTTTGAATAACCGCGGGCAAGCAGGCTCCAGCTGGTATTGTCTATCAGTACCACCACCCTCTAGCTACAACTAGCATACTTTACCTTTGTACTACTGACCTCAGTTGTTGCCAAATATCGCGTTTTCCCCCGTCCCCCCCCCCCACGGCCCAGCCAGCCTGGCTGTGATACATGGCAGCGCTCTGAGCGCTCAGAACTGTAAATCTGCACTCTCCTCTCACAAGCAGTTTATGCTACTAGGAAACGCTTGTTTCCCCAGTTGTAACACTAGCTTTTTTTCTCACGGTTTGCCCCTGTTTAGCGTCAGTTTACTGCAGGCTTTCAAAGTGACATTATTGGCGAGTTCTAGCTCTTCCCAGTCAGTGCAAGCGGCCGACAGGAACGAGAATAAAGTGGCAGACGTAAGGCAGAATAAAAAGCGCGCCGTGGTGATCTTTTGGGAAGTAATATGATTGAAAATAATGTAGTATACATGTTTTTAGCTGTGAAAATGGAAATGTTTGTTGAGTGATGGGAAGACCGCCGCCACAGTGCATGTCGGCCGTACGTTCCGTTGATTTTAGCCTTATTTTCAGTGCTTATTGTACAAATACGGATTCCTAACTACCTTTACGTTGTAGTATAAAGTTTACTGTGACAGAATGAGGCTGTGGAAGAGGGGAAACCGGGTTGCTGGAGGTTTGAAAGTGAAGATTTGGTTACCCAACTTTGCAAGTCTCCACAAGTCCTTGGGTAGTCCACGAAGGCTCAACACCTGTCTCTGGAGAAAGCTGAATGTAAGTACTATGTGCCATACCAAGTATAATGTTCTAGGGTTAATCTCTGATTTTTGGCGAATATTTTCCTACAGGTACTCAGACCGAGATACAACCCTGCCACTCGGGGGGGGAACGACTGTACACAGCCGCGTTTAAGGGGTTAAGTTTGTTAATCATTATACATACCATAACTGGCCAAAAAATTGCACAAGCATTGACAGGCATACTGTGATACCATTAAGCAGCTACAGATGCATTGTGTTTCTTCCAGTTACAGCAAACATGTACTGCCTACAGTGGCTGATACCAGTTCTACTCATCCCCAAACCTGTCCCAGCCGGTTTGCTTCATAATCATGTGGTGTTCATGGTTCTCTATCTCACGGGGTTCTTCCTGGAGCGTAAGCCTTGTACTATATGCTCCCTTGTCTTCCTGGCTGCAGTTACAGTCCTCTGTTATTCAGGCATTGGTAACTGCCTACTTTGGCCAACTATTGATTGTCAAGGTAAGTTGGAGATTATTCCCATAACTCAGTGTATAGGGAAAATATAACAACTAAATCTACACAGACGGTACTAGACAGGATGACCATAAAATCATTTTTCCAATTTCCTATACCGATAGTGTATTAATTTTCCTGGGACCAATGATGGTAGGGTAAAATAACATAAGCAGGTACAAAGAATGCCATGTTTATGTACACTCACACCAAAAAGTATCGGTGCACACTTGACGCAAAGCAATTTGAGACAGGGACGAGGGCTACTGGGAACTGAACAACGATTTTTTCCCCATGCTGATAAACTTGCTTTCTCAAGGATGCAATATATGGCTTGTTAATGACATTTTCTAGTCCGTATTGTTATTATATGTATAGCAAAGTAGTTACAAATAAATCTTAACGAGAATTCTTAAGCTATAATGGTCATTTCGGAAAACAACTAACTAAAAAAAACGAACAATAAGCCTCGGACAAGGACTGACCAAACGATGATGACCAAGGACCGGACAAAGGACATGGTAATTGGAACTTGGAATGTAAGGGGAGTGAATGATGAGGTGAAAGAGAGAGAGATTGTTCAGGTGCTTGAGGGTGCAAAAGTGGATGTATGTGGAATAACTGAAACAAAATGGAGAGGAGAAAGTGTGAGAGAATGGGAGTATGGATGGGGTACATGTGCAGGAGTAGATGGGAATGAGAGGGCAAAGGAAGGAGTATGTATAGTTGTGAGTAAAAGATGGAAGAGGAGCATAAGACAGTATGGATCAGTTGGGTCAAGGATTGTGTGGGTAAAGCTGAAAGTTGGAATACAAATGTGGGCGATTGTGTGTGTGTATGCACCAGCGCAAGATCGTGCTAGAAGAGTGAGAGGAGAGTTCTGGACAAATGTGGAAGTGTGCATGGAAAAGTTTGGAAGGAATGAGAGAGTGTTTTTGATTGGTGATATGAATGGTAAAGTTGGGAATGTGAAGGTGGATGGAATAGTTGGTGAGTGGGGTGTGCCTGCTGAGATAGGTGAGAATGGGAGTGTGTTAGTGGACATTTGTGCCAATACCCTCTTCAGGCATAAAATGATCCACAGGTATACATGGCGAGTGATGAGAAGGGTGGGTGGTGAACTGAATGAAAGGAAGGCAATGATTGATTATGTGTGTGTGGATGAAAGGATGCGAAGATGTGTAATGGATGCAAGAGCTTATAGAGGTTGGGGGAGTGGACTTTCTGACCACTACTTGGTGATGGTCAGAATTAGAATGCAAGTAAGATGGAGGAATAGAAGAAGGGAAAAACGAGAGGAAGGAGTAGTCGCAAGGAGAGTGGAAAGGTTACAAGAGGATGAGAAAAAGGCAGAGTATAAGAGAGAAGTGGAGGAACGATTGGGCAAATATGAATTGGAGCAGATGGGAGACGTCGAAGGTGTGTGTAAGATATTTACAGAAGAAATATATGCAGCATGTGATGTGGTGTGTGGAAGGAAAAGAAGACAGAGGGGGGTGCAAGGAACAGCATGGTGGACTGAAGAGGTGAAACAGGCTGTGGCACAAAAGAAGAAAGCATACAATGAATGGATGAGAAATAGGGGCGTGGAAGAAGTTGAGAGGCGGAAGAGAGAGTTATATCTAGAAAGAAAGAGAGAGGTGAAAAGATTAGTAAGAGAGAGTAAGAAGAGAGTGGATGAGGAATTTGGAAGGAATTTGAGTGTAAAGTGGAGGGACTGTAAGAAAATGTTCTGGAGAGAGGTGAAAAGAGTAAGACAGGGTGGAAGTGAAGTTAGCAGGGGAGTGAAAGATAAAAATGGTAGATTACTAGTGGAGAAGGGAGAAAAAGTGAGCAGATGGAGAGAACACTTTAAGGAATTGTTGAATGTAGAGGATGGAAGTAATGCGAGTATAAGTGGCTGGGGAATGGCTGAGAGAAGGAGGGAGGTGAGAAGACAGGAAGAAATCAGTAGGATAGAAGTTGTGGAAACAATGAAGAAAGTTAAATCGGGGAATGCCCCAGGAATTGATGGAATGTGTGGTGAAATGCTGAAGCATGGGGGAGAGATAGTAATAGAATGGATGTGGAAGATGTGCAGATTGGCCTGGGAGGAAGGTAGAGTCCCGGAGGATTGGAAGTCAGGTATAATTATTCCCCTGTACAAAGGAAAAGGGGAAAAAGAAGTGTGTGGTAATCATAGGGGCATTTGTCTTCTTAGTATAATAGGAAAAGTGTATGGTAGGATACTTATAGACAGCGTTAGAGAAAGAACAGAGAAATCAGTTGGAGAAGAACAGGGAGGCTTTAGGAAGGAAAGAGGTTGTGTAGATCAGATATTCATTTGTAGATCTTTAGTGGAAAAGTTTCTAGAGAAGGGAAAGAAGTTGTATGCAGCTTTCATGGATTTGGAGAAACCATATGACAGGGTGGATAGACAAGGATTGTGGAAAGTGTTAAGAATATATGGAGGAGATGGGAAGTTGTTGAATGCTGTGAAGAGTATGTACGATGGTGCTAAGGCTGCAGTGCGTGTGGATGGTGAGCTAAGTGAATTTTTCTCTTTGAAAGTTGGTTTGAAACAGGGATGTGTCATGTCTTCATGGTTGTTCAATCTGTACATGGATGGGGTAATAAAAGAGGTACAAGGTAGGGTAGTGGATGTTGGAGTGGCCCTGGTGAGAGAGGATAGTGTTTGGAAACTCCCTGTACTATTGTTTGCAGATGATACTATGTTGTTGAGTGAAGACGAAGGGGAGCTGCAAGGCTTGGTGGATGAGTTTGAGAAAGTGTGTAAGAAACGGAATCTAAAGGTGAATGTAGGGAAGAGTAAAGATGGTCTTTGAGAGAGGTGAAGTCAGTGAATGTGCAGCGAGGTTGGATGGTGAGGAATTGGAAAATGTGAGTGTGTTTAAGTACTTGGGTAGTGTGATGAGTAAGGATGGAGGTTTGGAGGGTGAAGTGCTTGAAAGGGTACAGCAGGGAAGAAAGGTTGCTGGTTCTTTGAAAGCAGTGATAAGAAACAGGGAAGTGAGCATGGAAGTGAAAAAGTTACTGCATGACAGTATTGTGATACCAACTCTAACATACGGAAGTGAAGCTTGGACATTGTTGGAAGGACACAAGTCAAGAGTGAGAGCAGTGGAAATGAGTTATTTAAGAGGAGCCTGTGGAGTCACATGGAGAGACAGGCTGACGAATGAGGATATAAAGGAGTGTTGTGGTGTTGATGTGGATGTGATAGGAAGTGTTATGAGGAACACACTGAGGTGGTTTGGCCATGTGGAGAGGATGGAGGGTGAAAGACTGACGAAGAGAGTGTATGTGAGTGAGGTGGAGGGGGGAAGAGGGAGGGGGAGGCCGAGGATGAGATGGAGGGATAGGGTGGAGAGGTATATGAGAGAGGGGGGTGTGAGTTGGGAGCAGGGCAGTGAAATGGCGGGGGACAGGGCGACTTGGAGGCGATTTGTTTGTGGCCACCCCAAACGGGATTGAGGCGTCTGGCAATAGATAGAGATAGATAGATCGTGCCTTACCAGCGCGGTACTTTTTGGTGAGACTGTATTGTCTGTGAGACTTTAGTATTTGCTCCCATTGGATGTCTACAAATATCCAGATGATCAGATTGTGTTGTATGATTCAAGGCACTTGGAAAACTTTCTCATTGTGACATCATTTTGACTACTGGTCAGCCAGTTTAGCCTGGTGGAAGAAAACAACACATGTCAGTTAACTTTATCAGAGCTGTACTGTATGTTGTTATTATTATTATTATTATTATTATCATCATCATCATCATCATCATCATCATCATCATTATTATTATTATTTTTAAATTAAATATTCAGATTGAGAGCAGGGGAAATGACTTATTTGAGAGGAGCTTGTGGAGTCACATGGAGAGACTGACAAATGAGGAAGTGAAGGAGCAGTGTGGTGTGGATGTGGATGTAATAGAAAGCGTTAGAAGTACATTGAAGTGGTTTGGCCCTGTGGAGAGGATGGAAAGCGAGAGACTAATGAGGAGATTATGCAAGTGAGGTGGAGGAGGGAGAGGCTGAGGATGAGATAGAGGGATGGAGTGGTGTATAAGAGAGGGGGGTGTGAGCTGGGAGCAAGGCAATGAAGTGGCATTGAACAGGACAACATGGAGGCAATTGAGGCATCTGGCAATAGATAGGAAATATGTGGTAGGTGATGGCAACCATCATCCACTCACTTGATGTAGTGCTGCCTGCTTCTTCCTTAGCCTTTATCATTCTTTTTCTGTGCCTGCCCTCCTCTCTTCCTATTTCTCCCATCTTTCCTGTCACTTCTTATTTTCTTTCCTTTACAGGTGGCTTTACATTGAGTGACAAGCCAAATGGTTTCCTGTAAACCAGGAAACCATTTACAACCCTGGGTGGTAACCATATAACCAACCCTTACGTGCTCCCTTCGTTTCAACAAGTGGGTTGGTGGAGGGTTAGAGCCCCTCCCCGTAAAACAACTAACTCAAAGTCAAATGGCCACCCCTTACAGGATTATGGCATCTGGCAATAGATAGATAGAATATGTAGTCAACCTGTATTATTTCAGTGTACAGACAGAATTGTTTTAACACATTAGGTTTGTCATCATATGGTTCATTTTTTCACATTTTTATCCAGTTTCTAGTTAGCTACCCTCTTTTCAGCCACCCAAACTTGTTCAGGTGCAGGTAGCTATAGGAAATATTTAACCTAAGATACAGGTACTATATAAACTGAGCGCCATTCATCTTGATTTAGAAATCATCATAAACCTGAGTAAAAATGTCCAATGATTTTTCATCTTTGTCATCATCATAGTTTTGAATAACTACTGATAACTATATTTAATGCAAAAATTATTGTACCATAGTACCCCTTCAGGTTGGTGGTAGGTGGTGGTGACCATCATCCACTTGATATAGTACTGTCTACTTTTTCCTTCATCTTTATCATTCTTTTTTTGTGTCTGCTGTCCTCTCTTCCTTTTTCTCCCATCCTTGCTTTTCAGTTTTTATTACACTTTCCACTTCAGGTGGTTCTACATTAAGTGTTAAGCCTAATGGTTTCATGTAACCCAGGAAATCATTACAACATTTATGATAAATATATAGTCAATCAGTGGCATTATGTGGAGCCTACAGTGGTTCTCCAGTTAACTGGGTGAAAGACACAAATGCAGCTTACATCCAGGAACAGTCTTCCCTGTGTCTCACTGTGGCAGGGTACTGTTTCCTGCAAGAGAACATCAATTCACTGCACGGGACAGCCCTGCAGGGGTGGTTTTCTGTGGTTGATAGGTCTGGTTGGCCAGACAGACTGGGGTTGCTTGTCAACCCCTTTGACATAGTAACTCCTATTTTATTTTAATCTAGCTGTTAGCAGATGATTGAAATTCATCTTTAGAAGAACATGTTGCTGTGAAAGGATGACCAAAAACTATATCAAACCCTTCCACCTCAGCTGAAACAGACTGAAGGTGTTAATGTCCAGCTGCACTTTTTATTCTTAGCAAGTACTTTCAGGCATGTACAAGCTGGCAGGTACGATACATACCAGTATGTATATATAACTGTTGATCGTGACAGTAAAAACCTTAGGACATAGTAAAGAGGCCTAAGAATATTTTACTGTCAGTCTTTGTTGTCAGAGATGTGCTCCAAAAAGTCATAAGTCTTTCTTAAAACTGGGTATATAAATTAGAAGGGTAGTAAATATGCTTTATGGGTAACAGTGGAACTTTAGTAAGCAAATTTTCTTACCTTTAATATGGACTTGCCCCCTTGAATCTGATGTCATACTTTTTATCTTATTCTTGATATCTTGAGATGATTGTACTCAGCTTAGGAGACTTGGTGAACTGAAGTGGTTAGATACAGCCTTCATTAAATCTTTTTACTAATAGGGGGCTCTCATAATCTGACTAAGATTATCTGGAGGTAGCACAAATAAACTAAGCTACCATGTCATTGTGTTGAAGGATGGATAGCAAAACTTAATGTCTGAAAACATAGCATGTACCAACAGCATATTGTTCTGTAGACCTATGCCCTTGGTAGCTTTGCTGGGGGCAGTGGAGTGATAATGTAGTGTTGCCTTATGGTATCTACACTGAGTGACAAGTAAATGGTTTCCTGTACCCAGGAAACCATTTACTGTGCCAGGTGGTAACCATATACCTGAGGTGTTTGGCCAGGTTAAGTGTCCCCCAGATTTCCCCATCTAAAATCACTAAATCAAGGCAGACTTATTTGGAGAGCCTTGGAGGGCCTAATACCTGCCCAGGACCCCAACCAAATGGGCAGATTTGCATGGCCATGTGGAATGTGAGAGATGTGAATGAGGAGAGCAAGAGGGTGGAAGTAGTGAATGTGTTCAAAAGTGCGAGATATACTGTGATGGCTTTGTGTGAAACAAAGATGAAAGGGTGTGAAGTGGAGGAATGGGGGGGTGTAAAATGTGTAAGATCAGACATGAATGGGTGAGGAAGATGCAGGGAAGGAGTTGCTTTCTTGGTGAATGAAGTGTGGCAGAGTGGAATCTCAGCTCGAGGTGTATGTATGTCATTTCAAGTTTGAGAAGGTGAAAGTGGCAGTGACTGTAGCATATGCACTGTGTGATGACAGGAGTGAGACAGAGGAAGACAGGTTTTGGGATGAGGTGGATGAAGTAGTAAGAGAAATGTTCAGGAGTTTTGAATTGTTTGTAATGGGTGACATGAATGGGAGACTAGGCACTAGTCCTGTGAATGATATAATGGGAAATAATGGAGTACGAGGAGAGAATGTTAATGGGAAGCGACTGAAGGACGTGTCTGGAATGGAGGTTGTGCATTTTTAATTCTTATTTCAAACGCAAATATGCACCTAAATATACGTGGTGTAGAGGGAATGGAGATCGCATTGAAGGGATCCTGATTGATTACATGCTCGTAGAGAAGTCGATGCTGGGAAGTGTTGCCCATATGAGGGCAGTGAGAGGACGATGTGGAGGTTTGTCAGATCATATGATTATGGTTTGCAAGATAAAGCTGAGAGGAATGAGGTGGACCAAGAGAGAAAGAAGCAGCCAGGGAGAAAGACTGAAAGTCAAGAAGCTAAGGATCAAAGAAATGGCAGATGAATAGCCTACAGAGCCAAAGTAGGAGAGGAGTTAGAATCAGTGAATTGGAATGAAATGGATCTGCACAGCTTGTGGAATTCATATAGGGATTGCCTAGTTTGGAATGCTAAAGCAGTGTGTGGTGTGGCAAGAGTAACAACAAAGAAGAAAGGTACGGCATGGTGGGAAGATGAGGTTAAGAAAGCAGTGGAGGAGAGAGGAAGAAGTGGCCAGGGTAGACACAGGACAGGGATTCAGTTAGGAGGAGGCTGTAGCACTGGCCGAACAGGGTGGTACTCCTGAGGGGAATGGGAATGCTGGTGATAGGAAGAGCTGGAGCTCCTGTTTCACTAGCTATCAAACCATCCCCTTTGCTGACCTTTTCAGTGTGACAGTAACGTGGAGAGTGGACCAGCATACTCTCCCAAACATTTTCTTTAACTATCTTATGCACTACACCACATGCACTTTACATTTCACACAACGTGTCCCACCATGTTACTGGGGTTGGCGCCAGAAAGGGCATGCAGCCAGAAAATTTTGCCCCCGCTACCTATTGGCGAACTTCTGGGGGGAGGCGTGACGGGGGTTCTGCCGGCATAGATCATGGGTCCAGTGCGAGATGGGGCTCGAGCCTGTGCTAGAGGGTACAGGGCATTGCGGTTCCCAGGCTGCCGCTCCCACCCAATAGAGAGGGGCCCGAACCTGGGAGTAGCGCCCCAGGAGGCTGCCCTATCAGTGGGTGTATAATGGCGGGATAGTTGCAGTGCCAAGGCGCACTTGGAGGCTGTCCCTGCAGCTGTCCTGGCAGGGTGCCCCGAGGCCACAACCACAGCCACTGGTAAGCCGGTGGGCTAGGGGTCCCAGATCCATTGCCTGGACCTGGGACTGTGCAGTGAGTGGGGCCTTTGGTATGTCTGTCCCCATTTATTAATACTGACTATGACAAAACACAAGAATAAGTTTCAAAGCAAACCTGAGGACAGTAAATCACCCAGGGGGATGAGGGTGGGTTCATAGAATGTGGGAAGTTTGAGGGGAAGAGTGGGGGAAGTTGTTGAGGCATTCAGTAGGAGGTGGGTGGATGTGGCGTGTTTGCAGGAAGTCCAGTACACGGGTGGATCAGCCAGAAAGATTGTTGGGAAGGACTGTTACTATAAGTTGTTTTGGCAGGGAGGGACAGACAGATATGGGGGTGTTGGTGTGATGGTTGTGGAGAAATGGGTGGAATATGTTATGAATGTTATGAGAGTAAGCAATAGGTTATTGGTAGTGAAAGTTCTATTCGATAGAAAGATAGCTGCAATTATGTCGGCATATGCTTCACAGGCAGGATTGGATGAAGCAGAGAAAGAAAGATTTTGGGATGATTTAATATGTGCAGTAGATGGTATGCAGGATGATGAGATAGTGGTTTTGGGAGGGGACTTAAATGGTCATGTAGGTGAAGCATGGTTTTGGGAGGGGACTTAAATGGTCATGTAGGTGAAGCAGCACAAGGTTATGAAGGAGTACATGGGGGATGTGCATATGGTATATGTAAGGAATACAGAAGGGGAAAGGATACTCGAGTTTGGGGAGGCAACGGACATGATTATGTGCAACACATATTTTAGGAAAAGAGAGAGTAAGGTAATTACGTATGAGTCTGGGGGAAATAGCAGTCAGATAGATTATTTTCTGGTTAGGAGGGCTGATAGGAGGTTAGTGAGGGATGTTAAAGTTATGGGAAGTGAGTAGTGTGCACAGCAGCACAAACTATTGATTTGTGATATGGTGCTTAAAGAATGAGTGATGAAAAAGAGGACTTAAGTACCTAGGAGGAAAATGTGAAAGCTGAAAAACCAAGTAGTAAGGGATTCCTTCTATAACAAGATGGGGAGAGTGGTGGGTGAACAGGGAGCTGTAGACAGAGGTGTTAATGAACAGTACGGAGCCCTCAAGAACAATATCTTGAGAGTTACTGATGTAACATGCAGTTGGACAAGAGGACCACCAAGACATAAAGTACCTTGGTGGTGGGATGAGGGTGTACAAGCTGCAGTTAAGGAGAAAAGACGGCTTTTCCAGGAATGGAAGAAGGGTGGTAGCTAGGAGGAATACTTGGCTGCCAAGCATAGGGCTAGTAGAGAGGTATACTGGGCGAAGTCTGAGTCACAGAGACAATTACTTGATAACCTATATCATTGGGAAAGGAAAAATATGATATTTAAGTTGGCAAATCAGGTAAAGAGGAATAATCGGGATATTATAGGTAAGCAGTGTGTGAAGAATGATGAAGGAAGGGTAGTGGTGAACAATGAGGATATTAAAGATGCATGGAGAAAGCATTATAGCCGGTTGTTGAATGAGGAGTTTGACTGGGACAGGGAAGGTTTGGAGCCAGCAGATCCAGTGTTTGGCCCGTGGCCTTTAATTGATGCTGCTACTGTGAGTGAGGCAATAGGCAGGATGAAGGTGGGGAAGGCAGCTGGTGTGTCTGTGTTGACTGCCGAAATGTTGAAGGCCTCAGGAGATACAGTATAGGGGTGAGGTTAGTCACTGACCTGATATATATGATTATTTATGAGTGTGTTGTTCCAGATGATTGGCTGAAGAGTGTAATTGTAAAAGTGTGTAAAGGGAAGGGTGATGCCCTGGAAAGAGGAAATTATAGAGGTATAAAGCATTTAGATCAGATAATGAAGGTAATGGAGAGAGTTTTAGAAGGTATGACTAGAGAAAGAGTGAATATTGATGAGATGCAGTTTGGGTTTATGCCAGGTAGGGGGACCACTGATGCCATATTCATTGTTCAACAGCTTCAGGAAAAATATATTGGTAGGAGAAGGGATCTGTATTTTGTTTTTGTTGATTTGGAAAAGGCCTTTGACAGAGTCCCTAGAGAGGTGGTGAAGTGGACAGTGAGAAAGCTTGGCTTGGAGGAGTGGCTGCTTAGGGTGGTTATGGCTGTGTATGTGGGTGCTCGCACCCAGATAAGAATGAATGGAGATTTGAGTGATGAGTTTTCCGTGAATGTTGATGTGCATCAGGGGTCAGTTTTGAGTCCCATGTTGTTTATCATGGTACTTGAAGCCCTCTCACGTGAATTTAGAAACGGACTCCCGTGGGAGATGTTGTATGCTGATGATTTGGTGTTTATTGCAGAGAACGAAAAGGAGGCGGAGGAAAGGTTTAGGAAGTGGAGAGATGGTATGGGGCACAAGGGCTTAAGGGTAAATGCAGATAAAACAAAAGTGATGATATCTAGGGTTGGTTGCGGTACTGTCAGAGGCAAGGGAGAGTGGCCATGTGCAGTTTGCCACAAGGGCGTGGGAAGTAATTCCATCTTGTGTGGTGTTTGTGATAAATGGGTGCACAAGAGATGTAGTGGTATCAGCGGTAGACTGCGAGATAATGCTGATTTTATGTGTACGGCGTGTTGGGGAGAGCAGGTGGAAATTGTCAGGCGTGAAAGGATTGATCTTGCTGGTGAATCTCTTGAGTGTTTGGAAGAGTTTTAATATTTGGGAGACATGTTGTGTGCTGGAGGTGGGGCTGGAGCTAGCTCTGTGGGTAGGGTGAGAAGTGGTTGGAAGAAGTTCAGGGAGCTCTTGCCTCTCCTGACATTGAGAGGACTCTCCCTACATGCTAAGGGGTCTTTGTATGCAGCATGTGTTAGTGAGCCCTGGGCAGTAATGGAGGAAGATATTCGCCAGCTCAGACGTACAGAAATGACAATGATTAGGTGGATGTGTAATGTGTCCCTGCGTGCAAGGTCTGGGGGGGCTGGGTTTACGATGGAAAAGTTGAGAGGTAGGATGGGACTGGAGTGTATTGGTGTTGTGATGAGGAGAGGTAGATTGAGATGGTTTGGACATGTGGAGAGGATGAGGGATGATAATTGGGTGAGGAAGGTGAGAAGTGTTAATATTGGGGGTGGGGTTATGAGGGGTATACCGAGAAAGACATGGGACGAGGTCATTAAGTGTGACCTCAGGGTTAAGGGACTGAACAGGGAGGCTGCAATGGATCGTGCAGCGTGGAGAGCCGCCATTAGGTCACCAATGCCGACACATGCAAGCATGTTGGAGCCTTTAAAAACAAAATAAAAAGAATATATTGAGAGCAAGAAGCACATAGAGAGATTAGTGGAGAGGAAAAAGAAAGAAGTAAATGATGATCAAGGATGAAAAATGAATGCAAATTACTCTGAAAATAGGAAGTTATTTTGGAAAGAGGTGCGGAAATGTAGAAGTGACAGTGGAAAGAAATGTGAAAATCTGAAGGATGTAAGTGGTTGATTATTAACTAATGCAGATGAAGTAAGGACAAGATGGAAAGAATATTTTTGAAAGTCTGATGAGTGGGAATGGAGAGAGCAAAGCGACTGTTAATAGGATTGTTTATGGGAGTGTACAGAGAAGGAATGCTGTGCCAGGAAACATGACTCCCGCAGAGGTGAAGTACACCATGAAGTGGCTGAAAAAAGGGAAAGCACTGGGGTTGATGAGGTGTATGCAGAGATGATTAAGTGTAGTGGAAAGAGCAGAGTGAAGTGCTTGTTGAAGATAAGTAAGAAGGCATGGATGAGTGAAACTGTGCCAGTAGAGAGGAAAGAGGCAGTAATTGTACCCCTGTACAAAAATCAGGTGAGCAAATTGAGTGCAAAAAGTCTGTTGAGTGCTGTAGGGAAAGTATATTGAAGAATTATTACAGAGAAAGTGGGAGAGATATCAGAAGTCCTAGTGAGTGATGAACAGGGTGGCTTTAGGAATGGCAGAGGATGTGTGGATCAATTATTTTGCAGTGAGCCAGGTAGTGGAAAAGGCATGTGAGAAGGACTATAAGGTGTTTATGGCATTTATTGGTCTGGAAAATGCATATGACAGAGTAGACAGAGAAGGATTGTGGTAGGTTTTGTGTATGTACGGTGTAGATGGTAAACTGCGTGGTGCCGTCAAGAGTTTTTACGATGGTAGTGAGGCTTGTGGAAGGGTAAATGAGCATTTAAGTGAATGGTTCACAATCATTTTGGGCATGCAACAAGGTTGTGTGATGTCCCCATGGTTGTTCACTATATATACAGTAAACTCGCCCCAAACATGTTCTCGCCGAACGCGCTCGCAATTATACACAGTTAGTGCTGGGATATGTATAAGACAACGTAAGATTAAAGAACCATTATGAAAACTATAAATTTACGCAAGAGAGGCCTTTGAAAGGCCAAATCCTCGAACATCAGCTCAGCGCGCATGGTTTGTTTTGATCACGTGATGTGATTCGATGTACTGCTTTTCCTCAGTGCTGTATTTGTAAGTTAAATATTTACAGTACTGTTCTGGTAAGTTTATGTGCATGTTAAAGTATTATTAAATAACGTTCAAGCAAGAAATAAAGTCTTATAACCAGTTTTCTGATAAATCGTCAGAATATTACATTTTTTATTTGTGTTAAATATTTGCTGTATTGCTTTTCCACAGTACTGTAATTGTAAGTTAAATATTTACTATTCTGGTATGCACCTGTAAGTTAAAGCACTTAAAGAAAGTTAAAGCATTAAATAAAGCCTTGTAACTGGTTAACCTGATTTATAGATTACACACGATCAGTGGGTTCCAAGGCAATTCGCCATAATGTCAATTCCCCCTCAGGACAGTTCGCACCCTGGATGATTCCCCGTTATTCTATAATTATACTCATATTAATTAATCAATACTTTTATAAATATACTTATTATTAATTAATCAATACTTTAATAACTATTTTTCAGGAGGATCCATCAATGTCTATGTTGTCTTGTTATTGTTGTTACGGCGAACTGGCTTGACAGTGAATAGTCCCGATACCATTTTGCTCCCTAGACTCCCTAGGTGTGGTGTTTTGCTGTTATCTGCCATTGGTAATCAATATGAAGCACTTTAAGTGTTAGAAGGTTTATTTAGTGTTATAACTTACAAATACAGTACTGCACAGCAAAACTTCAACATACAAATTCGTAAACACAAGGCAACATTCCGACGCCAATTGGTTTCGGCATCGGAATGTTGCCTTGTGTTTACGTATTTGTATGTTGAAGTTTTGCTGTGCAGTACTGTATTTGTAAGTTATAACATTAAATAAACCTTCTAACCACTTAAAGTGCTTCATATTGATTACCAATGGCAGATAACAGCAAAAGACCACGTTTAGATCTAGGGAGCAAAATAAGGAGTAGTTGAAACTTATGCGGTTTTGCGCCTAACGCGCCACGTTAGGAACGAAACCCATGCGTTGGGGGCGAGCTTGCTGTATATATATATATATATATATATATATATATATATAATATGCTCTAGCACTAGCCGTGTGTGTTTCTGTGTGTATTTTAGGCAGCCGAAACTACACATTCAAATCACACCAAAAATGGCACAAAAATCACAGAAAATTCGCTGATGTGAAAAAAGTTGGTCCCATCACAATTGAAAAGCTTTTACTATATTTGATGAGCGATGAAAGTTCGGCCAAAAAATGCTGCTCCTGGCACGAGTGCCTGAAATTAGGGTTTCATTCACCATAGAGTTTTTGATAGCTTTATATTGATGTCGTCTTGATGGCCGATAGTGACAACGTTAGACTAGAACATGACTCAGATTACCTGAAATGATCGCAGCGCACGTGAAGTGCGAGGAAACGAGTGAGAAGCACAAGGAAACGAGTGTGAAGCATGAGAAAGTGAGCGCGCAGCGCGAGAGCCCTCTGCAGGAGGAAGTGCAACAGGGTCGAAAGGCCCTTGAGCAGTGGTATATATATATATATATATATATACAGTGGAACCTCGGTCCTCGAACGTCTCACATGTCGAACAAATCGGACCTCGACCAAAAAATTCAAGAAATTTTTGCTCCAGAGGTCGACCAAAATATCGGACCTCGACCAACCTGAACGTAGCCAAACGAAGGGAAGCTGGCCGACCGACAGTCATGTGTCCACCTTTGTTGTTCGTCAACGTGGTCGTCCTGCTGTGCTTCACATTTTTCTTGATTCAGTGCAGTATTAGCCCCTAATAATGGCTCCAAAGAAAGCAAGTTCATCCAGTACGGCTACTGGCAGTGAAAAGAGGAAAGTAGTGCGGAAAATGATTGAAGAAGTGGAAAAATTATTGCTTATCTTCATCAATGAGAAACAGTTAGCAGGAGACAGTGTTAGTGAGTATATAATTTGTGAAAAGGCAAGAGAAATATACAGTCACCTCGTAAAGGAAAGCACTGGTACCAGTGCTGAAACTTAAATAGGTAAGCATCTGGGGTCTTGGAATGGATTAAAATGATTTACATTATTTCTTATGGGGAAAATTAGTTCGGTCCTCGACCAATTCGGTCCTGGAACAGCCTTCCAGAACGGATTGTGTTCAAGGACTGAGGTTCTACTGTGTATATATATGTTTATATATATATGTATACAGTAGGATCTCACCAATAACGACTTTGACAATAACGTTTTTGGCTATAACAGTAAATTAGAATAGATACCCAGTTTCTATAATAATGTTTGAATTCACCTGAGTAACGGTTATTTCACGAATGCCATGTTATTATACTGCAGATATGTCCATAACAAGATGAGGAATGACATAGACAAACAAGAAGAGATGAAGAAATCACCAAAAATGTGAGCAATAGCGAGGAGGAGATGGAGGATCCTCCTTTCGCCACATCCCCTGACTCGCTTACCACTGTCCCCTCCACTTCCACTGGCCTACCTAACTCACACTCTGCCTCCCCCTCCACCGCCACAGCCCCACGTGACTCACCTGCTCCACCTGGCATACCTGCAACCCCCAACATGATTGCTGTTGCTGCATTCTGGAAGAAATATAACATTCAACAGGCTATAAATTTCTTCATCAGTGCCTGGAATAATACAACATTGGCAACCATTACACATGCCAGGTCAGCACTCCAGCCACAACTCAAGTCTGCTGAGACAGAGAGAGAGTGGCCATAAGAATTAATGGCTAATGATTGGACTTGTAAATCAGATTTCAAGAAAATATCAGAAACAGTATCATGATTGAGTGAATGCCCGCCATCAGTCGCTCATCACTCTCTTTCACGAAGCTAGCCAGCCGAGGAAGAACAACAGAGAAGGGTTGAGTAGATGATGACATTGGGGACTTTCCTTTTTGACTTTATGGGTTTTGATGAAGTGTTGATGGAAGTGGGTGACTGGCTTGAGAGGCAGGAGAGGGGATGAGGCCAGCGAGGGGTCGGGGTATGCAGCAGTAGCATCCATGCTCAAGCCTCGAAACAATCATCATACCAAACACCTCATAAAACCTTTAGGGTGAGTTTTATATTACTCATGATGATTTAACCCATACCATCCCAGGCATGTTTGCAATTTTATACCCACCTAATCCCAGACCAAAAACGGAAAAAAGTTTTATTGCACAATCCAAAAGGACATGTAAGTCAAGGAAAAGCCAAAAAAAAGTACTCCTTACAGGAGAAATAAGAGCAGGATGGCTGTCCGTCGTGTTTTTAGCCCAGTTTCCCAAGCCGTGAGCAACGTTTTCCCACCCAGCTGAGCGGGATGAGAGAGAACGGGAGGATGAGAATGGGGGATTCCCCTTTCTCAGTGTCCTCCACTGGCTCATATTCCTCCCCAGAATAGGCATTGAGGTCTTTCTCTTCTGAAGAATTACTAAATGAAAGGACAGTAGGGTTCATGTAACAATTTCAACAGCCTCCTCCAGCCCAGTGAGGTGGAAAAATGGTGTGATTTTTGTAACATTCTGATTTTATGATGGACAGTGGAACATTGATGCCATGCAGAACCAAACTCAGTACTACAATTGCCTGGACACAGTGTTGACAATACATTAAGCTACTCCTTAGCAAAAAATTAGCAAGATTAAAGCAGTTTGAGACGTGCTACAGCACTTGAATTTTGTTGTCAGCACCATCACGTTGCTGGGATTAATTGAGATGTTTTGTTCTGTTGGCACCATGCTGACGGCGGGATTGTACAGGGTAATAACTAATCTTATTTTTTCAGCTAATAAAAAGTAGTGATAAGAGGGCTCCAAGTGGGAAAAGTGGATAAAAGTCCTGGAGTGGCAGTACCAATAAACCCTTTATACATGTATTCTAACGTCATGCAAATAACGTTTTCACTAGTAACGGCGTTTTTCTGGCACCAATTAGATGTTATTGGCGAGATCTTACTGTATATATATACAGTACAATCCCAGTTAACCGGGCACCTTTGGGAATTTACCTTCCCGGTTACAGATTTTTCCTGTAGGTCTGATATTCATATACAGGTACTGTATAAACAAAGACGATAATTATCACGGCAGTAAATACAATTCAGGTACTCACCACTCACATCAGGGACCACACTAAGAGATTCCACCTGAAAAATTGCCACGTAAACACACACCATGGTCATAATGCATGTGCATGCAATGCCTTGCAGTACTGCAAAATGCACAAGTCCATTCTGTTAAAAGTGAGTTTTATGCCAGGTACCCCCTTTTCTGGATAAGGGCTAAGGCGTTGCCCCTGGGTAGAGGACTTTGGTTTGGAGCGTGTAGCATTTTATGACCGGATGCCCTTCCTGATGTCTACCAATGACCCTTGGGTGGATTCGATCCTCCGACCCTTCGGTCAGAGCGGAGCGCTCTAACCCACTGAGCCACGGCTTCTACTGTTAACTACCGAATAATTTGTTATATGTACTGTACTCATAAAAATGGAAAACTAAAGAAATGAAATCTTAAAAAATATTGGTGAATTATCACGACACCTGTGCCCCCACATGAACTTTGTTTACGGTCCTGGCCCTGACTGACCGCCACCATTCCGCCACTCATCTGTTTTGCCCTATTCTGTTAACTACCGAAGTATTCGTTGTATGTACTGTACTCATAAAAGTGGAAAAATAAAGAAATAAAATCTTGAACATTTATTGGTGAACTGACGTTAAGACTGCACTGTAGAATTATCATGACACCTATGCCCCCGCACAAAGTTTGTTTACGGTCCCAGCCCCGACTGACCGCCACCATTCCACCCTTCACCCGCCAATCAGCTGTTTTGCACAAAATAAAATACATGATGTACAGTACATATGAAGTACAAACATATTATTTTTTTTTCTTCCAACAAAGTAAACCTTCATTCCTATTAACATTTTTTTTTTTCATCTCTGCCAGCACACATGCTTTCTAAGATGAATTTATGTGGTGCAAGTTAGAGTCGGTCCATTAGGAAGAAAAACACCGGCGTTTGCTGTTTGCTGATTTGCTGTCTCCCGAGACGTCTGGTTTACAAATTCCATGCCTGTCTTTGAAACGATTTAACCATCCAATACTGAAATCACACTCGACTTGTACAGTAGGCTCGCCCAGTGCGCGTCATCACAGTGTGCGAATCGCATTGTGCGCGAGTGACCAAAAATCATAACGAAAAACCTTGAATGCATGAGTTTACCCCACAAAACACGAGGTAGAGGCAAGAAGTGGGTTAAAAACGCCATTTTCCATCAGTACGCGACCCCCCCCCCTCCACACAACGCGCCAATAGTGACCTAGAGGCTCATGGGGAAGGTGCTCAAGAGGAGTCTACAATAAGATATCGCCAATAACAGCTTCAAAAATAATGTTTTCGGCAATAACAGTAAGTTAGAATAGATACCCAGTTTCTGTAATAATGATGTTTATTTCATGAATACCAAGTTGTTATACTGCCAATACGTCCATAACAAGATGAGGATTGAAACATACAAGCAAGAAGAGATGAAGGAAATTGCCGAAAATGTGAGCAGTAGTGAGGAGGAGAGGGAGGATCCTCCCCTGACTCGCCCACCGCCGTCCTCCACTGCCCTACCTGACTAACCAGCCGCCTCCCTCCACCTTCACAGCCCCACCTGACTCGCCTGCTTCACCTGGCATACCTGCAACCCCCACCATAATGACTGTTGCTGCATTCTGGAAGAAATGTAACATTCAACAGGCAGTAAATTTCTTCGTCAAAGCCTGGAATAATACAGCATTGGCAACCGTTAAACAAGCGTGGTGCAGCCAGGGTGGTGGCGGGGTCACTGTAAGTGCGTTGCCGTGCCTCAGAACTCTTGTTGTTTAAATCCATCAGGCCTGTTGTCTACTGTTGTTAAGGTGACTGCCCATAATTTTGTTATTGCAGCTATATCTGTAGTACAATGTCTGAAAAATTTGACCTTTTTTATGTCTCTAAGGGCCAAAAAATATCCAGGTATTAGGGGGTACCGCCCATATGTAATTTTTCTCATAAGATTATGTATTCTCAGTGCACGAATTCCCAGTGCGTGAGGTCGTGGACCGCCCAATCTCTCGCGCACTGTGCGAGACTACTGTATATTCAATTTACTCTGAAACTCACTTGCTTTTTCTTGTACAAGAGGACAAGAAATAGGTGCTCCCCTAGATCTTTCTAAGCAAAACCACTCAAATGATGAAGAGTATGCCTTTTTTCAATGGACTTACTTGTCTCACTTTTAATGAAAAATTCATTGAGCTTGGATGCTTGGGCCTTGATATCATAAATCATTGAATTTCCTACATTACATTTAGTCATCAGTGTTTTATAATGTTCACCTTTTTCAAGTCTATTGCATATGTCCAGCTTCTGTTTCAAGGTAAGCACGACACGCTTACGTTTAGTTTGCTCTTTAGGCATTTTGGAGTGTTGAAATTACCGTCCATCAGAACAACACAACAGCAAAAGAGCTTGTTTACTGTCTGGTGGTAAAAAGCAGACTGGTGATTTGTGGAAATTGTGGAGGGTGTGGAGGATGACTGAATTCAAGTAAGGGAAAGAGGGAAGAGGAGGGCTGGTTAAGAGGATTTACTAGGGTTTTACATTAGCCAGAAATGCCTTCACCTCACTTAGTCCGACTTCACCCAGCCTCGCGTGACACTATAAAACGGCGGTTTGGTGGTCCATTCAAATTGGCGAACAGTTATAACTTACTGACATTTTTACCAGCCCTTGAATTTTCCCCGTTTTTCTGAGTATTCCGTTTGTCTGGATACTGGATAGCAGGGATTGTACTGTATATATATATATATATATATATATATATTGTCTATCTATCTATCTATAGCCCGACGCCCTAATCCCGCAAAGGGTGGCTGCAGACAAAACGCCTCCAAGTCACTCTGTCACCCACCATTTGACTACCCTCCCCCCAACTCACCCCCCCCTCCCTCATATACCTCTCAACTCCATCCCTCCACCTCATCCTCGGTCTACCTCTCCCTCCCTCCACCTTACCTACATACACCCTCTTAGTCGGTCTTTCATTCTCCATTCTCTCCACATGTCCAAACCACCTCAGTGTATTTCTCCTAATCTTCTCAACCACATCCACATCTACCCCACAACGTTCCTTCACTTCTTCATTCGTCAACCTGTCCCTCCACGTCACTCCACATGCTCCTCTCAAGTAACTCATTTCCACTGCTCTCACTCTTGACTTGTTCCCCTCTTGCAAGGTCCACGCCTCGCTTCCATACGTCAGGGTAGGGATCACAATACCATCATGCAGTGACTTCTTAACTTCCATACTCACCTCCCTATTTCTCATCACTGCTTTCAGTGTACCAACAACCTTCCTTCCGTGCTGTACCCTCTCACGTACTTCATTCCCCAAAGTTCCATCCTTACTCATCACACTACCCAAGTACTTGAATGCACTCACATTCTCCATATCCTCACCATCCAACCTCACTGCACATTCTGTGACATCATTCCTCTCAAACACCATAACTTTACTTTTGTTTACATTAACTTTCAGCTTCCTCCTACATACTGTCCCAAATTCATTCACCAAACCTTGCAACTCCCATTCATCTTCACTCAACAATACTGTATCATCAGCAAACAGCAACACCGGAAGCTTCCAAATCTCACCCTCATTCATTAGGGCCAGCCCCACATCCACTGCCCTACCTTACACATCCTTTACAACCCCATCCATATATATATTAAACAGCCATGGAGACATCACACACCCTTGTTTCAGTCCCACATTGAGATCAAAGAACTCACTCAGCTCACCATCCACTCGCATCGTAGCCCTAGCTCCCTTGTACATACTCTTCACAGCACTCAACAACTTCCCCTCCACTCCATATATTCTTAATACCTTCCACATACCTTGCCTATCTATTCTGTCATAAGCTTTTTCCAAGTCCATGAAGGCAGCATACACTTTCCTTCCCTTCTCTAGATACTTCTCCACTAAACATCTCAGAACAAATATCTGATCTACACACCCTTTTCCCTTCCTAAATCCCCCTTGTTCTTCTCCAACTAGCTCCTCTGTCATATGCCTAACCCTGTCAATGAGTATTCTACCATATATTTTACCAGTCACACTAAGAAGGCAAATACCCCTATGGTTACCACATACTTCTTTTTCCCCTTTTCCTTTGTACAGAGGAACAATTATACCTGATTTCCAGTCCTCTGGAACCCTTCCCTCTTCCCAAGCCAATCTACATATATATTGTACTGTATGTATATATATATATATATATATATATATATACCCCCTGGGGATAGGTTTTTTTTTCAAGAATGCTCACCCAGTATCGCTGCTTGTCGTAAAAGGCAACTAAAAGGGTTGGCGGAGGGTTAGTGCCCCTCCCCGGAAAACAACTAACTAAAAAAACAAACAATAAGCCTTGGACAAGGACTGACCAAACGATGACGACCAAGGACCGGACAAAGGACATGGTTATCGGAATGTGGAATGTAAGGGAAGCGAATGATGAGGTGAAAGAGAGAGAGATTGTCCAGGTGCTTGAGGGTGCGAAAGTGGATGTATGTGGAATAACTGAAACAAAATGGAGAGGAGAAAGTGTGAGAGAATGGGGGTATGGATGGGGTATATGTGCAGGAGTAGGTGAGAATGAGAGGGCAAAGGAAGGAGTATGTATAGTTGTGAGTAAAAGATGGAAGAAGAGCATAAGACAGTATGGATCAGTTGGGTCAAGGATTGTGTGGGTAAAGTTGAAAGTTGGAATACAAATGTGGGCGATTGTGTGTGTGTATGCGCCAACGCAAGATCGTGCTAGAAGAGTGAGAGAAGAGTTCTGGACAAATGTAGAAGTGTGCATGGAAAGTTTGGAAGGAATGAGAGAGTGTTTTTGATCAGTGATATGAATGGTAAAGTTGGGAATGTGAAGGTGGATGGAATAGTTGGTGAGTGGGGTGTGCCTGCTGAGATAGATGAGAATGGGAGTGCGTTAGTGGACATTTGTGCTGGGAGGGGGTTGGTGATAGCCAATACCCTCTTCAGGCATAAAATGATCCAGAGGTATACATGGCGAGTGATGAGAAGGGTGGGTGGTGAACTGAATGAAAGGAAGGCAATGATTGATTATGTGTGTGTGGATGAAAGGATGCGAAGATGTGTAATGGATGCAAGAGCTTATAGAGGCTGGGGGAGTGGACTTTCTGACCACTACTTGGTGGTGGCCAGAATTAGGATTCAAGTAAGATGGAGGAATAGAAGAAGGGAAAGACGAGAGGAAGGAGTAGTTGCAAGGAGAGTGGAAAGGTTACAAGAGGATGAGAAAAAGGCAGAGTATAAGAGAGAAGTGGAGGAACAATTGGGCAAATATGAATTTGAGCAGATGGGAGACGTGGAAGGTGTGTGTTGGATTTTTACAGAAGAAATATGTGCAGCATGTGATGTGGTGTGTGGAAGGAAGAGAAGACGGAGGGGGGTGCAAGGAACAGCGTGGTGGACTGAAGAGGTGAGACAGGCTGTGGCACAAAAGAAGAAAGCATACAATGAATGGATGAGAAATAGGGGCGTGGAAGAAGTTGAGAGGCGGAAGAGAGAGTTATATGTAGAAAGAAAGAGAGAGGTGAAAAGATTAGTAAGAGAGAGTAAGAAGAGAGTGGATGAGGAATTTGGAAGGAATTTGAATGTAAAGTGGAGGGACTGTAAGAAAATGTTCTGGAAGGAGGTGAAAAGAGTAGGGTGGAAGTGAAGTTAGCAGGGGAGTGAAAGATAAAAATGGTAGATTACTAGTGGAGAAGGGAGAAAAAGTGAGCAGATGGAGAGAACACTTTAAGGAATTGTTGAACATAGAGGATGGAAGTAATGCGAGTATATAAGTGGCTGGGGAATGGCTGAGAGAAGGAGGGAGGTGAGAAGACAGGAAGAAATCAGTAGGATAGAAGTTGTGAAAGCAATGAAGAAAGTTAAATCGGGGAAAGCCCCAGGAATTGATGGAATGTGTGGTGAAATGCTGAAGCATGGGGGAGAGATAGTAGTAGAATGGATGTGGAAGATGTGCAGATTGGCCTGGGAGGAAGGTAGAGTCCCGGAGGATTGGAAGTCAGGTATAATTATTCCCTTGTACAAAGGAAAAGGGGAAAAAGAAATATGTGGTAATCATAGGGGCATTTGTCTTCTTAGTATTATAGGAAAAGTGTATGGTAGGATACTTATTGACAGAGTTAGAGAAAGAACAGAGAAATTAGTTGGAGAAGAACAGGGAGGCTTTAGGAAGGGAAGAGGTTGTGTAGATCAGATATTCATTCTTAGGTCTTTAGTGGAAAAGTTTCTAGAGAAGGGAAAGAAGTTGTATGCGGCTTTCATGGATTTGGAGAAAGCATACGACAGGGTGGATAGACAAGGATTGTGGAAAGTGTTAAGAATATATGAGGCGTCTAGAGCCAAAGGGGCATCCCCACCAATATACTGGTTTTGAGTTAGGTAGGGGAGACAACAGGCTTAACCCTCTTCTCAGTGACAGCACTGGTTGCCATACAAGATTCGGCCTTCTGGACAGTGGTAGAGGGGCTCAAAGTCACGTGGTTTTGTCCATGCTGCCGGGCGAACAAATCAGAGCAGGCAGGCATCTAAGCCACACAGCCCAAACCAATTAGCATTCTCACTCTCTGCCACTCCCCCAGAGCAGCCAATCAGCAAGCGTGTGGCCCGCCCGGTGTGCTGGTGAGACTTCCCTCCCGTATTAACTGAGGTGTCTAATTATTACGTATTGGATTTTTACCCCATTTATCGTAGATTATTGGTGACAAGATGAGCTGTTGTTATTGGGGTTGAAGGGGGGGTGACAAGATGAGTTCATCACATAGTTACAGTGAGGAGGTGGTGCCTATAACCTCTCGTAAGTGTCAGAAGTGTGTGGAGAAGTGGAAAAAGATAGAAAGGAAGAGGAAAAGAGAGTGGTGAGGGGAGACAGCGGGAGGGGGCGTGGCACCGAGGAGGCAGAGTTGGATGTCGTTCTCCTAGATGACGACCCCACCATTTAACCCCCCACTACCCCTTCTCAATTTACTTAAGCACTACACTACTTTTTTTTTTTAGTGTTATTATTTCAATCTATTATGGTAGAGGAAAAATAATAACTGCATTGATTTCAGATTTAGTTGTCAAAAACGTGAAATTACAGTAATAATCATTCGTTTATTAATATTAAGTGAACTGGAATCTTCAGTTAATAAATTTTTGTACATTAATACATTCGTTGATGTTTTTTCTGCCATGTTTTTAAATCCCTACGATATGTTATTATGCCCATTTATAAATTGGGGGTTTGGTTTACTGCCTATTTTGTGGTTACGGTTATTACTGTTTTGTTTTTTTGGCTGTACATGTAGAGCATAGGCGCTGATGATCATTTAGATGTATAAAAGGTCTGTTTATTGCCTTCTGGTTATGACGTTGCCATAAACACAACTTTAAAGCGTCATAACTCAAAAGTACATTTTGGCGCCGATGCCCCTTTGGTTCTAGACGCCTCATATGGAGTAGATGGGAAGTTGTTGAATGCTGTGAAGAGTATGTACGATGGCGCGAAGGCTGCAGTATGTTTGGATGGTGAGCTAAGTGAGTTTTTCTCTTTGAAAGTTGGGTTGAAACAGGGATGTGTCATGTCTCCATGGTTGTTCAATCTGTACATGGATGGGGTAATAGAAAAGGTACAAGGTAGGGTAGTGGATGTTGGAGTGGCCCTGGTGAGAGAGGATAGTGTTTGGAAACACCCTGTACTGTTGTTTGCAGATGATACTGTGTTGTTGAGTGAAGACGAAGGGGAGCTGCAAGGCTTGGTGGATGAGTTTGGGAGAGTGTGTAAGAAACGGAATCTAAAGGTGAATGTAGGGAAGAGTAAAGTGATGGTCTTTGAGAGAGGTGAAGTCAGTTAATGTACAGCGAGGTTGGATGGTGAAGAATTGGAAAATGTGAGTACGTTTAAGTACTTGGGTAGTGTGATGAGTAAGGATGGAGGTTTGGAGGGTGAAGTGCTTGAAAGGGTACAGCAGGGAAGAAAGGTTGCTGGTTCTTTTAAAGCAGTGATAAGAAACAGGGAAGTGAGCATGGAAGTGAAAAAGTTACTTCATGACAGTATTGTGATACCAACTCTAACATATGGAAGTGAAGCTTAGACGTTGTTGGAAGGACACAAGTCAAGAGTGAGAGCAGTGGAAATGAGTTATTTAAGAGGAGCCTGTGGAGTCACATGGAGAGACAGGCTGACGAATGAGGATATAAAGGAGCGTTGTGGTGTGGATGTGGATGTGATAGGAAGCATTATGAGGAACACACTGAGGTGGTTTGGCCATGTGGAGAGGATGGAGGTTGAAAGACTGACGAAGAGAGTGTATGTGAGTGAGGTGGAGGGGGGAAGAGGGAGGAGGAGGAGGCCGAGGATGAGATGGAGGGGGGAAGAGGGAGGAGGAGGAGGCCGAGGATGAGATGGAGGGATGGGGTGGTGAGGTATATGAGAGAGGGGGGTGTGAGTTGGGAGCAGGGCAGTGAAATGGCGGGGGACAGGGCGACTTTGAGGCGATTTGTTTGTGGCCACCCCAAACGGGATTGAGGCGTCTGGCAATAGATAGATAGATATATATATATATATATATATATATATATATACACATATACTGTTTATACTGTATATATATATATATATATATACATATACTGTTTATACTGTATATATATATATATATATATATATATATATATATATATGTATATATTTACATATATATATATACAGTAATCCCTCCACTATCTGATGTAATAGAGCCAAAGGCATGTCCGGACAGTGGGCTCTAGCATCTTGGACCTGTACTTATGGACCCTAACCTACCCTGACTTAGAAAAACTCCTTTACAACTCCCTACTGGACATGTATAGCTCCTATTTAAGACCCAGTTCACACCAATAAGGGACACAAAAGACTGAAATAAATGCAAAAGAACCAGAGAATGAGGTTTTAGAGGTGAGTATATACAATATTAAACATTCTAGGTACTTACAAGAAGTTCCTCGCTCCTGGACTGGTTACTTATGGACCCTAACCAAGCCTAACTCAGAAAAACACCTCCCTACTAGACATGCATAGCACCTAAGACCCTATTCACACCAATAAGAGACATAAAAGAGTGGAATGAGGTTTGAGAGGTAAGTATGGAAATTACAGTACAATATGAAACATTCTGGGTACTTACAACAAGTCCTTGGCCATCTCGATGAATAACCCACCTCCTCTCAGACTCTGACAGTAAAAAGGAGTACCTGAAGCACCTGCAGTACACTGTACATGAAGTCTTGCACTGAATTTGGCCATTTGCACTCATAAATCCATTTTCTTAACACTACACACTCAAGTCTAATTTGCGCTCCATTGTACCTTAATGAAATAAGTGTTGCACTCTGCGCTTAAGTCTGCACTCAGAATTCTAATTTCTTAACACTGCGCACTGTTTTTTCACTGCACTACACTGTAAATTCCCGTGTGGTCTAGTGACAAGTTCTTGCTGTTTATTAATCCACCGTGCCTGATGTGCTGGGCTGTGGCTCGGAGGATGAAGGCCTGTCTTGGGGAGGCAATGGTGTGGAGCCAGGGCTGGGCACAGCGGGGATCTTGGGTCTGAAAAAGCTGTCAATGGTTGATTGACGCAAGGAATGACAATTTTGGCGATTAATGATGCGCTGCCTGAAAGCGCGCACTTCCTCCACAAGTTCCAAGGGCCCCATCTCCCTGTCGCAGTCCGGGTATTCCAGGTAGTCGAGAATTAACTCTACGTGTTCCCGGAGTGCGCTCAGCATGGGGATGGCTGGAGTAGTGTCACACTAAGAGGAGTCCGCATCACCATCGTTGTCCTCGTCGGAATCTTCAAGTTGGGTACTGACACCTGCAGCTGAAGATGTGATCTCGATATCAGACATGGTCTGATACCCAGGATCGTTTTTGTCATCATCCAACCACTCACGCACTTCGTCCACATCAACATCGTCGCCATGTGCACGTAGACATGCATGGAAGTCATCCACATCAAAACCTAGGAAATCGTGCTCCACATCCGTTCCGAGAAGCAGACGAGACCAGCCATTTTCTGAAGTCTTGACAGGGACTTCCTTCTATGCACTGGCCCAGTTGTAGATTGCAGACTTGATGTTGTAGTGGCGAATGTTTTCCAGAGTCCACTGGCCTCGCATGTCCCGTCCCTCCCTGCACTTGTCCTTGTCCTCGAGAACAACCATCACCTCGTCCAAAAACTTCCTTTGCTTCAGCCTCTTCGTTGCCACGAACACTCCTTGGTCCATTGGTTGGATGAGAGTTTTTGTATTAGGAGGCATAAACATGCACCTAATGCGGCCATTCTCAGCCACCAACTCCTTGTCACATGGGTGAGCAGGTGCATTATCCAAGGGAAGGAGGGCCTTTACCTGGTCGCACGGGATTCCTGGTGTCTTTGTTTGGTAATTGATGACCTCCTTGACGAAATGGCTGTGGAACCAGTCCTTGAAGATCTGGGCAGTGAACCATGCCTTCACAGAATGGTACCAAACGACAGGAAGGACATCCATCACCCCACGAAGACACCGAGGCTGCTTTGCATGGTAAACAATAACGGGCTTGAGCCGGTGCATGCCGTTAGCATTGACACAACACAGCAGATATGCCATTGCTTGCAGAGCTTGCAGCCAGGTACACGCTTCTCCGTCTCAGCTAGAGTGTTCGTTGGCAAATAGCGGTAGATAAACCAGTTTCGTCAACGATGTAGACTTGACTGAGAGTGAGGCCCTCCCTGTTGATCAAGCCCTTCACCTTGTGCCAAAACTCCTCTAGTCCATCATCGTTGGCGTCCAAAGTTTCGCCATGAGACTTACGGTTGGTAAGGCCATGTTGTAACTTGAACGCAAAGAGCCAACTCTCGGATGCCTTGATGTCTAGGGCATTGTGAAGCCTTGTGAACTTCTCAGCAGCAGCCTTCAGCTCTGTGCCACGCACCAGCACACCAGCAGCACGTTGCTGTCTATACCAAATCAATGTGGAGCGGTCGACTTCAGCATACTGGGGAGTAAACATCATCTTCCTCTCCACGTTGCATTTGTTCTTCGACGAGAAGTCAGCCATGTACTGCATGAGTTTGTCATGGGATCTCTTGATATCAAACAAAGTAGATTGGGCCAGGTTGAATTCGCGGAGGATTCGTGAGGTTGACCATCCCACCTCCACCTTGTCCAGTATCTCACTCTTCTTCTCCAGAGTCAAAACCACTCTCTTCCTCTTCTCAGGTGGCGGGGCCATCATCACACACACTAACAATAGGCAGGAGAGCAGCAGCAAGTAGGGCACCACCACAAAAGCGAGCACATGGGTGGCCATGATGACGAGCTTGCACACACAAGAGACGGGCAGTAAATGTGGAAGATGCAGGGGCACTCTAGCGGACGGCGGTGGAACTACACACCAAAACACAGCTGGTCCATGCTGTGCGTGCCGAGTTCAAATTACGGAAGAAAAAAAAGTTTTTTTTTTTTTTTTTTTTTTTTTTTTTGTGGGGGGGTGGGATTTTGGGAATATTCAATCCCAGGAGCAAAATGTATGGCAAGTCCAGATAACACAGGGATTACTGTATATATATGTATATACAGTACACCCTCACACAATGTGAGTTTATGGGCGGTAGAAATCCTTGCATTCTACAATTTTGCATTGTGTGAACCAAACAACTGATGGGAAAATAGGTACAGTAGAGTCTTTTATCCTAAAATCATTGGACTTTCAAAGTTTCGTTTAATCAATTTTTTCGGATAAAAGATACTGTAATAACATGTAGAATACAAGGGAACAGTATTGTACTCACCCATCACCCATTTCTGGCGACGTCTAGCCCACCACCACCACCAGCACCCCAAAAGCCACTCAACCATCACCAAAACACTTAATTCACTGTAGTAACTATGTATGTAACTGCACTTTTGTAACTGTAATAGAAACTGTGAACTTAAATAAATCTTCATTCAAATAAACTTAAATAAACCTTCACCAAAACAATTAACTCACTTGTGCAAACCACGCTCGCTGTAGTGACCAGCGGAGCAACCATAAACTAATGCTAGTGGTGTGAAACAAGCCCTCCGTGTTTGAATTTTTGGATAGATTTGAAATTTTTGCGGTTAATCAAAATGAGAACGTTTTAGTAAAACTTACGGTTAATGACATATTACAGTTAAAAGAATTTCAGATAAAAGAGACTCCACTGTATATGGTGGACAGCCCACCCAGGGCTTGGTCTTCGGGTCCCCTTCCAGTCTACTCTACCCTGCTAATACTTTATCTAATAGTACAGTAGGCACTCTTAGTACGCGAGTAGATGGGCGGCAGAGGACATCGCATACTCAGAATACTCAAACTTATGGGAAAAATTACATATGGGCATCATCTCCCTTCATGGGCAACCCTTGAGACTCCTGTCATACCTAGGTATTGTACTGTACAGGGAAACAATCTAAGACATATTACCTAAGATAAAGTAAACCAACAAAATTATGGCTTTACTAAATCAACAAGGATATGGCTTAACTAAACCAGCAAGAATATGGCTGCTCACCCTAACCCAAGAGGACAAAAGGCTTGATGGAGGTAAGAAGGGGATCTGAGGCAGGATGAGACACCTATAGTCTTTCCAAAATATCGAGATCATTTAGGCATTGTTCCTCACAGGAATTCCCCGACCCCCGATGTTGCCTCACTTTTTACTGGGTAAATTATCGGATTAGAGACAAAGCTCAAGGGACAACCCTCACTCCCAGCTCACTACCCCCCCCACCTCTCTCTCTCTCTCTCAAATCTACATTTTATTTAGATTTCTATAATAAGTCTATACAGTTTTATGAATTATTAGACTTTGAGGAAAAGCCTCGTGACTCTCTCTCTCTGCATGTGAAATCAACATCTTATGGAGATTTATTTCTATAAAAAGTCTGTACGGTTCTATAAAAGTCTATATGAGTAGCAGGGGTAGGAGCTTCCATTTTTGATGGTGGTCAGAGAGGAAGTGACCTGTGGATTGACACCTGACCCATTCTCACTGACTCACCTACAAACGTGATAGCATTGGAAAGCAACGTTGCCAGATGTTGTGATATTTATAAAAAGTCATTGTTATTATTAAAAGCAACAGAAGTTTCTTACACTATATAGCCTTATTAGAGAATTATATCCATATATACTGTAAATAAATTTCATGTAGAAGCAGTAAGTAGCTGACATGAGACAGAGAGGTGTGTGTTGGTATAGATTCGGCAGAGCCGCGTGTCGGGGAATTCCTGTGAGGGACAATGCCCAAACGATCTCAATATTTTGGAAAAACTATAGTGTGCATCTCCTGCATCACCCACCACACCACCCGACACACCACCTTCCTCACCACTCTCGTCACCAGGACTTTTGACGCTTTCACAAGCTAATGCAGTCACTTTTTTCATAAACTCTTCAAAGTCTATTTCTGACACGTTAAACATCTCATCATCCTCTTGATCCTCCTTAGGCTATAGCTCTTCTGATGTTGTAGGGAGTGATTCTTCACTTTCTTCAAGCAGCAGGTAACGGGTGATGAAGGTTTGCTTCCGTCTGTTTACTTTCCGGTTGTACTTGTCTGTGTATTAGCAGAAGGATCTTTCCATCGAAGTCATCACTTCCTCCACTCGCCGAGGGTGTTCGATGTCCTTGAATTCTTCCTGGAATTTATCAAGGGCTGAAAAACCAAGTAGTAAGGGATGCCTTCTATATCGAGTTGAGGAGAGTGGTGGCTGAATAGGGAGCTGTAGACAGAGGCGTTAATGAACAGTACAGAGCCCTCAAGAACAATTTCATGAGAGTTACTGATGTAACATGTGGCTGGACAAGAGGACCACCAAGACATAAAGTAACTTGGTGGTGGGATGAGGGTGTAGAAGCTGCAATTAAGGAGAAAAGAAGGCTTTTCCGGGAATGGAAGAAGGGTGGTAGCAAAGAGGAATATTTGGCTGCCAAGCGTAGGGCTAGAAGAGAGGTATACAGGGCAAAGTGGAAGAAGGGTGGTAGCAAAGAGGAATATTTGGCTGCCAAGCGTAGAGCTAGAAGAGAGGTATACAGGGCAAAGTCTGAGTCACAGAGACAATTACTTGATAACCTGTCATGGGGAAAGGAAAAATTTATTTAGGGTGGCAGGTCAGGTGAAGAGGGATAATCGGGATATCATAGGTGAGCAGTGTGTGAAGAATGATGAAGGAAGGGTAGTGGTGAACAGTGAGGATATTAAAGATGCATGGAGAGAGTATTATAACCGGTTGTTGAATGAGGAGTTTGACTTGGACAGGGAAGGTTTGGAGCCAGCAGATCCAGTGTCTGGCCCTTGGCCTTTGATTGATACTGCTACTGTGAGTGAGGCAATAGGCAGGATGAGGGTGGGGAAGGCAGCAGGTGTGTCTGGGTTGACTGCCGAAATGTTGAAGGCCTCAGGCGATATAGGGGTGAGTTTAGTCACTGACCTGATAAATAGGATTATTTATGAGTGTGTTGTCCCAGATGATTGGCTGAAGAGTGTAATTGTGAATGTGTATAAAGGGAAGGGTGATGCCCTGGAAAGAGGAGATTATAGAGGTATAAAGCTTTTAGATCAGATAATGAAGGTAATGGAGAGAGTTTTAGAAAGTATGGTTAGAGAAAGAGTGAATATTGATGAGATGCAGTTTGGGTTTATGCCAGGTAGGGGGACTACTGATGCCATATTCATCGTTCGACAGCTTCAGGAAAAATATGTTGGTAGGAGAAGGGATTTTTATTTTGTTTTTGTTGATTTGGAAAAGGCCTTTGACAGAATCCCTAGAGAGGTGGTGAAGTGGGTAATGAGAAAGCTTGGCTTGGAGGAGTGGCTGGTCAGGGTGGTTATGGCCATGTATGTGGGTGCTCACACCTGGGTGAGAGTGAATGGAGATTTGAGTGATGAGTTTTCCGTGAATGTTGGTGTGCATCAGGGGTCAGTCTTGAGTCCCATGTTGTTTATCATGGTACTTGAAGCCCTTTCACGTGACTTTAGAAACGGACTCCCGTGGGAGTTGTATGCTGATGAATTGGTGTTGATTGCAGAGAATGAAAGGGAGGTGGAGGAAAGGTTTAGGAAGTGGAGAGATGGTATGGGGCAAAAGGGTTTAAGGGTAAATGCATATAAAACAAAAATGATGATATCTAGGGTTGGTGGCGGTACTGTCAAAGACGAGGGAGAGTGGCCATGTGTAGTTTGCCACAAGGGCGTGGGAAGTAATTCCATCTTGTGCGGTGTGTGTTATAAATGGGTGCATAAGAGATGTAGTAGTATCAGAGGTAGACTGCGAGATAATGCTGATCTTATGTGTATGGCGTGCCGGGGTGAGCAGGTGGAGATTGTCAGACATGAAAGGATTGAACTTGCAGGTGAATCTCTTGAGTGTGTGGAAGAGTTTTGTTATTTGGGAGACATGTTGTGTGCTGGAGGTGGGGCTGGAGCTAGCTCTGTGGCTAGGGTGAGAAGTGGTTGGAAGAAGTTCAGGGAGCTCTTGCCTCTCCTGACATTGAGAGGGCTCTCCCTACGTGCTAAGGGGTCTTTGTATGCAGCATGTGTTAGGAGTGTAATGCTGTATGGCAGTGAGACCTGGGCAGTGAGGGAGGAAGATATTCGCCGGCTCAGACGTACAGAAATGACAATGATTAGGTGGATGTGCAGTGCGTCCCTGCGTCCAAGGCCTGGAGGGGCTGGGTTTACAATGGAAGAGTTGAGAGGTAGGATGGGACTGGAGTGTATTGGTGTTGTGATGAGGAGAGTTAGATTGAGGTGGTTTGGACATGTGGAGAGGATGGGGGATGATAATTGGGTGAGGAAGGTGAGAAGTGTTAATATTGGGGGTGGGGTTATGAGGGGTAGACCGAGAAAGACATGGGACGAGGTCATTAAGTGTGACCTTAGGGTTAAGGGACTGAACAGGGAGGCTGCAATGGATCGTGCAGCGTGGAGAGCCGCCATTAGGTGACCAAGGCCGACACATGCAAGCATGTTGGAGCCTTTAAAAACGAAAACGAAATGAACACATTACCTAGCTGATCTCCGTCATGGACAGATCTTCACTCTCCATCACTGGTGTTGCTGGCTTTTCCGCTGCAATCTCCTGCTCTGTGTCGGCCTCGTCCACTCACTGCACGACTTCCTGTGAATCCTGCTCCACTGCTGCTGAATGTAAGCCCCTGATCTCCTCCAGCATGACAGCCTGAAACCCAAGCACAGCTTGTGCAGTTGTGAGAGTGGCTGTCACGGCAAGAGCCAGGGACTGAAAGCTGCTTCCCGGTGTGATTTCACACAGGTGCAGTACGAGGAAGCACCAAGCATGGTTAACTGTTACAGCAGTTGTATCTGCCCAAGAACACAACAGGAAGGTGATGGCATCCTTGAGGTTGAAAGACTACCATAAAGCCTTAACATTCTTATCTGGAGTTGAAGCTTGTGGTGTGGGTGAAGCGGGTAGAGCGGGCGACGAGTCCAAACCATCCTCAGTATCCATGACATCACTCCCAACGGTGTTCAGGTCAAGAATTGCCCGCAATTCCTCAGAGTTGTTGGTCTTGCTGTGGAGGTGATTGTAGAGGCGTTGGTGATGTAGCTGCTTCACTGTTGCAATTAACTCCTGGTCTAGCGGTTGGATGAGAGAGGTTGTTCTGGGTGGCAAAAAAATGATCTTGCATTCCTTGCTGAGGTCTGCTAGCCAGGTTGGATGACTTGGGGTATTGTTGAGGACGAGGAGCACCTTGAAGGGGATGCCAAGTTCCTGGGATTTAACCTTGGCTTCAGGGATGAAGCATCGCAGCAGCCACTTCGACTTGATGTTGCTCGTCATCCAGCCGTTGTTGTTGTACCATTACACCCCGCTATCATCCATGCAGTGAAGATTCTTGTAACATCTGAGGTGTGCTGCGGTATGAACCACAACAGGCCGAATCTTGTGTGAGCGTGATAAGTTCACAGCGAACATGACTGTTATCCTGCTGTTGTCCATTTTTCTCCCCTGGGCCTGGCAGTGATGCTTACTGATATAAGTAGACTTCAGCATAGCCTTGTAGTATAGGGCCATTTCATCAGTATTGTAAATTTGGTCCCTGCTGTAGCCACCCTTGTCAATTATCCCCTTTAGGATGGCTGGATAGTCCCTGCCTGCCATTTCATCCGCTGATGCACGCTCACCGGTGAGGCGAATGTGACGTAGCTCCTTCCTCTTCAGGAATCGCCATAGCCATCCCACAGAGGCTTTAAATGGCTTCTTGACACCAAGCTTCAGAGCTGCAGCTTTGTAGAAAATCTTGGCCTGGTCCCTGATGTAGCACCTGTTCATTGGAACACCTTCCTTCACTTTCCTCAGGATGTATGTTGCCAGGTACCGCTCCGTGAGAATTATTGCCCAGTTGGTCAGCCTGCTTCTCCTGTCAAGTGCCGCAGTTCCATATGTCTTAACAGTGTTCTTTATGGCCTCCCTGTTCGCCCATATTTTTCGTACAGTCGATTACTCCAAGCCGAGTTCCTTCTCAGTGGCGGTGTTACCCTTCCCACTCTCCTTCTTCTGAATGACTTCTATCTTCATGGCATGGGTGATGCACTTCTTCTTTCTTGAGGACGGGGCAGACATCCTGGCTCACAAAACAATAGCCTCAGAGTAGACGAGAACGTAGCTAGAACCGCGAGTGTACCCTCTGTGTGCATGTGTTTCCTCTGCTGAGCCTCTCTTACCACCCTCCAAGCGGAGCATTTGGGCATCACGTGACGAGTGCGCATCATTGACGTCACAAGGTGGGTGGAGCGTAGGGAACCGTTATCGCTTCTTGGGGTGGCATTGTTGTGTACTCAGGGTAACCCCGGATTTGGGCCACTCTTCATTGCCGTATCGCTTACAACGAATTCATTTCACGAACTCATAAAAAATACACACACACACACACACACACAAATAGGTCCTCACATACTATGAGGTTAATGTACTCTGAACTCGCATACTATGAGTGCCTACTATATTCACATGAACTTTTTTCATGCGATTTCGGTTGTCCACGAATTTTTTCGTACAATAATTAAAACATAAAATTATAGTATTCAAATAATTTTAATACATTAGAGAAATAAATAAAATATAAAAATGCATACCCGCTGCCCGTGCGCATGCGTGTGTGTGTGTGTGTGTGGGAGGTCGGTCTACCACACACCACACAGTCAGTTTGAATCCAACGGTCGAACTGTGTATGACTCACAAATTGTTATTTGTGGCTTATTTTTCTGCCGTCCAGTGATTACTCGCTTTGTTTGCCAACATGGGGTCTAAGTGTAGTGCTAGTGTTGCATGTGGTAACACACCAATGCAGGCTTATAAAGTGATGTCGCAGATAAAGTTAAAGTGTTAGACAAACTTAGGGAAGGAATGTCGGCGAGTGCTATTGGTCGTATGTTTGGTTTCGGGACAATTCGCCGTCGAGTCAATTCACTGTCACAACAATAACAAGATAATTCACCGTCAGGACGATTCCCCGTCATTTATTTACATACCATTTTATTTAGCAAGTACACTAGTTTTTTACTTATATGAGTTATGAAATCCCCCTGATCATCAGTTATTAAAGTATTAATTAATCAGTAATAAAGCCCCTGTCACATAAACACTACTCAAGGCCCAACCGCAGCGCAACTCAAGGTCGTAACGGCTTTTGTCATCGGTCGTCCCTTGATTCTCCGACAAAGCCTGGACTCTGGAGGGTGGTTGTGAGCCGCTGGGACGATTCCTCGAGCCTCACGAATTTTTAACGTGCGCGTTAAAAACTCGTGGCCGCCTCACAACTTGCCAAAAGTCGGGTCACAATTGCATCATACTCAGGAGTGTCGTAGGTCAGTCCTGAAGCAGTCTCAATTGGATGCGTTGTGATGCGTTCGTTGTGTGTCAAAAACCGTTACGACTGCGTAACGAGTCGCCAACCATGACCAGACCACAATCAGACTGCCACCAGACCCTGAGCCGACCATGCAACGCATTTTGACAGTCCAGTCGGCGATTCAGAATCATGGCTCACGACCATGTGACAACTGCAAGCAGACCACATGACGACTGGGCTAGGGCTGATCCCAGACCGTGCAAAGAGTGCGCCGAGAGTCTTGGCGGGAAACCGGGCGCTGTCGGCGATCTGGCAACACCAGTCACACATGGCAACTGCATGCTGGCGAGTGAGCGGCGTATAAAGCGTGAGAGGCCTGCTCTTGCCATCATAGGGGGGTCGGCGGGGAGTCGAGGGAGGCTCGGGGGGGGGGGGGTCGTCGTGCATTCCCCGAATGCGTCACGCAGTCATGTTGCATTCTTGGGCGGTCGTGGCTGACAAAAATCCGTTAAAATTTCAAACTTGAAGACTTGTTTGCTCCGTCGCCCCATGGTCACCTTGCAGTCGCCATGTGATCTGGTCACGTTCTTGAGGACATCATGACCGGTCGTGAGGCAGTCATGAGCAGATTAGATTCGGGGCCAGTCGGGAGGCATGGGAGCCAACTAGGACACGACCTTGAGTTCCGCCGTGGTTGGGCCTTGAGTCGCATATATGTGACGGGCTTAAGTATATTTATAGAATGATGGGGAATTGTCCAGGAGGCGAATTGTCCTGACGGAGAATCGTCCATGTTTTTACGGCGATTTGTCTCGGAACCATATGTTTGAGGTGAATGAGTCAACTGTTCATACAATAAAGAAGGCAGAACGTACCAGAAGAGTAGACTGTAGCACCAGTTGAGCAGGACAGTACTCCCAAGGTGGGTGGAAAGCTGTTGACAGGGAGAGCTGGAAGTTCCGTTTCATCAGCCCTCAGGACTAGTTCCCGACCAATCTGCTTTGCTGAACTTTTTCAGTGTTTCAGTAACACAGTGAGTAGGCCAGCATGCTCTCTAATACAAGTTTCTCTGTCTACACCAAACTACATGCACAGTACACACTACACTTCCTTTTCACCCCCCAGGGGGGGTGGGGACCACAAATGCCCCTACCATCTGCCCCTCTCCCAGTGACGACTCTATGAGTTGCCTGGAACCACTGTCTGACTCACTCCTTCTTCATTTCTGCAACATTTGTGGCCTTACCTCTAACTTTCTATTGAACATCACCTCTCCTCTTCTAAACCTCACCTTCTCTTTTTAACCGAGACTCAGTTGTGTGAGGCAACTGACAGCAAACCCTTTTCTGTATCCTCCTACTTTCTCTATACTCATTTCAAAACATACTGTTGTGTGTGTGTACGCAACGACTTATCTTGCTCCCTTGTTCCTGAACTTGATTCTCTAGACTGTGGCTTCGGCTTTCCTGTCATTCTCTGACTAAATATATCTGTGCTGTTTACTTATCCCCTAATTCTACTGACTGTCAAAAATTCTTCGACTGTCTTCTACGATGAAACACATTCTATCCATTTCTTCTTTCTCTGAAATCTCCTTCTGAGAGATTTCAATGTTCATCACCAACTTTGGCTCTCCTCTCCTTTCACTGATCCACCTGGTGAACAAGCCTACATTTTTTCTATCCTTTACGACCTAGAGCAGCTTGTACAGCACCCTACCCGTATCCCTGACCGCCTTGGAGAGAGCGCCAACATACTTGCCCTCTTCCATACATCTAATCTTTCTGGTTACACTGTTAATCATTTCTCTCTGTTGGGTTTCTCCGTTCACAATCTTATTACCTTAACCTGTCCTATTGCTCAGGTACAGCCTGTGGACCCTCCACAGAAACGGCGACTGTGGCACTTTGGAGCTGCAGGTTGGGAGGCCTTCAGGCAGTACTTCTTTGATTTTCCTTGGAATGATTATTGCTTCCATGGCTGGGAGCCATCTGAGTGTACATTGCGCATTACGGAGGGTATTCTTTCGGGCATGGAAGCATACATTCCTTTTTCATATCCTTTGAGTAATGCATGAAAGCTTTGGTTTAATCACGCTTGTTCTAATGCTGTCTGCAACAAGGAGAGGGCCTATAAAAGGTACCAGCGCCAACCCACTTCTGAATCACATCTTTTTTATGTTTCTGCCTGGAATTGTGCTAAGTCTGTTCTTCACTCTGCTAAAAATAATTTCATCCACACAGAATGCTGTCAACTCTCCAACTCGAATTCTTCCTGCTCCTTCTGGCACCTTGCCAAGAACCTTTCTAACAACTTGACCTCATCATCCTTCCCACCTATTTTCTACTCTGATGGCTCTGTAGCTATTTCTACTACTGATAAAGCGGATCTCTTCGCTCAGATTTTCTCCTCGAATTCCACGTTAGATGATTCCGGTGCTGTTCGTCCATCACTTCCCCTCTCTGACTTCCTCATGGCTGACATTAAAATTTCTTCAGCTGATGTATTTTCTGCCATCACTGGCCTCAGTACTAACAAGACATATGGGCCTGATTGAGTCCTCGAGAACTATGCTACTGTGCTTACACCCTGCCTAGGTAAACTCTTTCGCCTTTGTCTTTCAACTTGTACCTTTCCTTTTTGCTGGAGGTTTGCTGTCATTCAACTAGTCCCAAATAAGGGTGACCATTCCCAACCCTCTAACTATCATCCAATTGCTTTAACATCCTGTGTCTCAAAAGTTTTTGAGTCTATTCTTAACAAAAAAATTTTAAAGCATCTTTCTTATCACAACCTTGTAGCAGCCATGGCTCAGTGGGTTAGAGCGCTCCGCGCTGACCGTAGGGTCAGGGGATCGAATCCACCCAAGGATCATTGGTAGACATCAGGAAGGGCATCCGGTCATAAAATGCTACACGCTCCAATCCAAAGTCCTCTACCCAGGGGCAACGCCTTATCTCTTCGGGGATACCTGGCGTAAAACCAAAATAATAAAAAAAATAATTTCTTATCACAACCTTCTTTCTGATCGTCAGTATGGGTTCCGTCAGGGAGGCTCCACTGGCGATCTTCTCACCTGCCTTTCAGACTCGTGGTCATCCTCCTTTTGGGACTTTAGCGAAAGCATTGTCATTGCACTTGATATCTCAAAGGCTTTTGATCGAGTGTGGTACAAATCTTTAATTTCCAAACTGCCCTCTTGCAGTTTCTATCCTTTTATCTGTGCTATCATCTACAGCTTCCTTTCTGGTCGTTCTATAGCCACTGTTGTAGATGGCTATCGTTCTTCTCCTAGATCTATTAATAGTGGTGTTCCTCAGGGCTCTGTCCTATCACCAACTCTCTTCCTTTTATTCGTTAATGATCTTCTAAGCTGTACATCTAACCCTATCCACTCACCTTTCCATTTGGTTCCTGCAACGTCCATCCCAGCAGTTACTTCAACAAACAAGGGATGAGGCTATGGCACTCCTAATGTCTGACCTGGCTTGTATCTCTTACTGGGGTAAAAATAATCTTGTTGTTTTTAATGCATCAAAGACTTACTTTTTACACCTATCAACCCGACAGAATCTTCCACAGGAGTACCCACTAAAATTTAATAATATCCAGCTCAATCCAGCATCATCCTTGAACATGCTTGGGGTTTCATTTGCTTGGTATTTATCTTGGAAAGATCATATTACATCTCTGGTATAATCTGCTTCCAAGAGATTAGGTCAGCTAAGTTGACTCTGTACCTTCTTTACCTCTGCAACGTTGTTGGGTTTATACATGGGATTTATTCTCCCGTTGTATGGCGCACATCTCTCATGTGTGAGGAGGCTCTCCACATAAAGCTCTTCTTAATAGTGTGGAGTCAAAGGCATTTCGTCTCATTAACTCTCCTCCTCTTACTGGCTCCCTTCAACCTCTGTCTCTTCGCCGCACTGTTGCCTCTTTATCTCTTTTCTATCACTACTTCCATGATCATTGCTCTTCTGAACTTTCTGCTTGCCTCCCTCCACCTCTACGACAAGTGCATAGCACCTATCTAGCAATAAACTCGCATCCCTTTTCTGTGCAGCTCTCTAATGCAAGAGTTAACCGTTACTCCCAATCCTTCATTTATGCAACAGGTCGTCTCTGGAACTGTCTCCCTCTGTCTGTATTTCCTACTTCCTTTGCTCAGTGGCAGTATCGTAACCAATGACGTCTTGCCTAAGTGACGTATTTGTTGCTGCTGTAAAGCTCGAATTGGGGAAAGTTTCAATACCATCTCAGCACTTCTGCGGCACCTCGGTTTGGGTTACCTTTCCTAGAAGGGTAGTCAAGTCGTACCCCACCTGCTCGTGGTGACCTCGCAGACACCCTGTTTTTTTGTTTTTTTTCCATTTCTGTTTTTTGTGCTTTTTTTCCTTCGGTTTTCTTTTTTCCTCCTAAATTAGGGTGACACAAACGGGGGCGGCACTACCCGGGTTTTTCCCGGGTAGTATTGTATATACGTTTTGCTGTTGTTGTCATTGTGTTTTTTTTGTTCACCCTTATCATGAGTAAACAACACCAGTGCCCTCGCTGCAGTAGATCTGTAGCAAAAAGTGCACAAGCACTGAAGTGCGCCTACTGCAGCGAGTGGATTCATATAGCTTGTGAAAATTTGGATGCAGGCGACTATCCATTCATGAAGAGGAGCCACCAGCTGGGCTTTCGCTGGCTGTGTAGCCAGTGTGTTGCACCAACAGATGAGGTCTTGGCTGGTGGAGGAAGTAGTACCAAGAAGGAGTATGAAGATAAAGTTATTGGGCCAATCTTTCAAGCAATCAGAGACGTATCAAATAGACTGGAGGCACTAGAGACCAAGGTCTCATCACCCATGGCGGTCACACAAGATCAGGCCACGTCATTTGCGGATGCTGTTCGTGGGTCTCTCGTGGGGGGAGGGAAGGATCTGCCTGGGGGCATGATTGAGATCAGTGCTCATGGCCAGAAAAAAGCCATTCATAGTCAGCATGTACTGATTGTGAAACCAGAGAGTGGTGCTGATGCCCTGACAAATCAGATGGGACCAGAAGACATCAGAGGCGTACTTAACTCGGTACCGGTTGACAGCTGCCTTAAGACCAAGGCTGGTGGGCTGGTAATGAAGTTTCCGTCAGCAGAGGCCGAGGGGGAAGCAACTGGGATGCTGACTGATCATTTTGGCTCTGAGGGCACTTTTTGCATATCAGAGCCAAAGAAAATGTTGCCTAAAATGACCGTGACAGGCCTTTCCTCTTCCTTGGATGACTCTGACATCATCCCAAATATTCTGAGAAAAAAACAATAAAATTAAGATGCTCGTTGATCGAGGTTGTACCCTCAACCTTCTCTTCACAAGGACAAGGAATGACACCAAAACTGCTGTCTTGAAGATGTCGCCAGAGGTGAGATCCTCCATTGTAGAACAGGGCAATTACATCTATGCGGATCTTACAAGATGCCGCGCTTTCGATAGATTCTGGGTTACACAGTGTCATCACTGTCAAGGCTTTGGTCATACATTTGAGAGATGTTCTAGGAAAAATGATGATCCTAAATGTGTCTTTTGTGCTGGAGCCCATAAATCTAAGGACTGTAGTAACAGAAATTTCTCCCAGATGCATCAACTGCTCCTCTTTAAGACATCAAGATGCTAATTCAAAGTCACAGGTGGTTGCCCATTTTGCTTCAAGTAGAGAATGTCCAATTATGATTTCTCATAGGAATAGATTGAATGAAAACACCAATTTTGACCATTCAAAAAACTGACTACGGCCCTCTTGAACCAGTTAAGGATGGGTCTTTTAAATATTCGTTCCATCCGTAATAAGATAGACTATATTAATGAAACCCTAAATCAGCACGAGCTTGACATATTGTGCTTGACTGAAACCTGGTTGTATGAGTCTGATATCAATATTATTCGTAATGCTTTGCCTAAGACACATTCTATTATTAGTATTCCCAGGCCTGCTGCTGACTATCCAGGAGGAGGCGTAGCACTCATCTACTCGGCAGCACTTGCAAACGTTTCTGTCATTGACTCAGACCTGACCCCATCATCATTTGAATTTATGGAAGTATTAATAAATTTCCATCAGAATACCATTAGAATTGCAATTGTCTATCGACCAGGTCATCCGGGCAGAGATCGAGGTTTTATGGAGGAGTTTGGGCAGTTTCTTGAAGGGTTTTCTCTTAAACCTGGAGGACTTCTTGTTTGTGGTGATTTCAATTATTGGGTTGATAGTCCAGAGTCAAAACCATTTTCTTCAGAATTCCTTGAGTTGATCACCCAGAACAATTTTTTCATTCATGTGAGTAATCCAACTCATGTCTCAAGACATGTCCTTGACTTGATCTTGTCCCCTGTTGGTTGCAGGTGCGTATCAGATGTGGAGGTTGACTCATTTGACCCCTTCATCTCTGATCATGTTCTGATCACTCTTAGTTTTGATGTCCTGAAATCCCCTTCATATAAAAAGGTCATCAGGTTCAGAAATTATAACAATGTTGACCGCCAGTTGATGTGTTTTGAAATTGATCAACGTTTAAACTCCATCGATTCTTCAAGTCTTTCTTCTGGTGAATTGGTTGATATTTACAACAACGAGCTCAAGTCAATTTTTGACCATTATTGTCCTGAGGTAGTAAAAACAATCACTGTACGTGATAATTCTCCGTGGTATGGTCCATCCATTAATTCTTTGCGTAGACAACGTAGAAGGGCAGAACGTGAGTGGCGCTTGCAGCGGACCGAAGTAACTCGTTTGCGTTATGTTTTTGCGAGAAGAGCAGTCGTTCACACTGTAAAAGCCCAAAAGGCTAGGTATTATCAAAATAAAGTTGATTCATGTGGTGGTGATAAAAAAAAACTGTCTGCAGTTGTGAACAATTTGGTTGGTCGGAGGAATGTAATTGTTAAACCAACTTCTTTATCTGATGCCCAATTGGCTTCTGATTTTGCTTCATTTTTTACAAGTAAGATATCTCGCATAAGAAGTGATTTAGACAGCAGTTCTCCTAGTGAAGCGTACTCAGTTGACTTCCAGCCATGGTGCACTGGGGATCATTTGCTTTCAACATTTCATCCACTGGATGTAAACAAAGTCAAATGTTACATCAGAGAACTTAATAAAACCTTTTGCTCACTCGATCCATGTAACATGCCACAACTACCTGGTGTGTATGAGCATGCTGCAGACTTTATCTGCAACATAATAAATAGATGCTTCTTAGAAAGTAATTTTGTGCAGTCTGAGAAATGTGCTTTGCTTAGGCCCCTAATTAAGAAACCTGGCCTTGATGTTGAGAGCATGACAAATTATCGTCCTGTCTCTAACCTGTCTTTTTTTATCCAAGATTATTGAGCGGGCCATACTCGACCAACTCTTACCACTACTGGAACACAACAGAGTTGTTCCTGTTGTTCAATCACATACAGAAAATACCATTCGACTGAAACTGCACTAACAAGGATTCAGAGTGACTTGGTGGCAAACACTTGTAGTGGGATGTCCTCTCTCCTAGTTCTGTTGGATCTGTCTGCAGCTTTTGATACAGTAGATCATAAACTGGGGGAAGGCGGTGGCTGAATCGGTAGAAAGGCGGCCTGCAGTCCTAATGGACCCAGGATCGAATCCCGGCTGGGGCAGGGAACAGTTTAAGGATTTGAATCTCCTAAAAGCAGACTTTCCTGATCTACCAGATGACCCGCCGACATGTCGTAAAAACACCCCCGCTAATACCAATACACCAGTCCTGTATGAGACAGCCCTAGCATGTATTCAATATGGAAGGTGGGTGTTAGCGCCGAAGTGGTGACATGTGGAGGTGTAGGAGGACTACTGGGCCTCGGAATGAGTCACTGCCCCCGAGAAATAGGCCCTGCAGCCTTTGCCCAGAGTCGGACACATTAAAAAAAAAAAAACTATTGTTGGATGATCTGTATTTTTATGGCGTTCGTGATAGTGCCCTTTTGCTCCTTAAGTCGTATCTGTCGGACAGATCTCAGAGAGTGGTTGTTGATTATGCTAGCTCTGATTCTGCTCCTCGTCTATTTGGAGTCCCTCAAGGATCAGTTTTGGGTCCAATTCTATTTACTGTCTACACAAGTAGTTTATCGTCTCTACTTGATGCTCATGATGTGTCCTATCATTTTTATGGTGATGACACCCAGCTCTATGTTAAGATGTCAGATATCAACGATACTAAGATAAAGTTTGAATCTCTAATGTCTGATATTAAGATTTGGATGACTAAGAGGAAACTTAAGCTGAATGATGGTAAAACTGAGATCATCATCATCAGAGGAAACAGAAGGGGCGATGACACTGACAATGCCTTGGCTTTGAACATTGGCGTGTCACAGCTGCATCCAGTCAGTTCTGTTCGAAATTTGGGTGTTTATTTTAATTCTAAGTTAAATTACAAAGAACACATTAATCAGGTTGTAAGAGGGTGTAACTTGCATATCAGAAATCTGTACTCTGTGAGAAGATTCCTGAATAGACAGTGCCTCTTAACATTGGTCCATGCAGTGGTCTTGTCTCTTGTTGATTATTGTAATTCACTGTGGGTTGGTCTTCCAAATAATATACTAACAAAAGTTCAGTCTGTGTTGAACAGGGCGGCACGGCTTATCTTTGGTCTCCCCCCGAGAACCTCAACTACCCCGTTTCTGATTGAGTTGCATTGGTTACCAGTCAAGGCTAGAATTGAATTTAAACTGTGTCTTATTACATGCAAGGTTCTTAAGTTTGGTGAACCGAAGTATCTTGCTGAATTGTTAAAACTCCCATCAACACGCCCAGGTGTGATGTTACGCAGTGAAGATGATTCCTTGCGTCTTGATGAGCCAGGAGCCATTCACCAGTCATCTTTCTCTGATCGTTCTTTTGCATATAGAGCCCCTAGATTATATAACATTGCCATTGTCCATAAGACAACTCTCTACTGTTGAATCCTTTAAGAGACAGCTGAAAGCCTTTCTTTTTTCAAAATGCTACGACCTGGAGAGAGGTACTATGACGGATGATTATAGGGTTTAATTATTGCCACTTTCATGTACATATGATGCAGCTTGTATTATATACAAGAAATGTCACAATTCTTGTAATTGTAAAAATAATGTATGTGTGTCGAGCGCTAGTGAATTCCCAAAAGGAAGAACTGGCGCTTTTGAGAAACAAAAGGCCAGATTATTATTATTATTATTATCTCCAGTCTTTCAAAGGCAGTGTGTCCAGGCATCTTGAAATGAACAGATCTTGAATTTGGCTCTCTTTTGTATTGTTTTTGTTTGTTTTTTCTTAGAAGGAACTGTTTCTCGGGCTCGTAGCCTTTGGTTCCTTCTTCCTCGCATAAGAAAAAAAAAATACGGGAGGCAGTGAGGGCTAGTGCACCAGACTGTGCTAAAGTGTCTCCATCTATGCCTGTGCTTGTCAGCTTTCAGTAAGTGTTAAATTTCTTACATTTTTGTTGTTTTTCATCCTTTATGCTAGTTCATTAGATGTTTGTAGTGCATAAACAGTATTATTCAGATGTAATACACTTAATACACATGCATAGTTTCGTGCACACATGCGCAGAATGTATATGCGAATTTACCACATACACGAAGAGTCTGGGAACGTAACCCTCGCTTAAATTAAGGGATTACTGTACAGTGGGCTCGCACAGTGCGCGAGAGATTGGGCGGTGCATGAGCTCACACACTGGGAATTCGCGTACTAGGAATACATAATCTTATGGGAATAATTACATATGGGCGGTACTCCCTCATACCTGGACATTTTTTGGCCCTTAGAGACATAATAAAGGTCATATGTTTCAGACATTGTACTAAAGCTATAGCTACAATAACAAAGATACGGGTAGTCACCTTAACAACAGTAGACAACAGGCCTGATGACCTTAAATAACAGGGGTTCCGAGGCGCGGCAACACTTACAGTGCCGCACTCCCCACCGCACCTCCCACCACACCAACACTTCCCTCCACAGACTTCTCTTGATCACCTTCCCTAGGAGCATCAAAGTCACTCACTTCGGCCATAAACCCTTCAAAGTCCAATGCTGACACTTCTGACATTGCATCTTCTTCATCCTCAACAGGAACAGGAGCAGACGATGTCGATGGTTCCGCTATTTCACCAACTTGAGCCCGCTGTGTGTAGCTTGTTATGAGCGTCTGTCTTCTCCTGTTTATTTCTTCCGTGTGCCTGTCTGTGTAGAAACGGAAGAGTTTGTCGATACCGACCAGAAGTTCCTCCGTTCTTAGGTTGCTTACTTCCTGTTCCTTCACCTCTCCATGAGCTTATCCACAGCAGCAAGGATCTTGCTAATGTTTGACATACACAGCTCAGTCCTGCCTTCCATCACGCTAGGCTGCTCAACTTGACTCTGTCTGGCACATCAACATGACGACACGTGACGCGCTCTGTGAGGGGTGGTCTCGCACTAGTAGAAAATGGCATTTTTGAGCCCCTCCTTGCCTTCCTTGCGTTCTGTGCGGTAAACTCGCGCATTAAAGGGTTTTTGGTTATGATTTTTGGTCACTCGTGCACAAGGCAAATCGCGCACTGCGGTGACGCGCACTGTGCGAGCCCACTGTACTTCTAAATGGACCAACAAATAAAACAACAAATAGAACACCATGTACCATTATTTAGGCAACTTCTGGGCTTGTTAAGAAGGGAGGGAGGTGGGTATCAGAGGCTTGGGGCATCTACTCTTGGTGTATGGGACAGAGCGCCCTGTTTTCACTGTCACTGTCACTGCTGAGGTCTCCTGGAGGTGCTGTAAAGCCTTCAAAGTCAACAGCTGAAACCACGATGAACAGGTGGGTACTGCTATGATGTTAAATGTACCACGGGATGTGAGGTACAACGTGTTCTCGTGGCAATATTGAGGAGAAGTGTCTGTTTACCCAGGAAAGTCGGTAAGGTGGAATGCAGATAGCTGGCCAGCCACCCGCCATTTTGAATGTGGCTTATTGCCAGCCACCAGCCTTCATGTGATTGACTTGTATTGTCCAGCCCAACACTCGTAGTAATGGTGGGAAGTCCATTTTTCCTTGGAGTCATACAGCCAATTCACATGTTGGGAAGTTCAATTCGCAGATTTCGCATTCGATAAAAATAAGCATTTTCTGGGTTGACCATGCATTGTAGGTGATTCGCACTGTGTGAGTTTGCATTGTGTGGGGTGCACTGTATATATATATATATATATATATATATATATATAAATATACAGTGCTCGTCAGAAGTATCGAGTGCCCTGCGTCCCTCCTATGAAACAAACCTTTCAACATTGACAAAACATATAAATAATGCATTTTATTTACCTTCAGTGCTTCGTAGGGTATCCTTTTACGCTTCTTCACGGACCTGAGACGTCTTGGAAGTGAAAGGGCGAGGTTCCTGAGGTGCTGGAGGGGTATTTTGTCCCAGGAGTCACGAATGGTGGCTTCCAGCTTAGGCAGAGAGCTCACGTCCTTCCCTTGGAGATTCTTCTTTACGAGGTACCAGAGGTTTTCAATCGGGTTGAGGTCTGGTCTATTTCCTGGCCAGTCTTTCATGAATGATACCTAGCAGTCATGAAGCCAATTGGTGACTGATTTGGCCTTGTGAGCAGGTGCACCGTCCTGCTGAAACACTCGTGCACCTGTTAGCTCGAATGACTCAGGTAAATGATCACACAGAAGCTCCAGATAAACATCCTGATTCACTCTGCAGTTCTTGGGAAGCACAACAAGCTTCCCCAAACCTTTACCAGAAAAACAAACCCCATACCATGAGTGAATCAGGATGTTTAACTGTGCTTTCAACGAACCGTGGATCAAGTAGGTCACTACCTTTGCCCCGGTACACACGTGCTGCTCTGTTGCAGGTAACACTAAACGTTGCCTCATCAGACCACAACACTGACAACCATTGTTCCTCACCCCAGTTAAGGTATTTGTCAGCAAAGGCAAGCCTATGAAGTCGCTGGTAACAAGTGAGAAGAGGCTTTCTCACAGGCCTGTGACTTGTGTAACCAAGTTCATGGACCCTTCGAGACACTGTGCGCATAGAAACCTCACCAAACACTTCCGGGTTGCTCTCCTTTATTTTCCTTGCACTCACACGAGGATTAGACTCCACTGCACGTTTTAAAACATTAACAGACTTCGGGAAAGTTTTCCTAGGCCTACCAGACCGCGGTTTCTTTGTGGGAACATCACCACTGTTTTCCACCTGAAAACGCACGCACCACCTATGCACTGTTGATCGAGCCACGCCAACCAATTCACTAATTTCCTTAGTTTGGTGGCTTGCCTCCTTTAGAGCAATGATCTAGGATATGATTTCACTTGATAGTTCACGGGTAGGTGCCATAACAAAGTGGCGAAAGGCAAAACACTGCGGGACACTCGGTAAAAAATGGCGCAAAAAGAGAGGGAGACGCGGCGGAGTTCCTCTCTCTCAGGCAGCCTGTAGGCAGCTGAGGCGGGAACCAACCAGCGCATAGGAAGGCCTCAGGGTACCGTGACGTCATACTAGCGCCGCAAACTTCTGGGTCAGTTTTTACTTTAAAAAACGGGTGATTCTTTTTTGGCCATAAGTATGCGCGCATGGCCATGGGCGCTCGATACTTCTGACGAGCACTATATACAGTGCACCCCCACACAATGCGAACTCATGGGTGCACTATACACAGTAATCCCCGTACTAATTGGACGCCCACTTTCCAGACATCCCTACTTACTGGATATTTTGGTCCCGGGATCCAATATTCCCAAATTGGGGCCAAAAATTGCAAAAATTTAGAAAAAAAAAATTGACTTTTTTTTCCCCCCCGTAATTTGAGCTCGGCGCGCACAGCGCGGACCAGCTGTGTTTTGATGTGTAGTTCTGCTGCTGTCTGTTAGAGCATCCCTGCATCCTCCCCACTTACTGTCTGTCTCTTGTTGTGAGTGCACGCTCGTCATCTTGGCCGCCCATGTGCTCGCTTTTGTGGTGGTGCCTTACCTGCTGCAGGCTCTGCTGCTGCTCTCCTGCCTCTTGTTAGTGTGTGTGATGATGTGTGTGGTTTTGACTCTGGACAAGAAGAGCGAGATATTGGACAACGAGGACATGGGATGGTCAACCTCACGCATCCTCCGTGAATTTAACCTGGCCCAATCTACTTTCTATGATATCAAGAGATCCCACAACAAATTCATGCAATACACGGCTGACTTCTCGTCGAAGAACAAATGCAACATGGAGAGGAAGATGATGTTTACTCCCCGGTATGCTGAAGTCGACCGCTCCACGTTGATTTGGTATCAACAGCAACGTGCTGCTGGTGTGCTGGTGCGTGGCACGGAACTGAAGGCTGCTGCTGAGAAGTTCGCAAGGCTTCACAACGCCCCAGACTTCAAAGCATCCGAGGGTTGGCTCTTCGTGTTCAAGTTACAACTTGACCTTACCAACTGTGAGGCCCATGGCAAAGCTTTGGATGCCAATGAGGATGGAGTAGAGGAGTTTTGGCACAAGGTGAAGCGCTTGATCGACAGGGAGGGCCTCACTCTTGGTCAAGTCTACAATGGTGACGAAACTGGTTTATTCTATCGCTCATTGCCAACGAACACTCTAGCTGAGGAGACGGAGAAGCGTGTACGTGGCCGCAAGCTCTGCAAGCAACGGATATCTGCTTTACGTTGTGCCAATGCTGACGGCATGCACCGGCTCAAGCCCGTTATTGTTGGCTGTGCAAAACAGCCTCAGTGTCTTCGTGAGGTGATGGATGACCTTCCTGTCGTTTGGTACCATTTGAAGGCATGGTTCACTGCCCACGTCTTCAAAGACTGGTTCCACTGCCATTTCATGAAGGAGGTCATCCATTACCAGACAAAGACACTGGGAATCCCGCGCGACCAGATAAAGGCCCTCCCTCTCCTCAACAATGCACCTGCTCACCTGTGCGACAGGGACTTGATGGCTGAGAATGGGCGCATTAGGTGCATGTTTCTGCCACCTAATACAACTGCTTTCATCCAACCAATGGACCAAGGAGTGTTCGTGGCAACGAAGAGGCTATACCAACGGAAGTTCCTGGACGAGGTGATGGTTGTTCTTGAGGACGAGGACGAGCGCAGGAAGGGACGGGACACGCAAGGCCAGTGGACTTTGGAAAACCTTTGCTGCTGCAACATCAAATCTGCAATCTACAGCTGGGCCAGTGCATGGAAGGAAGTCCCTGTCAAGACTCTAGAAAATGGTTGGTCTTGTCTGCTTCTCGGAATGGATGTGGAGCACGATTTCTTAGGTTTTGACGTGGATGACTTCCATGTATGTCTAAGTGCGCATGGCGACGATGTTGATGTGGAGGAAGTGCGTGAGTGGTTGGATGACAACAAGGGCGATCCTTGGTATCAGACCATGTCTGATATAGGGATCGCATCTTCGGTTGCAGGTGTCAGTACCCAACTTGAAGATTCCGATGAGGACGGCGACAATGATGTGGACTCTTCTCAGCGTGACACTACTCCAGCCATCCCCAAGCTAAGCACACTCTGGGAACACGTAGAGTTCGTTCTCAACTACCTGGAACACCTGGACTGTGACAGGGAGATGCGGCCCTTGGAACTTGTGGAGGTAGTGCGCACTTTCAGGTAGCGCATCATTAATCGCCAAAATCGTCATTCCTTGTGTCAATCAATCATTTACAGCTTTTTCAGACCCGTTACCCCTGCTGTGCCCTGCCCTGGCTCCACACCATTGCCTTCCCAAGACAGGACCTCAGAGCCACAGCCCAGCACATCAGGCACGGTGGAGTCACCACTGGACGTGAGTTTGTGCCTGTCTTCAGAGTTGTCTACAGTGGGTAGTCCATCACCACGACCCAGCAACGCACCCCTTGGCCTCCTCCTTCAGCTACCCTCAGACTCTGACAGTGATTAAATGACAAGAACCCTCCACTAGACCACACAGGAATTTACAGTGTTGTGCAGTGAAGAAAGCAGTGCGTAGTGTTAAGAAATTAGAATTGTGAGTGCAAAGACTAAAGTGCAGAGTGCAACACTGATTTTATTGACGTTCAGTGGAGCGCAAATTAGACTAGTGTGTGTAATGTTAAGAAAATGGATTTATAAGTGCAAAGACTTAAGTGCAGAGTGCAACACTTATTTCATTAAGATGCAATGGATCGCAAGTAAGACTAGAGTGCGCAGTGTTAAGAGAATGGAATTCTGAGTGCATATGACTAAGTTCAGTGCAAGACTTCATGTACAGTGTCCTGCAGGTGCTTCAGGTACTCCTTTTTACTGTCAGAGTCTGAGAGGAGGCGGGTTATTCATTCAGATGGCCAGGGACTTGTTGTAAGTACCCAGAATGTTTCATATTGTACTGTATTTTCCATACTTACCCCTAAAGCCTTATTTCACTCCTTAATGTTCCTTATTGGTGTGAATAGGGTCTTAGGTGCTATGCATGTCCAGTAGGGAGGTGTTTTTCTGAGTTAGGCTAGGTTAGGGTCCATAAGTACCAGTCCAGGAGCCAGGGTCTTGTTGTAAGTACCTAGAATGTTTAATATTGTATAAACTCACCTCTAAAACCTCATTCTCTGGTTCTTTTGCATTTATTTCAGTCTTTTATGTCCCTTATTGGTGTGATTTGGGTCTTAAATAGGTGCTATGCATGTCCAGAGGGAGTTGTATAGGTGTTTTTCTGAGTCAGGGTAGGTTAGGGTCCAAAAGTACAAGTCCAAGAGGCTGGGGCCCACTTTCCGGACATGCTTTTGGCTCTGTTAACCCGTCACGTCCCAAGCCTTTCCGCACCTATGACATCCCCCAGTCCCGAGCCTTTTTGGAAAATTTTTTTTTCTTATGAAACTTCCGCTTAGGTCGAGAAACTATGGAAAATCTTGAAGAAAGTGGTCTCTGCGGTCTATAAGTGGTCTATACAGGTGCGGTTTCCCCCCGCAGGTATCGTATTCTGTAATGGGCTGGATATGCGTAAACGTTTTCTATGGTAAGGAGTAATGGGACAAACAACACACAACACCTCTACATTTATTGAATTTGTACTAATAAACAATAACAGTAACAATATAATATATTTCAGACACATATATAGGAAAAATAAGCATTGTACCATCGCGCGAGCATAGCGAGTTAGGTCCGAGTCGTATCATGCTATCTGCTAATTTTCTGTTATGAGTCTGCCGATCATTTTTTCTACTTGTATACTTCTGTTTCAATGACAGTTTACTAATTACAACTGTTTGTAAGTGATTTCAGATGTTTTCATTCATTTTGATGACATGCAGCATAAGTTTAGCGCACATCAGCTTAGTAAGCGCACTCGCTATGTCTCGTATTTCAACATACCAAATTGTTTTATCACTTTCCAATTATTTTCCCATTTACATAGAACCTTTCCCCCACCACTGTGAAGGTTTTCAATTATTTTCATTCATTACGAGGGCATTTAACGATATGCTAGCGCCTATTCACGTAGCAACCACGATCTCAAACACTCGTGTTTCATCATCTACTTTATTTATTCACTCCAATTATATTTTCCCACTTACATTACACACGTTTACACCCCTCCAATGCACTGTACATACTTACTGCCATTATTTATTCAAGTGAGCGTGAGAATATCGCCTGAAAATACCCTCGCAAGGAATGTTACGTCATACATAATACTCACACACTTATATACTAATTCACGCACACACTTATATACTAATTATTCACTTTATCACTTGCTGACTTTTATTTTGACTAATACGTGCCTTATTCATTCGACTAGGCGTCAGGAAATCTTATCTTTATAGACACGCTATGAATATTTGACTTAGGAAATACATCATCATATACAATAATTTGAACTTATATTATACCCGTAAGAATGTCACATAATAGAAAATATATAATAAGGGGCCGTATTTATTGCACTGAGCGACAGAATATCGCATCAAACAACCCTCTCTATGTAAGTTTCAACTTAGGGCTGATTTATATACTTACACCCAATGTTTGCACTTATGTTCTACCCGTAGGCACTTTATACTAATATTTGGCGATCCACATGACTGATATTTTCACAGAGCGTCTGTCTGTCGCATTTACATCATAATTTCTGCGTCCTTTCGCAATCACACCATGCTAAAATTGCAGCAACGTGTGGTATTCACTAAAACATGGGTGAATAGACAGACCCACGTCACACTGCACGCACTCATAGCGGGTGTCCTTCCTCTGTGTCGTGAGTCTCACCTGGGAATGACTGCACACGTGACACCTGCGCTGGGGCCTAGGTCTGTTGGGCTGGGGCGGGATAGGAGTGGGGAAATGGCGGGCGGATATTCTCTGGGGAGTGTGGGTAATAGGGGCAGTGCGGGGGCGCTGTTGGGGCCTTTCAACCGCATATTTTGCAAAGATTTCTCGTGTGAGCTCCCTCACAAACCCTTCAAAGGTTTCCTGAACTCCTGTGGTCATGGCGTGAAGGTGGTGGCAATTCAGAGCAGTGATATCTAGCAAGTGAAAGAACAGTTTCTTATACCACTTCATCGTGGTCCTGGCACACTCTACCGTCGATATCATGGAGTCTGACTGGTCCACGAGGCGCATGTTTATATTATAGTCCATGACACATTCAGGTTTCCAAACACGACGCCTGCTCTCGCTATGGTAATCAACAGAATCAGTACGGCGCATCAGGGGGCGGTGAACCGTGGACAAGAGGCTTACTTCTCTGTTGTGGTTCCACATTGTTGCAAGGATGTTGTTTGCTTTGAAGAAGACAACCTCACTCCTTGCAAGTTTCCGCCCTACCTTGACCATGTGACGCCGGTTCACCTTTACGGTTCCACAGACTCCCGTTTCATGTCTGTGAAGATAACGAGCGAGAAGAGGGCTAGTGTACCAGTTGTCGAGATAGAGAACGTGACCACGATGAAGGTAGTCTTGTATCATCGTCTTTACCACTGCTCCAGAAAGTCCTATACTTCGATCTTCTATTATGTCTGTCTGTGCACCGGTGTACAAGACTATGTCTTGCACGTATCCAGTCCTACAGTCACACATAACAAAGATCTTGAACCCAAAACAGTGCCTTTTGCTGGGTATATACTGTCTGAATGAAATATTGCCTCTCCACAACACGAGACTCTCGTCTGTGACGAGATCTCTATAGGGATAGAATGAGGATCGAAAGGTTTGCCTGAGGTGATCAAAGACCAGGCTAATTCGCCTCATTTTGTCCGTGTTGTTTGCATTTGCAGGGTCATTAGCATCATAAAAGTGGAGGCGACTTAGAATTTGTTGAAACCGATTACGGCTCATCACTTGACCAAATATGGGGGTAAACATAACAGGGTCCCTAGTCCAGTAAGCAGGAATTCTATTTTTTCTTATTATACCCATCAAAAGGACAAGGGCAAAAAATAAGAACATTTCTGGAATGGAGACAGGGTAATCATAAATCATTGAATGCCTACTCCTTGTTCCCAATATTTCACTTTCTAGCCGCTGGCCGCTTGCAAACAGGTTTGTTTGAAGCACGATCTGATCAACGAAGGCCTCACTGAAAAACAGGTGGAAAAAATCCAACCTGCTAGAATTACAGTGAATTCCTGGTGCAATGCAGCCAGATCGCCCCTGCTCAGTGAAGGGGTGAATGAGGGGAGAAAAATCACTCCCATCCTCCCAATCCCACGACACAAATCCCTCGTCCCCATCACCGCCTTCGTCTGGGTGGGGAGGAGATCCTGGTTGGGGAGGTTGGGGAGAAGGAGTACGGAGGGCTTCCCCACTGTCACTCCTCTTCCCTCTGCCTTTACCCTTTCCCTTTCCCTTACCCTTACGGCCTTGAGGAACATTAGGGGGCTGTGGGGATGAAATAGTTTGATATTGGGGAGCAGAAGACGTGCTGGGGAGTGGTTCCTCCCCACCTTCCCCCTCCATTACCACACCACGTGCTCTCTCACGCAACCTTGCTCGACCACGTGTTAGGGGATATTGGGGAGCATAAGACGTGCTTTGGAGTGGTTCCTCCCCACCTTCCCCCTCCCTCACAACCCCACGTGATAAGGAACGCACCCGCACTGGCCCACGTGATCCACTCTGCCGCCTCACACTGCGTAGTGAGAGCAATGACTCACCCACCTCACTCTCACTTTCCCTAATCCCAGGAATGTCCATTTCACTCCCCACTCCCTCCACTTCACTTCCTACCGCCCCAAACAGAATGCTTGGCCCATACCTGCTTAGACGACGTGGTGTGCGCTCTGGGCCACGATGCGTAATCACCTCCCGCCCATACCACGTGGCAGCACGTCCCACGTCTCCGTCCTCGTCCTCGTCCTCGACCTCGAATTCGGCTTCCAAGGCACGCTGGGGATAGGGATATGACATACCACGTGCCTTCTTTGCCTCCTGCCCCTCTCTAGCAGCACGGTAAGTCACGTACTGCCGCTTCCTTGGTGACGGAACTTCCTCGTCACTGCTGGTGGTTTCTTCCTCCTCTGGCTGCACATAATCTTTGTCCATCTCCTCGTCATCCAGTGGGGAATCACTGTTGCTGGTAAAGGTGTCCAGGGCGACTTGAATTTCGCTCTCTGAGAGACCTTTCTCAGCCATGTCTGAGCAGGACCGTGGCTACCAGGTGAGTGGACGAGTGGCGGGCTAGCGCGGGTCGCGCGGGGTCGCCGAGTGTCCCTGCCTGGTGGCAGGTAGGGGAAGGTCAGGCGAGGGTACGTACCGCAAATCAAGCGCGAAATTTGAAAATTGTCGAAATTATGCACATTGCAATTGCACAATGTACTGGTACGTCGCCGGGACTGGCAAATGCAAATCGTGGTGACGTACCCATACGTCGTCGGGACGGGGCGGGTTAAAGCTACATTGGGTCTGGTTAGTACTTGGATGGTTGACTGCCTGGGAACACCAGATGCTGTTGGCATAATGTTCTCCCTACATGTCAGGTGGGGTTGGTGGAAGATTAGTGCCCCTCCCTGTAAAACAATTAACTCTAAGCCCTTGGCCACCCCGTTTGGGATACATGGCGTCTGGCAATGAATGAATGAATGATGAATATCAGAAAGTAGAGGGATTACTGTATATATATATATATATGTGTGTGTGTGTGTGTGTGTGTGTGTGTGTGTGTGTGTGTGTAAGGAAAAACACGAGTAATGGAGAGAGGGATGGCGTTGGTAGTGAATGGTGATGGATGGAATATTTCAAATTTGTTGTATGCTGATAATGCAGTGCTACTGGCAAATACTGGGCAAGAGCTTGGTAGACTAGTGTAGAGTTTTGTAGATGTCTGTGAGCACCATTCCTTGAGAGTAAATGTATACAAGAGAGTAACTGTAGACAAGAGTAAAGAGATGGTTATTGAGAGAAGCTGACTCCCAGTGTGATGTTACAGAATAGAGAGAGACTGGAATTGGTGAGAGAGTTCAGATATCTGGGTACAGTGATAGAAAAGAGGGGAAAATGTGCAAAAGATGTGGGAAGTAGAGTGACACAAAGAAAGAAAGTAGCTGGTGCTATGAAGGCCTTGATAAAAAACAGGTTTGAGTCTTGCAGCTGCGCGAGGCTTACATGAAGGAGTGATAGTGACAGCTTTAACAAATGGATGTAAAATTATGGTGTGCAAGAAAATGAAAAGTCAAGAGTAAGAGAAGTGAAGATGGGACTGCTGGGGAATGTATGTGGAGTACAGAGAGTGGCTAGGATACGGAATAATGTGATTCGTGAAAGACGCGACGTGAAGAAGTCTGTGGACACAAGAATCAGAGAGAGTGTACTAAGATGGTATGGTCATGTGGAGAGAATGGATGACAGTAGAGTGGTGAAAAAGGTATATCTGAGCAAATTTGAATGAGGGAGGAGGTAAGGTAGGCCAAGAAGAAGGTGGAGAGATTTGGTGGATTAGTGTGTAAGGAAGGGAGGTATGGAAGTTGGTGAGGTTAAGGGACTGACAAGAGATCATGCTGACTGGATGATTTTTGTGCTAAGTGCATGACCAGGGATTTGGCACCCCTTTTTAATGCGACAGCATTTGGACTGGCTCTATCAGGTAGGTATATGTGAAGCTACAGAATGTGGTGAAATTTGTTTGGCTATAAGATGGATCCAGGATTTTGAGGGCTTGAATGATGAGTGAATGGAATTGTGGCCCATTGAATTGGGCAAACATTGGCTGTCTGGACATTGTTATTCCTCACCCTGCCCTAGGATGGGAAAGGAGGTCTGGGTGATGATGATATTAATAATAATGAGCTGCCTTATAGGGTTTCAGGCAGATTTGCATTGCAGTTGACCTCCTCAGCCAGTCTCTTCTTCACCACTAGATAAGATGTCTTATCAGATTATCTCTTAAAGAAATCAAAGGACCTCCTTAGGGTTCAGTGTGTTTGTCCTGAGGGCTTATCAGTTGCCACATACTGTAACTATTTTTCTGTTAGGTGGTAAAACTTATCATTAAGTTCTCATGATAATTTGTGATCCAGTGATTAGAACACCCCATGCAGAGTGACAGGTTTGTGTATGTTTGATCCCCATGAGGTAACTGGAGGCTTTTTTTACTAAGTAATGCCACCAGGGGAGGTAGTCATCACCTACCCTTAAATCTTAAACCCTAGGCTGATTCAGTTTTTTTCACATGTAGCTTATTTTCTTTCTTTAATGCATTAAAAACTACATTCTTTAACCCATGGATTGTGCAATTACCTTTTTTTATCCCACCCCTTTGGGGCACAAAAAATGATGGATTTTTTTTTTTCTTTTGGCATCTGGTTTAAAAAAAAAAAAAAAAAAAAAAAAAGTCTTTGCATAGGGCCATGTGTAAGTTTACATACAGGAGTAGGGAAAAAATTATTTTTTTTTTTTTTCTTATAAACTTGAAGATAAACATCCAAGGCATCATCTGGTGAAAAGAAAAAAAAATCTCTCTCCGTCTTTGCGTAGCGCCGTGCGTAAGTTTGCGTGGGGATCGAGTTGTTTACAATGATTCACAGCCAGCATGGCCTGAGCTGTGGCTCGCAATGTGATGCTACCCAGCCTGAGCTGTGGCTCGCAATGTGATGCTACCCAGCCTGAGCTGTGGCTCGCAATCCACGGGTTAATTTGATGTAGGTTTTTCTTTTCAAGAATACCCCCCCAGTATCCCTGCTTGTCGTAAAAGGCGACTAAAAGAGTTGGCGGAGGGTTAGTGCCCCTCCCCAGAAAACAACTAAATAAAAAGACGAACAATAAGCCTCGGACAAGGACTGACCAAAAGATGATGACCAAGGACTGGACAAAGGACATGGTAATCGCAACGTGAAATGTAAGGGGAACGAATGATGAGGTGAAAGAGAGAGAGATTGTCCAGGTGCTTGAGGTTGCAAAAGTTGTTTGTGTGTGGAGTAACTGAAACTAAATGGAGAGGTGAGAGTGTGAGAGAATAGGAGTATGGGTGGGGTATATGTGCAGGAGTAGGTGAGAATGAGAGGGCAAAAGAAGGAGTGTGTATAGTTGTGAGTAAGAGATGGAAGAAGAACATAAGAGAGTATGGATCAGTTGGGTCAAGGATTGTGTGGGTATGATTGAAAGTTGGAATACAGATGCGGGCAATTGTGTGTGTGTATGAGCCAATGCAAGATCCTGCAAGCAGAGTGAAAGAAGAGTTCTGGACAAATGTGGAAGTGTGCATGGAAAAGTTTAGAAGGAATGAGAGAGTGTTTTTGATTAGTGATATGAATGGTAAAGTTGGGAATGTGAAGGTGGATGGAATAGTTGGTGAGTGGGGGGTGCCTGCTGAGATAGATGAGAATGGGAGTGCGTTAGTGGACATTTGTGCTGGGAGGGGGTTGGTGATAGCCAATACCCTCTTCTGGCACAAAATGATCCACAGGTGTACATGGCAAGTGATGAAAAGGGTGGGTGGTGAACTGAATGAAAGGAAGGCAATGATTGATTATGTGTGTGTGGATGAAAGGATGCGAAGATGTGTAATGGATGCAAGAGCTTATAGAGGTTGGGGGAGTGGACTTTCTGACCACTACTTGGTGGTGGCCAGAATCAAGATCCAAATAAAGTGGAGAAATAGAAGAAGGGAAGGATGGGAAGAAGGAGTATTTGCAAGAAGAGTGGAAAGGTTGCAAGAGGATGAGAAAAAGGCAGAATATAAGAGAGAAGTGGAGGAACGATTGGGCAAATATGAATTGGAGCAGACTGGGGACGTGGAAGGTGTGTACAGGACATTCACAGAAGCAGTATGTGCAGCATGTGATGTGGTGTGTGGGAAGAAGAGAAGACTGAGGGGGGTGCAAAGAACAGCGTGGTGGAATGAAGAGGTGAGACAGGCTGTGGCACAAAAGAAGAAAGCATACAATGAATGGATGAGAAATAGGGGTGTGGAAGAAGTTGAGAGGCGGAAGAGAGAGTTATATGTAGAAAGGAAGAGAGAGGTGAAAAGATTAGTAAGAGAGAGTAAGAAGAGAGTGGATGAGGAATTTGGAAGGAATTTGAGTGTAAAGTGGAGGGAGTGTAAGAAAATGTTCTGGAAAGAGGTGAAGAGAGTAAGACAGGGTGGAAGTGAAGTTAGCAGGGGAGTGAAAGATAAAAATGGTAGATTACTAGTGAAGGGAGAAAAAGTGGGCAGATGGAGAGAACACTTTAAAGAATTGTTGAACAAGAGGATGGAAATAATTCGAGTATAAGTGGCTGGGGAATGGCTGGGAGAAGGAGGGAGGTGAGAAGACAGGAAGAAATCAGTAGGATAGAAGTTGTGGAAGGTCAAATTGGGGATGGTGAACTGAGTGAATTTTTCTCTTTGAATGTTGGGTTGAAACAGGGATGTGTCATGTCTCCATGGTTGTTCAATCTGTACATGGATGGGGTAATAAAAGAGGTACAAGGTAGGGTAGTGGATGTTGGAGTGACCCCGATGAGAGAGGGTAGTGTTTGGAAACTCCCTGTACTGTTGTTTGCAGATGATACTGTGTTGTTGAGTGAAGACGAAGGAGAGCTGCAAGGCTTGGTGGATGAGTTTGGGAGAGTGTGTAAGAAACGGAATCTAAAGGTGAATGTAGGGAAGAGTAAAGTGATGGTCTTTGAGAGAGGTGAAGTCAGTGAATGTACAATGAGGTTGGATGGTGAGGAATTGGAAAATGTGAGTACGTTTAAGTACTTGGGTAGTGTGATGCGTAATGATGGAGGTTTGGAGGGTGAAGTGCTTGAAAGGGTACAGCAGGGAAGAAAGGTTGCTGGTTCCATGAAAGCAGTGATAAGAAACAGGGAAGTGAGCATGGAAGTGAAAAAGTTACTACATGACAGTATTGTGATACCAACTCTAACGTATGGAAGTGAAGCTTGGACGTTGTTGGAAGGACACAAGGCAAGAGTGAGAGCAGTGGAAATGAGTTATTTAAGAGGAGCCTGTGGAGTCACATGGAGAGACAGGTTGACAAATGAGGATATAAAGGAGCATTGTGGTGTGGATGTGGATGTGGTTGGATGCATTTGGAGGAATACACTGAGGTGGTTTGGCCATGTGGAGAGGATGGAGGGTGAAAGACTGTCGAGGAGAGTGTATGTGAGTGAGGTGAAGGGAGGGAGAGGGAGGGGAAGGCCGAGGATGAGATGGAGAGGTATATGAGGGAGAGGGGTGTGAGTTGGGAGCAGGGCAGTGAAATGGCGGGGGACAGGGTGACATGGAGGCGATTTGTTTGTGGATTGAGGCGTCTGGCAATAGATAGTTAGATAGACACCAAGAACACCTCCATCACTTTAATCATATTATGGTGGCAATTTGAATTAAATCCTTGTTTCTGGATCCCACCATACCCCATCATCATCATCATGACACCAGAGGATGAGGTGAGGTGGAATCCAGAAGACTGGAAGAGAGAACGTGTCTAATGAAATGAGTCATACAATAATTCATCTATCAATCAAGTCCATAGAATCTTGAATCCATTCTCTCTCTCTCTCTCTCTTTCTGTGTGTGTGTGTGTGTGTGTGTGTGTGTGTGAGAGAGAGAGAGAGAGACATGCATGCCAGGTAGTCTTTAGGTAGGTAAAAGGGGGAGGGTCAGAATAATGAGTGATGAATCTGTTTTCTCACAGGAGAGAATAATGTGTCAAATGAGCTGTGTGGGCGGGGTGGATGACCGCTCAACGATGCCGGGGAAGGCAAGAGTGAGGGCTGCAGCATGTAAGGTCAAAGAGGGAACACAGACAGGTTCTGTGAACGTGCTGACATTTTGCAGTCCTGCCAGTAGTGATGCAGGTGACTGAGGTGCAACAAACTTTTTGCATGGTGAGATAAGAAATTGTATGCTGTAGGTGGGTTGTGGGATAAACTTAATCTTGGTGAAATAAGGATTTGAGTGCTCTGGAGGTGGTGTCGGACTGTGATGATGAGTTAGTCCCTTTCATAGAAGGGATTGGGATACAGTTATGCCAAACAGCAGTATCTGTATAAAATCATGCAGTGGATCATTCTTCTCTTCAGCCATTTTACAGATGCCTTTAAGTAGACGAACATAAAAGGGCTAAGGAAGAAATCTTTATTCATAAATGTTTTGTAAGCTTTATCCAGTCAAATTTCTTTGGAAAATAACTGCTTCACAACTTGCAGTAGTGTTGTGTTTTGCTCTTAATATTTGTAAGCTCTTGTACTATAAAAGCCTCATTAGTATGAACAGTTTATCAGTGTAGTGATATGGGATATTCTGAGGTGCCTTGACAGTATTGTTTTTTAATATATTTTTATTTTGCTTAACCATTTCATTTTAGTATTGTATCTTTTATTTTATTCTTGCCACCTCCTGATGATTTTTATTATTCAACTTTGGGGAGACCTTGTAGTGAAGGTATCAATGAATGCTATATCTAACATCTCCAAAGCTGAATAAAATCATCTGGTTGCAAAAATAAGATCAAAAGTACTTTATGGTATGGAAGGGGTTAATGAAGCAACAAAGAAATGTGTAAGAGACAGGTAATATTATACAATGTGTTTGCTGTTAATTTTGCATAGTGGTGGAAATATTGTACAGGTACTGCACATGTATAAGTTACCTCGAGTGATTATTACATTTGTGATATATTTAGCTCACTTTTGGTATAATGTCTTATTCAGTGGTTAATAGGTTTGCCTTTTCTAATGCATTAACTGTAAGAGAGTCATTGGACCAAAATTATTGTACAGTAATTTAAAATGACTGCTTGTGTGTGGGATCCAGGAAGGTTTCTATTATCAGCCTTCTCAGACTCTGTGATAAGAACAAGATTGTAAATGTACATTTATTAGGTGTGATAAGTTTTGTGTTTTCTTCTTCTTTCTTGGAATCACTGCAGATTTTTTCAAGCTTGTCATGGTGCTCCTTTACCTTTTTTTTTTTTTCTCAAGTAATGCCATTCTAGTTTCTTTGTTCGAAATTACTGAGAGCTTCAACATACACTTGTACACTGTATTACTTTAAATATGTATTCTCTTGTAATGTGTCTTCTAGGCTTTACTCCCGTATCAAGTGACACAAGCTTGATGATTGAGATATTCCACTGAATTAAACATTTTCACATAATCACGCAGTCTCATACTGTGCTTTTCTCTCCTTCAGGATTTCAGCTCTGAATCATTACTAGAGTTATTTTTAATTGTTTTTTAATACATTGAAATGTAATGGCTGTATTATGTTTGAGAAATTACTGATTTTTGTTGACCTTGGTTTGATGAACATTACCACACTACAGGTATTACCCCATGGCTTGATATTTGTAGGCTTAGACCAATACAACTTACCATGTGTAGAATATCTGCTAAGCATGTGCAGGGTTGAAAGACCCTTTGTGTGGCAATTACCTCCATATGAAAATCAAATCAGTTCTGTAAGTACCTGCTGCAAATCTTCACCAAGTTCTCATAACTTATGGTCCTGTCTTTGAGATACTTCATGCCACCCATTTCTTATTGATGTTTCTGAGAGAGAGAGAAAAAAAAATAAAAGAAAAATGGCAGACAGTCACTGTAGAACAGCTAGAAGAATTAGGAAATTGTATCGAAGTTTGCATGAAGGTTTGTTTATGAGAAATGATTTGTTGCCATTTCATAATATTGAACAAAAGGTCTGAGTCAGATACAGATTTTTAGTGCTGTACTGAAGAACTTCATGAAAGTGATAAAAAACTTACTGTTTTCTTCAGGCTGTGGTGTGTGCCAATTCATTTTGCATTATCCATGCTTTGTTTATGCAATATTTCCTTGGCTTAGTGCACATACAGTTATTCTTGCCATGAAAGAAAAAGTACTGAATCTGTTTCAGTTATAGAGATACCATGAAAGAGAAAATACTGCATGTTTCAATTATAGAGAATGCTTTTTTTTTTTTTTTTCTGGTCTTTAACTTTCTTTTCTTTATAATCATTTTAAATGAGTTAAAACAAGTACCATATCTGCAGCACAATTTCATCCAAAAATTTAAGATTTCTTAAGTGCATTGTTTCTGTAGCATACCGTGTGACATCTTTATTAGTGTTAATTGCCATTTTCCATCATGTTAACATAAATGTATAGAAAAGTGCAGTGCCAAAAATATTTTTAGAAATCGGCTTTAAATTTTTGTTTCCTGAAGCTTCTATCAAGCAGTCTTGCTTTATGAAACTGAATATTTAATAAAAAGAATGTAATTAGTCTAATGGTAAATAGGATAAGGGGTTCACCAGAAATGTTTAAGAAGATTAACACCTTTGTGCTCACAAAAAATAACATTTAACTGGTTGCCTGGGCACAGCATTGGGCCTTGCTGAAAATTCACACACCTCTTAGTGATCAATTTCGCCTAGTAATTTTGATAATACTATATTGACATCATCATCGTCCCACTTTTTAAAACCCACAGGTAGGGTAAGGTAGGGGTCAAGAAAGTAAAGAAAAAGAAGAAAAAAAAAATGTGAGAACTGCTAGACAGTATGCCCAACAAAATGATTCACACTCAGTCACTGACCATTCATGACACACTACATAACAGGCAGTATTGACACAGCTTGCGTTAATAGCACTCCTATTTATTGCTTGATGTTGCGTCCCCTGAGGGGTGACTGTGACAAAAGAACCTTCAGGTATTTCCATCTCTGCTCAGTAGTAACCTCTCCCACTAGACACAACACTGTTACACATTCTTGCACATTATTTTTCCATATCATTCTCCTTCCACCTATCACATATTCATGCACTTTCCCAATGATTATCTTTTTCTCTTTCCACCTACTTCGACTTTCATATATTTTTTTTAATGTCTTTCCCCATTTGCACCACATGACCAAACCATAAAATGTGCAAATGACCAAACCATAAGAGCTGATTAACCTTATGCCAAAATTTACAGGTGGGGAAGAGATTATGGAGCCTCCAAAGCTGATGTGATTGAGTCCTAACCTCCTCCTTCTGGTGTACAGAGGTGGCTTGTGCTCTCTCTCCCTCTCTCTCGTGGTGAATGTTTTTGGCGTATCCAATAGAGCGAGGATTCTAGGGGTTTGAATTTATCTGATAGAGCAAGGATTCTAGGGGTTTGAATTTATCTGCTAGAGTGAGGATTCTAGGTGTTTGAATGATGAGTGAATGGAAGTGTGGCCCATTGGATTGGGCAGATTTGGGCTGTCTGGACATTGCTACTCCTCTTTTTGCCCTAGGGTGGAAAAGGAGGTCTGAATGATGATGATGATATATATCTATCTATGTATCTGTCTGTCTGTCTATCTATCTATCTATCTGTCTACAGTATATATATATATAAAATATAATTATATATTGGCAGACGCCTTAATCCCGTAAGGGGTGGCCACTAACAAATTGCCTCCATGTTGCCCTGTCTCCTGCTATTTCACTCCCCTGCTCCCAGCTCTCATCCTCTTCTCTCATATACCTCTCCACTCCATCCCTCCATCTCATCCTTGCCTCCTCCTCCCTCTCCCCCCATCCACCTCACTCACACACACTCTCCTCATCAGTCTCTCCCCCTCCATCCTCTCTACTTGGCCAAAACACCTCAGTGTGTTTCTCCTAATGCTTCCTATCACATCAACACCCACACCACAATGCTCCTTCACTTCCTCATTTGTCAGTCTGTCTCTCCATGTGACTCCACATGCATCTGTCAAGTAACACATTTCCACTGCTTTCACTCTTGACCTCTGTCCCTCCAACAAGGTCCAAGCTTCAGTTCCATATGTTAGAGTTGGTATCACAATACTGTCATGTAGTAACTTTTTCACTTCCATGCTCACTTCCCTGTTTCTTATCACTGCTTTCAAGGAACCTTTCAAGCACTTCACCCTCCAAACTTCCATCCTTACTCATCACACTACCCAGGTACCTAAACATACTCACATTTTCCATTTCCTCCTCATCCAACCTCACTGTACATTCACTGACTTCACTTCTCTCGAAGACCATAACATTACTCATGCTTACATTCACTTTTAGATTCCATTTTTTACACACACTCCCAAAAGTCATCCACCAAGCCTTGCAGCTCCCCTTCATCTTCACTTAACAACACACTATCATCTGCAAACATATAATTTTATAATAAATATATACAGTATATAGTCAACTAGGGTAATTCGTGGTTATTGTAGTCTTAATACCTACCACAGCTTAGAAATTTCTCATTATAATAACTTGTGGGGAAACTTACTTATGAGTCTAACCTGTCAGCAAAGTTGCCCCTTACCATTGTACTTACACCTGACTAATCATTAGCAAACACTAACACCCTTTCAAAATAGTATGTAATGTATGTCTTTAATGGGAATGAACACTATTGTAAGGCTCTTACTTGACTCTTGACTTACATATGCTTAAGTGGACGGGGGAGAGGGATGGGTTCTGAAGCTTGAGACATGCTACGGCCTCTCAGCAAGAAGTGAGTGTGATAGTAGAGAGGACAGTAGGGTGGACTAGCTTGCCCACTTGCCACAAGGCGTGGGTGGGAAGCGCTGTGATTGGCTCTGCATGCTTGAATATGATTAGCTTCCAGCCACAGCTAGCATATACAACACTGTGACCTGGAAAACTCCTCAGAAATAAGTCATTTGGGACAGCGACTGTGGCTATCAAATTGGTTAAATTGGTTACCACGATGTATGAAACGATCACAGTTTGGCTGGAAAACTACTGTGATTTAGAAAACCTTGAACGACAAACCTGTGATAAACGTGAGATGACTATACTGTACACAGTCTACTATATAATATATATATATATATATATATATATATATATATATATTATTTCTTCCATCTATCCATCGTCCATTCCTATGTTGCCCCATGAGGAGCATAGGAGCCCAGGGCTAGGCAAGTTGGTCCTGACATTTCGATGAGAGTGACCTGCCTCACTCATCCCTGAGTGGCATCACGTGAGCAATAAACCCCAACCCCCCCCTTGGATATAAACCTTCACTGGCTCAATCCGATTGGAGTGCCGGAATTACCCACTAAACCACCAGGCACCAAAATTTGGTTATACGGTTACCACCCAGCATAGTAAATGGTTTCATGGTGTACAGGAAACCATTTAGCTTGTCACTCAGTGTTGAGGCACTCACAGGCAGAAGGAAGAGGAAAGAATGAAGGAAAGAAGGAAGAGGGAGTGTAAAGTCACCTGTAGGCTGAAGGATGAGGAAAGAATGAAGGAAAGAAAGACAGAAGAGGATGGAAGGAAAGAAGGATGAGGGAGAGGAAAGGGCAGACTCCTGAGAGCAGCACTACATCAAGTGAGTGGATGGTGAGTGCCCCCAGCTACCACTTATATAAATATAAATATATATATATATATATATATATATATATATATATATATATATATATATATATATATATATATATTTATTACATACAGTAAAACCTCGATACAACAGACTTCAATAGACCGGAATTCGCTTTTATCAGACTTGAGAAGCTACTGGACTAAATTCCTGTATATAGGAAAAAGTCCGGTAAAGCCAGAAGCAGTCCAGACTGCCTGACCACTTCAGGTATGTTCACCACAGTAAGGTAAATAGAAGACATGTTTATCAGTGTACAGTACGGTACTATTATATACCAGGTATAATATACCATTTGATTAATGTAGTGAAGTTATTACACAGTACAGTGCTACAATGGTAGTCAAAACAATTTAAAAACCATTAATGCGTTCCGGACTAATGTCTGATATATTGGAAAAAGTCCGGATTAGCAGGGGGAAGTCTGGATGTCGCATTTATCAGAATTTCACATTTTTCGGAATAGTCTGGGCTTCAATTAGTCCATTAATTCCGGTCTATTGAAGTCCGTTATATTGAGGTTTTACTGTATATATGTATGTATGTATGTGTATATATATATATATATATATATATATATATATATATATATATATATATATATATATATATATACTGTATATATGTATATACAATATCTCTCTCTCTCTCAGCCATTTGGGTGTCCACTGCAGGACCGGCCTATCCCTACCGAAGTGGGGATGATACAGCCAATGTATCTCTACCAGTGGCTTAGGCTGTCTAGTAGAGATTGTATGTAGGATGAGAAGTGCTTGTAAGTGTAAGTGTAGTGTTGGAGTGGCTTTGGTTGTGTGTGTAGTCTGTGAACCAAGTATAATCGGCCCGCGCAAGCCGACTAGGTGCAAGCATACTTTATAGTATGCGACACTGGTTCAACCACAGCACCCCTTCTGTGCGCCAATGCAGTACAAGGCCAGAAGAATGCTCCCAAAGTTTATTACCCTGGTGGGGCGCAAACCCTCGTTGTTCAGTGTACAAACACGCACACTTTACCACTGTACCACAGAGGCTCCATGTATATATATATGTATGTATGTATATACAGTATATCCCTCCATCCATCCATCATCCAATCCTACGTTGCCCCATGAGGGGCATAGGAGCCTGGGGCTAGGCAAGTTGGGGACATTTAAGATGAGTGCAAGAAGGTATATATATATATACAGTACAGATATATAGATATATATATATGTATATATACACTCAATCCTCATAAAGTACGTTTTTATAAATCACGGATTTGTAAATCACGGCTAAGTGGCTCTCAGACTGCCGGCACCCTTAAATCGCTGTTAAGTCACGAAAATCCTGGACCTGGGCACTGAAGTGGGCCTTTTCCAAGGAGAATCGTAAACCATGGCATTCAGTTTGAAAATCGTGACCCAACAACCAATCACCACCCGTCCCTGGTGGCAGGTGTGCATACTAATGCTGCCACATTGTTGTTGTTCTTCCCGCCAGTCCGCACACTACAGACCATCGCCGTGGAGTACGAGAGCTACCTGCCTTTTTTTGTTCATCTTCTCCCCCACCTCCTACCTTCCATGGCCCCTCCCGAACTCCCGATGAAGCGCTCTAAGCAGTATGGCATCAAGAAGCAGCTGCCGTTGTCGTACAGTCAATGTTTGGAGCTCATTTGTCGTGTTGAGAAGGGAGAGAAGTTTTCAAAGCTGGCGAAAGAGTTTGGGAAGAACAAGGGCTGAGAGGTTCTAAATTCTTCCCAACACCACCCCACTCCATTGACTTAAGCAATATCATCATAGGATTAAGGTGAGATCCCTTAACATTGCTTATTTCTATTAAATACATACACTGAATATTCCTAAATTTGTATGATTGTGTTTGATGGTGCCTAGATAGGTGTAGGTAGGGTGCTGTGGGGGGTGGTTGGCCAAAGTCCAGACCCAAATTCATTTTTCACATAAGAGTTATTATTTATAAACCACGGAATTTGTAAATTGCGGCAGCGGTCCAGACCCAAATTGCCGCGATTTACAAGGATTGAGTGTGTACATATATATATATATATATATATATATATATATATATGTATATCTATCTATCTATCTATCTATATATTGCCGTTTACTACTCTGGGTGGTAACCATATAACAAATTTTGACGCCTGGTGGTTTAGTGAGTTATTATGGCACTCCAGTCAGATTGAAATGGTGAAGGTTTATATCCAAGGGATGGTTGGGGTTTATTGCTCACGTAATGCCACTCAGGGATGAGTGAGGCTGGTCACTCTTATCTTAAGTGTCAGGACCAACTTGCCTAGCCCCGGGCTCCTATGCTTCTTGTGGGGCAATGTAGGATTGGATGATAAATGAATGAATGAAATATACATATATATATATGATGAATGAATAAATGAAATAAAAATATCACACACACACACACACACACACACACACACACAAACACACTCACACACACACACACACACCAGTATAATGTCTCTAATCCAGTGATGTAATATCTCATCTTGCTACCTCCAGACCATTAAGCTTGGGAAGGACCTGTTCCTGTGAAGAAGTTACCCAATGCTCAACTTTTTTAGTGTAAAAAGGTTCTGTGTGTTAAATAAGATCACCTGAAAATAGTAAGAATTAAATGTAGAATATGTCGCTTTGACTGAAGATGATTATTATCACTGTATTAACAAGCATCACTGAGACTGGGCTGCAGCTTTTGAAAGCAGTCGAGCAATATTACATATATGCATCATGTGCACAAAGGTGTTAACCCAGATTGTAAGTGACCCCTCACAGTAAAACTAATTTGTCAGCTGAGGTAATTTTCAGTAACCAAGCTGCCTGGGATGCTGTGACTTGTGGTAAGTGAAGGATGAGATAGGGTTGAGGATGATACTGTTGGATGTTGTGTGATAATCCTAGCTACTCAGGATACCAGTATTAAATATTATCTGCAGACATTAAGAGTTTTCTATCACAAAATGATACTGAGGCATCATACATCAAATAGGCGTACTGCAACAAAAGTTCGCCTGTAGTGTTAGCCACCAAAACCCAGGTTTCAGCCAGGGCATGATGTTGGACCCTTTTGATGGGGGAAGTCTTATATAATGTATTGATTGAACAAGTGCACAGTTGGGGGCAAAAACTAAAATTTGCTGCTCTAATCTGAGTTCGAAATGCATGTTAAGCTAACAATTTATGTTTTGAGACTGCCTAGGAAAGCATCCTGATAAACAGGGAGTATTGTTTGGTATTCATCCTCATGTTTAGTGGCACATATCATCTTCACCATAGGTTATATTATGAAAATGCTGTATATTGGACATGGCAAGTAATAATGTTGATGGCGATTAAAGTATTACAAGAACCATACAGGATGTCCCATAGACTGTGCATCCCTTTCCACTAGTTGGTGAATTCTTGTGTGTTGGGGGGACACATCATTCACTGTCACCAGTGTCTACCCTGCATAATTTTCTACCTCCCATTACCGTTTTCAGATAAAGCATCTGCCTTTTTCATTCAGATTTTATGACTAATTGCTAATTTCATGATGCAGCCAAAACGTAGGCACTTCACACTTGCAGAATGGGTCATCCCTGCAACATATAAGATATGGCCAGATGAGTGTTAAAGAGTAAAATATTTGGACTACCCAGTACAGCACAGAACATGCAGGGAAGCCCTAGAATTATAGCTTATGTGTATATTCATCAGGTGGGAGGAATTTGGGTATTCTCGTTACTGTGTACTGTATATGTGTGTGTTTTGTGAAGTGAGTGTGAAAACAGTCTATTTATTTACTTGTAATTATAGTACTGTGAGTATTATAGGACTGTTAGTAAAGTCAGTGATATTTTTTTTACAACCATTGATAATTACACTTCATATCAATTTCTTTGTTTTCGTACATGAACCTTGTGATATAGTGCTTGAACTACTGTAATTGCATAAAATATTACTCACATGGTACTGTACTTTGTTGTACTGTGTGATGTGTGCTTTGTGAATGTATTGTTGGCAACAGAAGTACTGTCACCTTTCTCTATGGACACTGACACTTGGCCTCATGAATCCAAAGCAACTGACACTGATGACTGTATCTAACAACAGTGTTGTTTATTTTGGATAATATTCACATCCCTGAAGAGAAAAGAAAGAGAGGAGACATGGTTTTTGCTGTCAACAGTACACTTGAGTTCAGTACAGTATAGTCTGCAGTGGGTGACATGCTCATTCGAGTTCCCACTGAGGATGTAATACAATTTATTACTTTTATTGATATAGTGTGCCCTCATTCTCTGTATCAGTCTGTGTTTGTCTGTTTATCTATATCTTAACCCCTTCAATCCAGTGACCTCTTTTGCTGTTTATTCTAGATTTTTTCTTTCTTTAGAGTGTATGGATTTTATTAAAGAACCTCTCCAAAAGTTTAGAATTGTAAAGACAGGAAGATTAAACATAAAATAAATCATGCAACTGAAGGGGTTAATGTACAGTAAATTATGAAATGACTGATTATTAAATTTCTGTTAGGCTGTAGCACCAGCCAATCAGGGTGGTACTGCTAAGGGGAATGAAAATGCTGGTGATAGGGAGAGCTGGTGCTTCCGTTTCACTAGCTACTGGACCATCCCCCTTTGCTGACCTTTTCAGTGTGACACTAACATGGAGAGCAGACCAGCATATTCTTCCTAACACTTTCCTCTAACTATCTCATGCACTACTATACATGCGGTTTACGTATTGGCATCATACAACGTATCCCACGAGGTGCAGGGGTTGATGCCAGCAAGGGTATGCAGCCAGAAAATTTTGCCCCAGCTACCTAGTGGCAGATCTGTTGTGGGGAGGCGTGACTAGGGCTCTGCCAACATATATTTGATGGGATGGGGTTCAACCTGTGCTAGAGGGTACAGGGCAGTGCGGTTCCCAGGCTGCCACTTCCGCCCAATAGAGAGGGGCCTGAACCAGGGAGAAGCGTCCCTGGAGGCTGCCCTGTCAATGGACGTATAATGGCGGGGCAGTTATAGTGCCAAGGCTTGCTTGGAGGGTGTTCCTGTAGCTGTCCTGGCAGGGTGTCCTGAGGCCACTGCCATTTCCACTGGTCATGGCTGGTGGGCTATGGGTCCCAAATTACATGCTTAGGCCTGGGACTGTGTGGGTGGGTGGGGCCTGTGGTATGTTTCTTCCCATTTTTTATTCTTACCAAATAATGACTAGAAAGAAAGATCTAATAAGCAAGCCAGAAGAAACTAAATCACCCAAAGGGATCAGAGTGATGTCATGGAATGTGGGAAGTTTGAGGGGAAGAGTGGGGGAAGTAGTTGAGGCATTTAGTAGGAGGTGGGTGGATGTGGGATGTGTGCAAGAAGTCAGGTATAAAGGAGGATCAGCTAGAATGATTGCCGGGAGGGATGCACGTTACAAGTTGTTTTAGCAGGGTAGGGCAGATGGATATGGTGATGTGGGTGTGTTGGTTGGGGGAAAAATGGGTGGAATATGTCATGAATATGGTGAGAGTCAGTGAGGGTAATAGTTGTGAGAATTTTATTCGGTCGGATTATGTTTGCATTTATAATGGCGTATGCTCCACAGGCAGGCTTGGATGAGGTAGAGAACAATAGATTCTGGGATAACCTAATACTTGTAGGAAGTGGTACAGGGGATGATGAGATTGTAGTTTTGAGTGGGGACTTAAATGGTCATGTAGGTGAAGCAGCCCAAGGATATGGAGTACATGGGGGATATGCATATGGTACAAGAAATGAGGAAGTGGAGAGGATACTTGAGTTGGGGGAGACAATGAACATGATTGTATGCAACACATATTTTAGGAAACAAGAGAGTAGGTTGATTACATACAAATATGGGGGAAATAGCAGCCAGATAGACTATTTCAAGGTCAGAAGGGCTGATAGGTAATAGTAGTAGTAGTAGTTGTTCCCTAGGCCATCTGGCCGAACAGCCCTAAGTCCCTAAGGAAGAGACCTGGCTTTCCCACGGAGCTCTCAAGGAGTGTATGTTGTGTTGTTGGCACAGGTGATTGTGTGCAATGCAGTCTTCCATAATGTGCTCAATAGTATGGGGTGCTGTGTTGCATCCTGGACAGGCATCAGCAATGGAGTCATCCAGCCTCACCCAAGAGGACAGGATGATGCCCACATCCCAGCCTGGCCAAGTGGACCCTGTCCTCACATGGGAGATAGGATTCAGAAGGTTGGATTTCAGGAGGCTGTGCATGCAGCTGTGTGTTGTCTGTAAGTGACTGAATGGAGCGGCAAGTGATCTGAGCACGGATATGCTTCTTGAAGCTGGTTTGAGGCGAGCGAGGGGGGAGAAATGACAATATTTGTGTATGATATCGTGTGCTGGGTATTGTTTTGATGTTCCTTGGTGTGTGTGACTGTGCTGCCATGTAGTGTAGTGGATGGTGTGGGTTTGTGGAGGCTGCAGCAAGACATTGTGTGCCTGTCATGTCTATATGACCCTTGACTTTGAGGACTTTGGTTTCTTGATGTAGGTGGTCTGTGGGTGTAGTAGCTGTGCAGCCTGTGATTATTTTTAGGGCCTTGTTCCGTATGGTCTGTAGCGTGTTGTAGTGTGTTTTAGTGAGGTTAGAAGCCCAAGCAGGACTTGCATAATTCATCACTGAATGTATATGTTATTTGTATACTGTGGTGGTGGTTTCTTTGTCGTGTCCAAATGCTGTATGGGCAAGTGACCTTAAGGCGTTGAGTCTTGGTGTTATCTTTAATGTTTATGATGTCTTTTTTAAGTGACATTGATGTACTGTATGTTACACCAAGGATTTTGGGTGTGTGTATGTGTGGTAGGAGATTGTTGTTTATGATGAGGCATGGAATGTGACTGTGTTCTGCTGTCCAGTTTGTGAGAAGGGTCACTGTAGATTTGGTTGGTGCTATTTTGAGCCTGTTTGTGGTGAACCATTCGTGTAGTGTGTTGAGGTAAGGTTGGATGATGTGTGCTGCTATATTTGTGTTTTGGTGCGTACATGTAAATGTTATGTCGTCTGCATAGGAAGGTATGTGTATTTGTGCTGTGTGGGGTGTCGGTATGTTGTGCATGTATAGGATAAAGAGAGTAGGGGACAAAACAGATCCTTGGAGGATGCCGTTTGTGAAGTTTCAGATGTTTTATGACTGACCGGTAAATGTTACATGTGCACATCTGCTTGCTAAATAGTTGCCAGCTGTCTTTTTGTGTTTTTGTGCATGTTTGTGGTGAATATTTTGTTTGCAGGGGATGGCATCAAAAGCTTTGCTAATGTCTAGTATGACTAGGAGTGTTCTCTGTGGGGGCCTAGCTGATGCCATCAGACTCTCAGTGTAAGGTCTGTAAAAAGAGTGTTTGTGGAGTGTAGCGGCCTAAAACCATGTTGTGATGGGGCTAGGGGGAGGTGAGGTGTAACTAGTTGTAATATCAGTCATTCAATGACTTTGGAGGGGATGCAGAGGAGTGTGATAGGGCGATGTGAGGAAGATAATGTGGGGTCTTTGTTGGGTTTGGGGATAGTGATGATAGTGCCATGCTTCCAGATGTTGGGTATTATGTTGTGTGAGTGACTGTAGTTTGATATGTTGGTGAATGCTTGTATGCCTTGTGGTCCAAGGTGTTTAAGGTGTATGTTGTATATGTTCTCTGGTCCACAGGCAGATGAGTGCTTAAGGTTGCTAATGATGTGCTTCATCTGGTTGTAAGTGAAAGATGCAAAGTCTGGGTCTGTGGGGAGCTGTCTCTTGTGTCGGATGACACTTTGGTCATTGTGATTGGGGTTTAGATGGCTGACATGTGAAAAGTGATTGATGGGAGTGTTTGCTTGTTGTTTGTAGTAGTAGTAGTAGTAGTTCCCTAGGCAGTCTGGCTGAACACCCCCAAGTCTCTAAGAAAAGCCATGGCCGAGACCGGGCTTTCCCACTGAGCTCTCAAGGAGTGTATGTTGTGTTGTTGGCATAGGTGACTGTGTGCAATGCAGTCTTCCATAATGTGCTTAATTAGTATAGGTTTTGCTTTGTTGCATCCTGGACAGGCATCAGGTATGGAGTCATCCAGCCTCTTCTGATAACTTGAGAGGGCTGGATGATGTGTACGTCTCAGCTTGTTTGCTTGAAGGTATGGTGTCTGTTGTGATGGCAGCGTGTGATTGTGTAGTGTTGCTGCTGGAGAGTGTGATGCTGTTTAGTGTTGTGAACAGTTTGCTGGTGTTTGTTTTGTGATCAAGTGTTTGGAGGTAATTATTCCAATATAGTGTTTGCTGTGTGGTAGGTGGGGGCACTCGCCATCCACTCACTCAATGTACTGCTGCTCTCAGGTGTCTGCCCTTTCCTCTCCTCCATCCTTCTTTCCTCTCATCCTCCTCTGTTTTTCTTTCCTTCATTCTTTCCTCATCCTTCTGCCTCTGAGTGAACTTACTCTCCCTCTTTTCTCCTTCTTCCTTCATTCTTTCCTCTTCTGGCTGTGGGTGACTGTACACTGAGTGACAAGCCAAATGGTTTCCTGTACACAAGGAAACCATTTACTAAGCTGGATGGTAACTGTATAACCAAATTTTGGCACCTGGTGGTTTATTGGGTAATTATGGCGCTCCAATTGGATTGAGCTGATGAAGGTTTATATCCAAGGGATGGTTGGGGTTTATTGTTCACATAATGCCACTCGGATGAGCGAGGCCGGTCACTCTATCTTAAATGTCAGGACCAACTTGCCTAGCCCAGGGCTCCTACGCTCCTCGTGGGGACACGTAGGATTTGATGATGGATGAACAGATAGTGTTTGTTCTGATATTTTATTGTTTATTTGAGTGTTGAGCTCTTGTATTTGTTGTACGATGTCTTGTGTATGGGGTGTTGGGGAGTGTCATAGTGTGTCACGTTGACTGATGAGGCCTTGAATTTCTTGTGTGAAGTTGGGGTTGTGTCTATTTCTGTTACCTCTAGGGATGTGTCTTTTGTCTGTGTATTGAATAATTGTATTGAAAGTGTGCACAGAGGTGTTATTTTTGTGATGGATGTACTGTTTAATGTTTCAAAGTGTTGTTCTGTTTCAGTTTTCAAGGCCTCCCAGTTGGCTCTCTTATAATTAGTGTGTGTGTCTGTGGCCTGCTGGGGTGATTCTGGTTTTGGTAATGATGATGATTGGGAGGTGGTCAGAGCCAAGGGTTTTGATCACGCTCCAGGATGTTGTGGGGGCAAGGTTTGGGGAGCAAAAGGTTATGTCTAGGGATTATGCATTGGGAGGAAGAGGACTTGGTGTGGGATATGGGTATGTTGATGGAGATTATTGAGGATGAGAAGTTCATCTGTTTGGGATTGTAGTACCAGCCCTCTGTCTGTGTCAGGGTTATTGACATGCCAGGCTGATGCCATGGCGTTGAAATCACCACCCAGGATGATGATGGGTATGTTAGTGATATGGTGTATTTGAGGAGAGTAATTGCGTTGTATTGTGGGGAACGATTGGGGGGAATGTATGTATTGGTGATTGTTGTGTGATTTGTTACCAGTGTGTAGTTTAATTGATTGTAAATCTGTTGTGGTGTCATGTGGTGGGAGAAGTGACTTTGTGTGTGATTAGTATCTGAAAAGTTGATGGATTGGTGTACCAGGGTGATGAGTCCACCACCACTGCCGTCACCCCGGTCTTGTCTGATGGTGGTGAAATTATGAAATGTAGGTGTTTTTTGTGTTCTGCATAGTTTTGTTTCTTGTAAGATGGCAGTGTGTATGTTTTATTGTTTGATGAATTGTGTGAGTTCTTGCTTTTTGGTGTTTATGCTATCTATGTTTATTTGGAGAATGTTTATGTTGTGTGTATGATGTGTGTTGAGTGCTGCAGCATTGGGGGGAGGTAGGGGTGTGGGTGGAGGGGATGGGGTAGGAGAAGGTTTTGATGAAGATAAGGGTTGGGGTGAATTAGATTAGAGTGGAGTGGCGGGGGATTGGATGGTGTGGGAAGGATCAGTGGGTTAGGCTAAGTAGGTGTGGAGGAAGTAGGAGTGAGGTTGGTGGGGGGGTTAGTGGGTGGGGGCAAGGAACAGGTCCAGGTGTTTGTGTAATATTCTCTGGATGCAAGTTTTGTGCTGGTGTAATGGGTCCAGTTCTTGCAGGAATTGCACTGAACTGAACCTTTGTCTGTCGGCTCAGTGATAGGTTGTAAGCATGCTGGACATGTCTGTTTGTTGATGGGCCCTGGATTGTTCCTAATGTCACCATCTAGAAGAATTCTTCGAGAAATGACTGGCGGGGAGTCATTTCATGGTGTGGAAAAAACGGTGTTGTTATATGTGCTCTGTTGAGAGATGTGGGACTTGCCCAGGCGACCGAAGCCACTCCCAGGTTCTCGGGCCCCGTGATGGGCCAGGGGTGTTTGCGGTGGTTTGGCCCCCATGCTGTCCTCCTCCTCTGCTTTGGCAGCCTCTTGTGGGGGGGGGGGGTAGACCCATGGTGAAGATGCCACCGCTGCAGGTCAGGGCTAATAGTGAGGGATGTTAAGTTAAAGGGAGCTAGGAGTGTATGGTGGAACACAAGTTAATTATATGTGACGTGGTGCTTAAGGAGAGGGTGGTGATAAAGAGGACCTATGCACCTAGGAGGATAATATGGAAGTTGAAAAACCAGGCAGTAAGGGATGCCTTCTATATCACGATGAATAGAGTGGTAGCTGAGCAGGGAGACACTGATAGAAGTGTTAATGAACAGTACCGAGCCCTCAAGAATGACCTCTTGAGAGATACTGCTTCAGTGTGTCGATGGACAAGGGGCCCCCCCAAGACATAAACTACTTTGATGGTGGGATGAGGGTGTAGAAGCTGCAGTTAAGGAGAAAAGAAGGCTTTTCTGGGAGTGGAGAAAGGGTGGTAGCAGAGAGGATTACAGGGCAAGGTCTGAATCTCAGAGACTTTTACTTGATAACCAGAATAGTGGGGAAAGGAAGAATATGATATTTAAGGTGGCAAATCAGATGAAGAGGGAGAATAGGGATATCATAGGTGAGCAGTGTGTGAAGAATGGTGAAGAAAAGGTAGTGGTGAACAGTCAGGATATTAAAGACACCTGGAGAGAGCACTTCAACTGGTTGTTGAATGAGGAGTTTGACTGGGAGAGGGAAGGTTTGGAGACAGCAGATCCAATGTTTAGGACCTTGGCCTTTGATGCTGCTACTATGAGCAGGGCAATAGGCAGGATGCTGGCAAGGAAGGCAGCAGGTGTATCTGGGTTGACTGCAGAAATGTTGAAAGCCTCAGGAGATATAGGTGTGGGGTTAGCCACCGATTTGATAAATACGATTATTTATGAGTGTGTTGTCCCAGATGATTGGCTGAAGAGTGTAACTGTAAATATATACATGGGGAATGGTGATGCCTTGGAAATTGGAAATTATAGAGGCATAAAGCTTTTGGACCAGATAATTGAGGTAATGAAGAGAGTTCTAGAAGGTATGATTGGAGAAAGTGAATATTGAGGAGATGCAGTTTGGGTTTATGCCAGGGAAAGGGACCACTGATGTAATATTCATTGTTTGACAGCCTCAGGAAAAATATATAGGAAAGAAAAAGGAATTGTACTTTGTTTTTGCTGATTTGAAGAAGGTCTTTGACAGAGTCCCTAGAGAGGTGGTGAAGTGGGCAATGAGAAAACTTGGAATCGAGGAGTGGCTGGTTAGCTTGGTTTTGGCCGTGTAAGTGGGTGCTTGCACCCAGGTAAGGGTGAGTGGAGTTTTGAATGAGGAGTTTTCTGTAAATATTGGTGTGCATCGGGGGTCAGGTTTGAGCCCCTTGTTGTTTATTATGGTACTTGATGCCCTCTCATGTGACTTCAGAAATGGACTCTAGAGGGAGATGTTGTATGCTGATGATTTGGTGTTGATTGCAGAGGATGAAAGGGAGGTGGAGGAAAGATTTAGGAAATGGAGAGAGGGTATGGGGCACAAAGGCAAATGCAGATAAAACAAAAGTGATGCTATCTAGGGCTGGGAGCAATGCTGTCAAAGAAGAGGGGAAGTGGCCATATGCGATTTGCCACAAGGGTGTGGGAAGAAATTCCATCTTATGCAGTGTTTGTGATAAGTGGGTGCGTAAAGGATGTAGTGGTATAAGAGGTAGACTTCAAGATAATGCCGATTTCATATGTGTGGTGTGTCAGGGAGAGCATGTGGAGATTGCCAGGCATGAAAGGATTGAACTTGCTGGTTAGTCTCTGGAGTGTGTGGAAGAGTTGTCATTTGGGAGACATGTGCTGGAAGTGGGGCTGGAGTGAGCTCTGTGACTAGAGTGAAGAGTGATTGGAGGAAGTTCAGGAAGCTGTTGCCTCTCCTAACATTGAGAGGGTTTTTCCTCCATGCTAAGGGATCCTTGTGTGCAGCATGTGTTAGGAGGGTAATGCTTTATGGTAGTGAAACCTTAGTAATGAAAGAAGAGGATATTTACAGGCTCACACCTACAGAAATGGCAATGATTAGGTGGATGTGCAGTGCATCCCTGAATGCAAGGCCTGGGGGGAGCCAGGTTTACAATGGAAGAGCTGAGAGGTAGGATGGGACTGGAGTGTATTGATGTTGTGATAAGGAGGGGGAGATTGAGATGGCATGTGGAGAGGATGGGGGATGATAATTGGGTGCAGAAAGTGAGAAGTGATCATGTCAGGGGTAGGGTATCAAGAGGTAGCCTGACAAATACCAGGGATGAGGTAATTGAGTGTAACCTCAGGAATAAGAGACTAAATAGGGATGCTGTCAGAAATCAAGCTGCACGGAGAGTCTCCATTAGGTGACCAAGGCTGACACATGCAGGCATGCTGGGGCCTTCAAACACGAAACAAACCAATAAAGATGACTTGCCAGTTTGCCCTATTTTACAGAACCAGTTGTATGGAAAAATCTGGAACATATTGCTTGCACGGGACTTTCTGTACTTGCCCGTATTCACACGGCGGCTCAGTAACCACTCATGACCCAGATTTTGATTTGCAGGAAGAACCAAGAGAGGTGTTTAGTTGTGCATCCTCCTTTCCCTTCTAATGACACATTTTGATTTGCAGGGAGGGCAAGGGAGTGGTTAGATGTGTATCCTTTCCCCTCATATGACCCATATTTTGATTTTTGGGGAGAACAAGAGATGTTAATAGTTGTGTAACTTCGTCTCCTCGTTCATTCATAAACAAATATAGCTATGATAATTTTTCTCATAACTTTCTGCAGAAAAGAACAATAAACAAGGGAGGATTCTACACACACTGTCCTTCCTGCATGAACAAATTACAGGAAGTTAAGTTGCCTTCTCTTATATTTTCCAATCAGGTCCACAGTATTATGCAGAAAATTGTTTACTAAAATTCCACTGCTGCCCATAAAGCTGCTTTGCCAATGTCTCCCAGTTTCTTGTACCAGATGCCTGGAGAAAGTGTTAAGTCATGAAGAAAGTAACCCCCTCCCCATTTCAAGGAATTTCTGAAGCTTTCAACAAAGATATAACATGTTTGGCCTGTTGCAACTGTCGTCAACTGTTCTATATATAATGTGGAACACGAGTTGATTAGATCTAACCACATGCATTCCATTAATGCCCATAAAAATTTCAAGGCTTGCCTTTGTGTTCTTGTGATATTGATAGTTCTCACTTAAGTCAGGGTTGTTTTGAAATATCACAGATTTTACCCTCCAGTCTGGTGATTTTCTTTGCTTTTAGTGCACTGTTCCTACCAGCAAATGATTTAGTAAAGCTTAGGAGAGTCTTTTTGAACTGAAGAATCAGATACAGCCTTCATTATCCCCTTCACTGCAAAGTGTTTCCCCTAAACTGAACAAAAATGCCTAGAGACTGCAGGAGTGAACCAGTAAATACATCACTGGACTGGAGTCAAATTCATTTGTTACTGTTTATCAGAGGACTTTAGCAGTTTTGTAGGTAACAATGGAACTATAACAGGCAACTGTTGTCATCAAGGATATACTGCTGAAGCATAATGTTAAGCAGCTTATTAGGGGGACTTCCCATTGTTATTAGTTCAGTTTATTTTGTGAATTCCGTTATGAGGGATTCTCAGGACTGTCTTCTCATGCCATTGGTGGGCAAACTATGATGTACATTACACACACACACACACACACACACACACACACACACACACATATATCTGATTAGTTCAGTGAAATCGAGCCTGAAATATATTTTTTCCATTTTGTTGATATATCTTGTATTGTGAAGTTACTAAAGAGTTAGACTAATACTTTGGTATCTTGCTTTAATGACTGCAGAAAACTGTATATATATATATATATATATATATATATATATACAGTAGAAGTCCGATTTTTCGGCATCTATGGGACCAGGCAAGTGCCGAAAAATCAAAATTGCCGAATTATCAAAAACCCTACCCACTCAGTACCTTATATGTTTCGGTGAACACTACCATCACTACTCATATCATTACAAATGTGTTTGGAGAGAGTACTGTATACTGTTTGATACTGTACAATACTGTAATGAATACAGTTCTATACATGAATATGAAAAATAAAGAAATTAGTGAACATACTGTATATGAATGTAATGGTACAGTAGGCCTACAAGTTCACATGCACTTACCTAAACTTATAGTAGGTTCCTTATTTACATATGTACAATAGAAGGGGTTGATTGGAGTCTCTTTCCCATGCTAGACTCACTACATGATTGTCCTCTCTTTATGCTATGGGAGAAAGAGCTAGCCTCTGAGCTTCATGGCAGTGGTAGACTCGTTCCATCACTTCCACTATCTCACTCACTAAGGCGGGTAAAGGCGGGTAGCTAACTGGCGAGCCTCATGGAGAATTTCAAGACTGACCAAAAAAATCGGAAAATCTGCCAAACGATCAGAGATTTTCGTAAATGGGACTATTTCTCAAAACTGTCGAAATGTCAGATTTGCCGGGGAATTGGATGCCGAAGAATTGGACTTTTACTGTATATATATATATATATATATATATATATATATATATATATATATATATATATGTATATCTATCTATCTATCTATCTATCTATCTATCATCCAATCCTACATTGCTCCATGTGGAACATAGGAGCCCAGGGCTAGGCAGTTGGTCCCGACATTTAAGATGAGAGTGACCAGCCTCACTCATCCCTGAGTGGCATTACACTAGCAATCAACCCCAACCACCCCTTGGATATAAACCTTCACCTGCTGAATCCGATTGGAGCGCAATAATTACCCACTAAACCACCAGGTGCCAAAATTTGGTTATATGGTTACCACCCAGCATAGTAAATGGTTTCCTTGTGTACAGGAAACCATTTGGCTTGTCACTCAGTGTAGAGTCACCCACAGGCAGAAGGAAGAGAAAAGAATGAAGGAAAGAAAGACAGAAGAGGGAGTGTAATGTTGCCCATAGGCAGAAGGACAAGGAAAGAATGAACGAAAGGAAGACAGAAGAGGATGGAAGGAAAGAGGGATGGAGGAGAGGAAAGGGCAGACACCTGAGAGCAGCACTACATCGAGTGAGTGGATGGTGAGTGCCCCCACCTACCACAAATATATATATATATATATATATATATATATATATACACAGTACTCGTCAGAAGTATGAAGCGCCCTGCGTCCCTACTACGAAACAAACCTTTCAACATTGGAAGAACATATAAGTAATGCATTTTATTTACCTTTAGTGCTTCATAGGGTATCCTTTACGCTTCTTCACGGACCTGAGACATCTTGGAAGTGAAAGGGCGAGGCTCCTGAGGTGCTGGAGGGGTATTTTCTCCCAGGAGTCACGAATTGCAGCTTCCAGCTTAGGCAGAGAGCTCACGTCCTTCCCTTGGAAACTCTTCTTTACGAGGTACCAGAGGTTTTCAGTTGGGTTGAGGTCTGGGCTATTTCCGGGCCAGTCTTTCATGAATGAGACCTCGTGGTCATGAAGCCGTTTGGTGACCGATTTGGCCTTGTGAGCAGGTGCACCGTCCTGCTGAAACACTCGTGCACCCGTTAGCTCGTAGGAGTCTGGTAAATGATCACACAGAAGCTCCAGGTAAACATCCTGATTCACTCAAACATTCTTTGGAAGCACAACAAGCTTCCCCAAACCTTGCCCCGAAAAACAAGCCTATACCGTTAGTGAATCAGGATGTTTAACTGTGCTTTCTACGTACCATGGGTCAAGTAGGTCACTACCTTTGCGTCAGTACACACGTGCTCCTCTGTTACAGGTTACACTAAACGTTGCCTCATCAGACCACAACGCCGACAGCCATTGTTCCTCGCCCCAGTGGAGATATATATTAGCAAAGGCAAGCCTACAAAGTCTCTGGTTCTTTGTGAGAAGAAGCTTCTTCACAGGCCTGTGACTTGTGTAACCAAGTTCATGAACCCTACAAGACACAGTTCTCACAGATACCTCACCAAACACTTCTGGGTTGCTTTCCTTTATTTTTCTTGCACTCACACGAGGATTAAAGTCCACTGCACATTTTAAAACATTAACAGACTTTGGGGAAGTTTTCCTAGGCCTACCAGACCGTGGCTTCTTTGTGGGAATTTCACCACTGTTTTCCACTCGAAACCGCGCACACCAACGACGCACTGTCGATCGTGCCACACCAACCAATTCACTAATTTCCTTTGTCTGGTGGCCTGCCTCCTTTAGAGCAATGATCTGGGATATGATTTCACTCGATAGTTCACGGGTAGGTGCCATAACAAAGTGGCGAAAGGCAAAACACTGCGGGACACTCGGTAAAAAATGGCGCACTTTCAGAGGGAGACGCGGCGGAGCTCCTCTCTCTCAGGCAGCCCGTGAGCAACTGAGGCGGGAACCAACCAGCACAATGGAAGGCCTCAGGCTACCGTGACATCATGCTCGCGGCGCAAACTTGTGGCTCAATTTTTACTCCCAAAAATGGGTGATTCTTTTTTGGCCATAAGTATTGCGCGCCCGGCGGAAGGCGCTGCGTAATTTTGACAAGTACTGTATATATAGGACACAAGGGGTGGTGTGGTTGAACCAGTGTCGCTTGCCATGAAGTATGCTTGCATCCAGTTGGTTTGCGCGGGCCGATTACGCCACAACACTACATTTACACTTACAAGCATTTCTCAACCTACATACAATCTCTACCGGACAGCCTAAGCCACTTGGTAGAGATACATTGGTTGTATCGTCCCGACTTCGGTCAGGATAGACCAGTCCTGCAGTGGATACTCAAATGGCTGATGATGATGATATATATATATATATATATATATATATATATATATATATATAATATATATTATATATATATATGTATTAAGAATATATGGAGTGGAGGGGAAATTGTTGAGTGCTGTGAAGAGTATGTACGAGGGAGCTAGGGCTACGGTGCGAGTGGATGGTGAGCTGAGTGAGTTCTTTGATCTCAATGTGGGACTGAAACAGGGGTGTGTAATGTCTCCATGGCTGTTAATATATATATGGATGGGGTTGTAAAGGAGGTACAAGGTAGGGCAGTGGATGTGGGGGTGGCCCTAATGAGTGAGGGTGAGATTTGGAAGCTTCCGGTGTTGCTGTTTGCTGATGATACAGTATTGTTGAGTGAAGATGAATGGGAGTTGCAAGGTTTGGTGAATGAATTTGGGACAGTGTGTTGGAGGAGGAAGCTGAAAGTTAATGTAAACAAAAGTAAAGTTATGGTGTTTGAGAGGAATGAAGTCACAAAGTGTGCAGTGAGGTTGGATGGTGAGGATATGGAGAATGTGAGTGCATTCAAGTACTTGGGTAGTGTGATGAGTAAGGATGGAACTATGGGGGATGAAGTACGTGAAAGGGTACAGCAGGGAAGGAAGGTTGTTGGCACACAGAAAGCAGTGATGAGAAATAGGGAGGTGAGTATGAAAGTTAAGAAGTCACTGCATGATGGTATTGTGATCCCTACCCTGACGTATGGAAGCGAGGCGTGGACCTTGCAAGAGGGGAACAAGTCAAGAGTGAGAGCAGTGGAAATGAGTTACTTGAGAGGAGCATGTGGAGTGACGTGGAGGGACAGGTTGACGAATGAAGAAGTGAAGGAACGATGTGGGGTAGATGTGGATGTGGTTGAAAAGATTAGGAGAAATACACTGAGGTGGTTTGGACATGTGGAGAGGATGGAGAATGAAAGACTGACTAAGAAGGTGTATGTAGGTGAGGTGGAGGGAGGGAGAGGGAGGGGTAGACCGAGGATGAGGTGGAGGGATGGAGTTGAGAGGTATATGAGGGAGGGGGGGGTGAGTTGGGGGGAGGGGAGTCAAATGGTGGGTGACAGAGTGACTTTGAGGCGTTTTGTCTGCGGCCACCCTTTGCGGGATTAGGGCGTCGGGCTATAGATAGATAGATAGATAGATATATATATGTATACACACATACATATTCGTGGTAGGTGGGGGTGCTTACCATCCACTCACTTGATGTAGTGCTGCTGTCAGGTGTCTGCCCTTTCCTCTCCTCCATCCTTCTTTCCTTCCATTCTCTTCTGTCTTCCTTTCCTTCATTCTTTCCTTGTCCTTCTGCCAACGGGTAACTTTACACTCCCTCTTCTGTCTTTCCTTCATTCTTCCCTCTTCCTTCTGCCTGTGGGTGACTCTACACTGAGTGATAAGCCAAATGGTTTCCTGTACACCAGGAAACTATTTACTATGCTGGGTGGTAACCATATAACCAAATTTTGGCACTTGGTGGTTTAGTGGGCAATTATTGCACTCCAGTCGGATTGAGCTGGTGAAAGTTTATATCCAAGGGGTGTTTGGGGTTGATTGCTCATGTAATGCCACTCAGGGATGAGTGAGGCTGGTCACTCTCATCTTAAATGTTGGAACCATCTGCCTAGCCCCGGGCTCCAACGCTCCTCATGGGGAAATGTAGGATTGGATAATGGATGGATATATATTTTCCCCATGGGTCATAGGGTTTAGATCAGCTCCTTTGAATCTAAACAGCTGCAGTTTTTCATGTGGACTCTATATCGAAGAGGTTTTTGTATGGGGTTTTCATTAGAAATGTGGAAGTTATATTAAATTCATTAATTTAACGTCTTCAGTCAGGGTTCTTGAGCTGAAAAAAATAGTCTGACAACAGTCAAAAAAAAGTAAATGGTATTCTTAAGTGGACGAGATTAATGGAGATGTTTCTAAACTATTAAGTCAGAGGGGCCTCTTTAGGATAAGTGGAATAACCTTGTGATAAACTTAGAGATGTTCTCTGACTGAAGAGGTTAACTAATGAGCGATATCATCATGCTGAAAGCCAGCACAAAGCTGTTTATTATTATTAATAGAGCAGTGAATGGGTATTTGGGATTACTGTAAAGGTGGGTCTGGTCCTTCAGTTTATCAAAGTAGCTCTTTATATCAGCCTGTAGGTTAGAAAAACTGTGAATCTAGTTAATCTGAACATCAAATGTGATTATTGTAAATGTAATGGGTCTGCAGTTCCCAAGTACAGATTACATTCCCTTGGGCAGCACACCATGGACTGTACTATTACAACTGAGAACAGCCAGTCCTCGTAAATTAGGGATGTGGTCCAAAATATCAGCGTTCTCATACAGCTGGTACAATAAATTTGGGGAAGATGGTAAATCATCTTTATAGGTATTTTTTCTGTAATTTGCTGTTGACTTTATGACAGAATGTAAAAAGGGCAAAATCTAACCCCTCCATTCCAATAATGCATTTTTCATTTTATTTGTGCTATCTTCGTACAGTTTTATTCAGTCTTAGAAAAGACTATTTGAACTGGTGAGGTTAGATACAGCCTTCATAACTCCAATGTGAGAGGCATGGATAAAAATTATGAAAATAGCAAGAATAAATTGAGAACAAAGTCATCAGATTCAAGGGGGTGTAGTGAGGGGATTATTGTTGGCCAGTGGTCCCCAACCTGTAGTCCGCAGGGTGCCATGGTGCCTGCGGAGCCTTATTATGGAGCTTGTGGGGTGCCTTGGAAACTTGTAATGTATTTGTAATTCTTTCTCAGAGGTGGGAAAGGAGGTCCGGATGATGATGATATATCTCATCTCATCAGCCGTTTGAGTGTCCGCTGCAGGACCGGCCTATCCCGACCGAAGTGGGGATGTTACCGCCAATGTATCTCTACCAAGTGGCTTAGGCTGTCTGGTTGAGACTGTATGTAAGGTGAGAAGTGCTTGTAAGTGTAATTGTAGTGTTGGAGTGGCTTTGGATGTGTGTGTAGTCTGTGAACCAAGTGTAATTGGCCCGTGCAAACCGACTGGGTGCAAACATACTTTACAGTATGTGACACTGGTTCAACCACAGCACTCCTTGTGTCCACCAATGTGGTGCATGGCATGCAGAATGCTCCCAAAGTTTATTACCCTGGCGGGGCGCGAACCCTCGTTCTTCAGTGTATGAAAACACACACTACCATTGTACCACAGAGGCTCCTGATGATACAGTATATATATATATATATATATATATATATATATATATATATATACACACACACACACAGTAGGGAGCTCTATATATATATACAGTAGGGAACATCTGTGGTACAGTGGTAAAGTGTGCGTTTTGTACACTGGTGAACCAGGGTTCGTGCCCCGCCAGGGTAATAAACTTTGGGAGTGTTCATCCAGCCACGTACTGCATTGGCGGACACAAAGGGTGCTGTGGTTGAACCAGTGTCGCTTACTATAAAGTATGTTTGCACCCAGTCGGCTTGCGCGGGCCAATTACACTTGGTTCACAGACTACACACACATCCAAAGCCGCTCCAACACTACAATTACACTTACAAGCACTTCTCACCCTAACATACAATCTGTACCAGACAGCCTAAGCCACTTGGTAGAGATACATTGGCTGTATCGTCCAGACTGCGATCAGGATAGGCCGGTCCTGCAGTGGATTCTCAAACGGCTGATGATGATGGTGATGATGATATACAGTAGACCCTAGTTATCCGCAGGGGTTTGGTTCCAGAGACCCCCGCAGGAGGCAGATTCCGCAGATACTCAAGTCATCATCACACAATGGCATATTATTTCCATAATATGGATATGCTTAGCTTATATTATAAGCTAAGCACCTCCCTGTAAAAATAAAAACATACTTTAAAATATTACAAATACATATTAACACTCACCAAAAGACTGTGTGTTCTCTTCATAACCTTCATGCAATGATGGCAATTGCTCTATGATGATGATGATTGCTGTATAGATAACAGTGATTGCTGTATGATGATGACGATGATTGTAGTGCAGTTCCTACAGTGCCAATGTGGTGAGGCGACATGATGTGTGGTGGCATTGTAGGAAACTGTGAATCTAGTCTGACTCTTCTGACAGGACGCCAGATAACACCTTAAGTTCTCTCTTTGGCTTAGAAGGATTGCTTTTATCCTTTACTTGTTTCTTGGAAGCCATTTTTCACTTACACAATGAAGTAGAGTAGAGCTGTAAACACGAGAAGGGCGACAATGACGTGAGTAACGAACTGATTGGTGTTTACAATCAGACTGGCGGAGTGGCAGGAATGCCCGTGGGTACAGGTATGCTAACTGCAGCTACAAAAAAAGCGCGAGTTGCATGCCAATTTCAGATTAAATTACAGTGTACAGTATACAGTGCTCGTCAGAAGTATTCAGCGTTGTCCGCCGGGCGCGCAATACTTATGGCCCAAAAAGAATCACCCATTTTGGGGGGTAAGAATTGAGCCACAAGTTTGAGCTCCGAGCATGACGTCACGGTAGCCTGAGGCCTTCTGATGCGCTGGTTGGTTCCCGCCTCAGTCGCCCACAGGCTGCCTGAGAGAGAGGAACTCCGCCAAGTGTCCCTCTCAAATTGCGCCATTTTTTACCGAGTGTCCCGCAGTGTTTTGGCCTTCAAAACTTTGTTATGGCACCTACCCGTGAACTATCGAGTGAAATCATATCCCAGATCATTGCTCTAAAGGAGGCAGGCCACCAGACAAAGGAAATTAGTGAATTGGTTGGTGTGGCACGATCGACAGTGCGTCGTTGGTGTGCGCGGTTTCGGGAGGAAAACAGTGGTGAAGTTCCCACAAAGAAACCGAGGTCTGGTAGGCCTAGGAAAACTTCCCCAAGGTCTGTTAATGTTTTAAAACGTGCAGTGGAGTTTAATCCTTGTGTGAGTGCAAGGAAAATTAAGGAGAGCAACCCAGAAGTGTTTGGTGAGGTGTCAGTGAGAACAGTGTCTCGTAGGGTGCATGAGCTTGGTTACACAAGTCACAGGCCTGTGAAAAAGCCTCTTCTCTCTAGCAGCCAGAGAATTCGTAGGCTTGCCTTTGCTAATAAATATCTAAATTGGGGTGAGGAGCAATGGTTGTCAGTGTTGTGGTCTGATGAGGCAACGTTTAGTGTTACCTGTAACAGAGGAGCATGCAAAGGTAGTGACCCACTTGACCCACGGTATGTAGAAAGCACAGTTAAACATCCTGATTCACTCATGGTATGGGGTTGTTTTTCAGGGAAGGGTTTGGGGAAGCTTGTTGTACTTCCCAAGAACCTCAGAGTGAATCAGGATGTTTACCTGGAGCTTCTGTGTGATCATTTACCAGACTCCTTCGAGCTAACAGGTGCACGAGTGTTTCAGCAGGACGGTGCACCTGCTCACAAGGCAAAATCGGTCACCAATTGGCTTCGTGACTGCGAGGTATCATTCATGACAGACTGGCCAGGAAATAGCCCAGACCTCAACCCGATTGAAAACCTCTGGTACCTCGTAAAGAAGAGTCTCCAAGGGAAGGACGTGAGCTCTTTGCCTAAGCTGGAAGCCGCCATTCGTGACTCCTGGGACAAAATACCCCTCCAGCACCTCAGGAGCCTCGCCCTTTCACTTCCAAGACGTCTCAGGTCCGTGAAGAAACGTAAAGGCTACCCTACGAAGCACTAAAGGTAAATAAAATGCATTATTTATATGTTTTTTCAATGTTGAAAGGTTTGTTTCTCAGGAGGGACGCAGGGCGCCCCATACTTCTGACGAGCACTGTAGTATTAAGTTTGATCCGCGGAAACTTAAAACTGCGAATGCAAATTCCGCGGATAAGAAGGGTCTACTGTATATCTATCTATCTATCTACATAGATAGATATATATATAGATATCTGTCTGTCTATCTATCTATATATATATATATATATCTCTACCAGACAGCCAAAGCCACTTGGTAGAGATACATTGGCTGTATCGTCCCCACTTCGGTCAGGATGGACCAGTCCTGTAGTGGACACTCAAACAGCTATTGAGATGAGATGAGATATATATCTATCTATCTATCTATCTATCTATCTGTCATGGGTGTCTGCCCTTTCCTCTCCTCCATCCTTCTTTCCTTTCCTCCATCCTCTTCTGTCTTTCTTTCTTTACTTCATTCTTTCCTCATCCTTCTGGCTATGGGTGACTTTACACTCCCTCTTTTGTCTTTCTTTCCATCATTCTTTCCTCTTCCTTCTGCCTGTGGGTGACTCTACACCCATAGGCAGATGACAAGCCAAATGGTTTCCTGTACACCAGGAAACCATTTACTATCCTGGGTGGTAACCATATAACCAATGGAAGGCGTCTGGTGGTTTAGTGGGTAATTACGTTGCTCCAATCGGATTGAGCTGATGAATGTTTATTTCCAAGGGGTGGTTGGGGTTTATTGCTCACGTAATACCATTCAGGGATGAGTGAGGCTGGTCACTCTCATCTTAAATTTCTGGACCAACTTGTCTAGCCCCGGGCTCCTACACTGATCATGGGACAACATAGGATTTGATGATGGATGGATGGAGTTATGTACTGTATATCCATCCAGCCATCATCCAATCCCACATTGCCCCATGAAGAGCGTAGGAGCCTGGGGCTAGGCAGTTGGTCCTGACATTTAAGATGAGAGTGAGGATATACATATATATATATACAGTATATATATATACTGTAATATATATATATATATATATATATATATATATATATATATATATATATATATACTGTAATATATATATATATATATATATATATATATATATATATATATATATATATATATATATATATATATATATATATATATATATATATATATATATATATTACATACAGTATATATAAATATATGTACGGTACAGTATGTGTGTGTGTGTGTGAATTTCATTTTTTTTTTTCTGGCACCCTCCACTATATAAAGATCAGTAAATGTGGCTGGAAGCCTACAAAAGGTTGGGGACCACTGTTGTAGGCTATATATCCTCCTGATAGAAAAGTTTGTCTGAGTCAAAATCATTTGGAGATAGCAAGAGTATAAATTAAAATGTCATCATATTGGAGGGGTTCCATAACTCAGATTCTTGGGGCTTAAATACACCTTCACCCCTTTGATTTAACCTTTCAGTCTGATGATATTATTTTTATTCTTGCTACCACCACTTTTTTGGGGAGGGGGGTTGGAGGAGTCAGGTGTCAGTATATGTATTTTTTTCCTTTTCCACCAGATTTTATCCTGTGTTGTGTGATATCATCTGGCAGCAAAAATAAAATCAGTACTGTATAAATCCTTGGGCTGGATGGGTATGTGATGGGGACAACGAGACCCTACCAAAGCATTACTAAGAACTGTTGTTATACCTTTACTTTACCCAGGATGAGGACTCCCTTATTTCACTTGTTCTTTGCCCAAGAAAACAGTACCCAGAAGTCAGTTATTTCACCTGTTTTGTGAAATACCAGTGAGTTTTTAATATGTTAACCTTTTGAATCAGGTGATGTGTTTTATCAGTTTACCTCAGCTGCCTCCAGACAGTTTAATTCAAGTGTGGGGAAAATCATCTATTGACAAAGAAAATGAAGGCTTTGCAGAATCCTAATTCTACTGCTTGAAAATTCTCTCCAAAGCTGAATATAACTGTCAGGAGACTGCAAGAATGAATTGTCACTGGTTGAAGAGGTTAAGCCCCCAGTAGATAACAATGACTGCCTATTATGAGGTTAAGTTCTTCATAAATAGGCTGCCTGTTATGAGGCTAAATTCATAATAAGTAACAGACTGCCTATTATGAGGTAAAGTTCATAATAAATAGCAAAGACTGTCTATTATAAAGTAAAATTCATAATAATATAAGAAACTGCCTATTAAAGTTCCACTGGTACCTATTAAAATCTGGTTTACCTATTTCCTCCAAACTACAGTATCAGTTGTACTTTAAAAAATTAATATTTTTGGAACATCTTTGATATAGAATGAAGACTTACTGTTTTCCTTTTTTTTTTCTTTTTCTTTTCCACAGGCTACATAACGTGAAAACTATTATTGTACTAGTTTTAGCAACCTTTGTGGCTATCTCTGTGAGGTGTATCATATACTGTTAATGGAATCCAAGAATATTTTGTGAATAAATTTTTATAACTGCTTGAACCTCTCTTGCTTACACTGCCACAAGTCTCTCTCTCTCTCTCTCTCTCTCTCTCTCTCTCCAACCCAAGTACATGTGTGTCATTTCCATTTTGTTTTTGCTATATCTAGATTATTTTATTCAGCTGTGGAAAGACCTGAAGACCTGTTGTAACTGAAGGGATTAGCAAAAGATATCAAAATCCCTTTCTATATAAGAGCCTCTGAAAGTTGCAAGAATTACAGATGAATAATCATTGGGGTGAAGTGGCTAACCCATCCATTAGTGACATACAGTACTTTAAACAGGCTATGTTTGATTTTTTTTTTTTTTTTTTTTTTTTTTCAAGAGGTTAAGCTTGTATCAGTCACCTTCAGGTCAGAAAGTGTCCTGGACTGAAGAAAACCAACAGGAGATAGCATGAATAATGTAGAATGTTATTACTGTACTGTACAGTGATAAGGCTGTATCTAACTCCTTATATTCGGAAAGCCTCAACAAAGCTGAGTAAAATCATCTACAGTACTGTACAAATACTGTAATGTATAAACCACTGCAGAAGAGACTTTCAGGTCTGCAATGGAAGATAATCACCTGTTTTAACATTAGCATACCTGCATACTATTACTAGTCTACCAAGTGGCCTTCCAGTCTAATCTACCCATTTTTTTTTTTTTTCCCCCCAGCTCATCTACTGATGCCCCAACCCACAAACGTGTTTTCTTCCCTACCCACCCATCTATTTATCAACCCACATGCCATTTTGCATTCCTGCCTATACATCTACCCACTAACTTCACTAAATTCCTGGATACCCTTCAACCTCTGTAGCTACCAGTGTACTTCATATTCAGAAGTACCCACCTGCACATTATTAATGTAAACTTCTATTACTAAATTTTGAAGCAGCATTTGCAATAAATATTCTTCCTTACAGCCTCGATTCAGTGGAAATGGAAGACTTCCCATTCACGGCTAGTAAGAAAGAGAATACATTACTGCATCCTGACATTTTTAATGGTGCTTTAGCAACCATTACCTATTGCATACAGCCAAATATTAATGTGATTTCAAATATTTACCTGAGGAGGTTTACAGGACCAATCTGTGAAACAACCACTTCACTCAAGTCCCTATCCCCAGCCCCTCATAACCCATTTATATGTATAGCTGGTTTGTTTTCATCTGACAGAACTGGGCAAACTGCCACAGCTTTAATATTAAGACTAATAGATTTATCCAATTTGGTATTTTATTTTCTGTACAGTAGTCCACCAGGTTCTTGCAGGCAGAGTATTCCAAGACCCCCTATAGGGGAAGTAGGAAAAACACTTCCTTATTAGGGATGGAGAGCAGGAGCTACTAAAGGGGAGTTGGGAAACCTCCCAGTTGAGAAGAGGGAGTTAACTCCAAGAGAGGCGTGAGTGGTGTGGGATGGGTATCCAACCAAAGGAAATGAAGATGGCTGTGGGGAGGGCGATATCCAATGAAAGGTGGGAGAGAGAAGGACCACAACCTCCACAAGGAGGGGGGGGGTAAGGGGGTACACAAGCTATTTACCTATTTTACGTACCCACCTACATATTTACCTATGTTACCTGACTTCCCATTTACCTGTTTTACTTATCCATCATGGTGGTAGGTGGGGGCACCCATCATCCATTCATTTGATGTAGAGCTGCATACTTCTTCCTTCATGTCTGACATTCTTTTTCTGTGCCTGTCCTCTCTTCCTATTTCTCCCATCCTTCCTGTCACTGTTCATTATTATTCTTTCCAAATCAGGTGGCTCTACACTGAGTAACAAGCCAAATGCTTTCCTGTAACTCAGGAAACCACTTACAATGCTGGGTGGTAACCTTATAGCTTTATAACAAGAAAACGTGGAGCCTACTAGGGTGTCCCTGTAAACTGGGTGGATGGAAGTAAATGTGGCATCCACCCAGGAATCAAGACCACACTAGTCCCCGCACTTCGCTGTGGGAAGACGCGCTTTTCCTACATCTGCCTTTCCTTGCTGCTGCTTTTTATAATTGTTATGCCTACTAGTGTACTTATTTTACCTACCCTACACCCTTTTTTATGTACAGTACTCACCAACCTATTTATGGGTTTTACTAAGTGATCTGTACTGTATTGCCTTTCTTACCTATCTGCCGACCTTCTTATTTAATGTGTTACCCATTGTCCTATTTATCTTTTATACCAACTGAATTACCTATTTCTCCCTCCTACTTGTTTCCCTTGTTTACCTTCCCACCTACCTAATTTACCTACCCACCTCCATATTGCATACCATTAACCTACTTTATTTACCCACCATTAACCTATTTTATGAACCCTTTACCCATTTACCTTGAGTACCAGTTTATTCTGCATAAGGGACATTAATATTATCTTATTATTTATGCAATCTTTGTTGATGGTGGAAGACAGAGCACAAAAGAGAATGAGAAGGTGTACAAGATAAAAAGACTAAGAAAAGCTTATAGGCTGACCCATTGCATAAGCAAGCTAGGTGTATATTTCTAGATCATTCATATTATGTATCATCTTTTACGTCATTCATGAAACAGATTTCGTTGATAAAAAGACCTATGTAACTTACAAAGGCATGGGGGAGACATAGAATGTCAAGAAATTGCAGTGGTGTAAGAATAAGATCACAGTTCAAAAATTTATTTCCTGATATTTTAGGCTGTATATTGTTAATGAAAAAAACATATGTGGCATCCAGCAGAATAATAAGGCATAATATGCTTAGTAATTCACCAGGGAATAGGTAAGAAGTTACGACCACTGTAATAAAATGACCCATTACGTAAGAGATGAATGTGTCACGTTATCATCCACTGGTATCTTATTTATGCAGTTTGTGTTTGTAATCTAAATACATGTTTGGCTTATAGCAGCATAAAAAGGCGCAATATGCCCAGAGCAAATGGCTCTGAAAGAGGTGTGTTAAACAAGGTTGCCATTTGGGTTTTTTCATTACCAAATCTGGGCATAAGCCATAAGGAAGAAGAAGACTTAGGGCTTACCCGTGATTGCATTTGGCTTGCGAGGATTATTCACGTGATTATTATTTTTATTTTTTTAACGTGTTATGCATCAAGATGACCATACCAACGTAAATATAGGCCATATAAAGAAGTTGGGCTAAGATGGCTGCCGGGACCTCTGTCTCAGACCAACCGGTAGAACCTGGTCTTCTGGTTAGCACCTGCTGTATATTAATTATCACTCCAGATTTGCAGGGTATGGCCAAACTTAACCTTGGAGTAGGTAATTAGATTGTTTGCTAGGTTTTAAAGATAATACTGACCCCTAACCAAAACGTACCTGCCGGTAGGTCAGACTTTTTACTTTTTTTTGGATAAAACGTAGCATTTAATTTGCTCGAGTTGTAGGAATAAATTTTGATAATTGCAGAGTCAGTTTGAAGAGTTTCATCTAGATCTTTAGCCAGATAGTCTGTGCATACCATAGTATAATTAAGTGCAATTTTACTGGTACCCTATTTAATTGGTAAATATGGGCATATCTTAAGGATAAAGATAAAGCAGCACACATGGTTAGGTAGGTGTTTATAGGAAAAATTATGCTAAAAGCTAATAATCCTTAATGCAGATATCATAGATATGGAAAACAGTGAGGAAATATCAAAACTAGTACTTCAACATTTTAATTAAAAATCAATCTTACCGAATTTTCATTTCATTTTGGCTGTGGTTTTCATTCTCTGCTATAGCCACGTTTTCGTGAGGCTTTTAGAGTGGTTTAGACTGATCTTATTGCTGTTCTGGCGAGACAGTGAGACCGGTACAGACTGGTCAAAAGCAGTCCTGCCTCAGAAGTTAGCCTAGGCCAGACCGGTCTGCGCACAAACGTATGCACGTCAACAACAGCTAAGAAGGAGGCCAGGAGCATCCGTGCCAGGGTGTAAACATCGATGGTCAACAATGGCGTACTTGGGTATAAGGTTTGTTTTGAAGTATATTTTTAATGCTAGTAGAAGACTGTGATCATCCAAGAAGGGATCTGTTTGCCCGTCCTCTTTGCCCTACTGATCGGGGACACCAGTTCGAGATTGCTCACTCCCGATGTCAACTTGATGTGCGTAAGAGATTCTTCAGTATCAGATGTGTATCTCTCTTGAATTCCCTGCCCGACTCTGTTGTTTCTATTCAGGACCTAGCTTCTTATAAAGCAGCTCTCACCTCCTGTCTTAGTGACTCCATGTTCCAGTTCCATTAATTATTGTGATGATATTTCTCTTGCCTTATTGCTATCTGTCCCTACCTCCTGACTTCACTCTTCAGCAAGTATTTTTTTTTGTTTTTTTTATGTGAGGAAGAAGGAACCAAAGGTGCACCTTCCAGCCTATATCTTGGCTTTGTTCTCTTTTACTCATTTCTTATTTTCCGTGGGCTGGTGCATCAGCAGTGTGTGGCTTCTGTGGGCCCTAACTTTGGGCAGGCTCAGGGTCTGGGAAGCCCACCAGGTAAGATAAACAGGTAAGGGAACCAAATAACTCTTACCATGAAGTAGAGGCTTTGTATTGCTTTAGATCACATGAAATATTATTAATCCCCTCGCATCCCGTTGATGTATATTTACGTCCACATGTTTTGTCACTGTCAGTCCTGTTGACATATAAACATGCATCAATTGCAAGGCCCCTAATTTGCCACAATTTTCAATTTTCGTGCATGATTTTTGGTATGTATACACAGGACACCTTCCTCTACAAGATGCCAGGCAGGGACAATGCCTTACCCTGCATCACCCCCCCCCCCCCGCACGCCATTATCTCGGGAATTCACCTGTTACCAGTGACCTGGCCAGTAAAGACATGTCGTGCCACGGTACAAAATTCAGGGCCAGAGTGATTCCCAAATCAATGACAATGTGGAGGACAAAGTTTACCTAGCATTAGAGGAAGAAACAGTCAGAAATGATGATTAGGTAATGTCGCCCAAAACGGTCAGGTATGTTGATGTGTTTGGTGAGTGAAACAATGCTTATATTGCCTATATTACTGCATGAAAACCAATATACAGTACTTTTGTAGTACAAATATATTCGTACTAAATAAATAAAAAATACTTTATGAGTGGTGTGGAATAGTTACCCTCCCATAGAACTCGTTTTCTTTGGAGCCAACGTGATAGAAAAACCAGTGAGGTAAGGGGTACTGCTACGTGTATCGAGTATTTTAAACCTCAGGTGAGCAATTTCTCTATGAATTTTCGATGTTTCTCACCAAAAGCGGAGGTTTGAGCCCCCCAAATTTTTTTCCTAAATTGGTCAGGATTGGGGGGAAGTCAGTGGTGGAAATCAGTCGGGATGGGGTGGGTTAAAGCATTACTGGTGGAAATAAAATTCGAGGTGAAGCAGAAGGATAGCTCAAAATTCGTCGAAAGAATACAGACTCGGTCATCTTCAACTTTAAGGGCGGTTTTCACAGTCGTCCCTAACCTTTTGGGCCCGAACCAAAAGCGCCTTTGGATTTCACAGTCGCTCCGAATGGCTTTCGGGAGCTTACTAACGTGGGGACGTCTGCCCATGTTGATGCGGTAGGGTTGGTAGTTCTGGGTGGCGAAAACACTTTCCATATGTAGAGAATATTTAGAAATTGGAATGTAATGAATGTGATGAATAACATGGCTGGAAAATCCACTTCACACAGTTCTTACTAATATATTCAGGAGTGATGATATTCGTAAGAATGCAGCAAAAATAACGAATAGGAAAAGCCATCGGAATGAAAAGCTAACTAATGGCAACCTCACCACGCTCTACTTGAAATCGGAAGTAAGCTGAATCCATAAGTATTGTAAAAAAGGCTTAAGTAAAAATAACCTTGAAGCAACATGTATAACGTCTAATGAGGGATGGTGTGGTTTATTAACAGATATACTATTAATACATGAGCAGTTTCTTTTCTAAATGGGATGTTAGCTACAGTATATCAACTTTTACATCGAGCATCAGATATTAGAATTTTCATGAAAATATGCATTAGACAACGATTCTCGTATTTCTTTTGGGTCCGTTTGTTGTGGAGCCTCCACCTGTCTGCGAAAGGGTAGTATTTGGATACGTAGTAGAAAGTCTCATAAAAATACACAAACATATATTTTTTTTTCAATATCGGGTGTGTTTTTTACCCCAGAAATATTATATTGGGTATATAATATTGAAATGATAATGAAAATATGAAACTTGTAATTATTCTTTTACTTTTTTACTTTCGGAACCGTCTGTTGGGGAGGCTGCAGGCCCCCCAAGAATGTTCCAGGAATTTGTTCGGGCCGTCCCAAATGCCGTCCCCAACTGAGTCCTCGGAAGGCTGGTTGGGGGCGATTGTGAAAATGAAAACGTGCATTCGGAGGCGAGTAGGCCACTGGGGACTGCATTGGGGACAACTGTGAAAACGGCCCTAAATGTGTTCTGTGAACCTTTAAGGGAGGTTTCAGCCCAAATTGTTTGGGAATTCAGCAAGAATCTTTTATTTCTTACTGTAGTGACATTCTTCTAGGCCACTCCCAATCACTCTTGCAGCCAATAGGAGGATTGGACCGACATAAACATGTTCTCACAACCACCTATGAGTCCAGACCGGTCTAAACCGGTCCAAACCAGCCTGCATAAATGTGGCTTTAGCTGCAAAATAACCGTTACCTGTGTGCATCCCATTCTTAACACTTCTTCATGATTAGCATCACTCTTCAATGTTAATTTCCCTCAGCAATCAAGTAAAGAGAGTGGCAATTTTATGCCAGATTAAAGTCAACAGGGTTTATTGTATCAGAAACAAAAACGTTTGGGAAGGTCAGGCGGCATATTTTCGAAAATGCACCCAACTCCTTAACCCCTAAAACGCGGGGCATCGCGTTTGCGACGCTCGCTGAAAAGAACATAACGGCGGATCGTCGCGTTTGCGATTCGAGTCAATTCTGAATAAACGTGGGCAAGCTGGTATTTTCTATCAGTACCGCCACCCTTTAGCTACTATTAGCATACTTGACCTTTGTACCACTGACCCGTTGTTGCCAAGTATCTTTTTTTTACCCACCCACGCACCGCGGCCTGGCCACCCTTACCGTGATAAATGGCAGCGCACGGACTGCTCAGTAATGTCAATCTGCGCTTTCCTCTCGCAAGCAGTTTATGCTAATTAGAAATTGTTGTTTCCCCAGTTGTCACACTAGCTTTTTTCGCGCGGTTTGCCCCTGTTTAGTGTCAGTTTACCGCAGGCTTTCAAGGTGACATTATGTCGAATTCTAGCTCTTCCGAGTCAGTGTCTTCTAGCCCTCCGAAAAAGGGCTTTGTGACCTCTACCCCTTCAAAACCCTTACTAGGGAGTGGAAAGGGCCTGAGTGAGTCTGCTATAGGCCTAGAATTACTGAAAGCCTCTATGGACTACAGTAGTAACGTTGCGGTGTTGTCGAGCCTTGCTGAATCAGACACTTTATCGAGTGCTGAGTCTGAGGTGCAGGAAGAGACAATTGCTGTGCCTAGCACCTCGTCAGGCAAGGCTCCAGTGCAGAAGGGAGTGGCGTATGGGAAGGGGGCCAAGAGGAAGCGAAGTGGTGACCCCGGTTCCCAGCCATTGTTCTCCTCAGGCCGGCCATTGTCCCCAACCTCAGGTCACGCCGCCGCCATACCGCCTCGCACCCCCAGCCCCATTCTCTCATCATCATCGTCTGCTGTGCTTTCTCCTGAGTCTTCGGAGTCTCCTTCACCACCTCGGAAGGGAAGTAGGTAGTCTGGTATTCGTAGAGGTTTCCGTAGGCTCCGTGTTCGTGCTGGCATGAGTAGGAAAGTGTCTCCTAGTGCTGAAATTAGTGGTAAGGTTTATCGCACTAGGCAACTCACCACCCAACCTACTGTGAGTGACCTTGAACCTTCTCCCACTCTCCCCACCATCACCACAACTGCACAGGCCCGACCTAGCTCACCTACTGCCACACAGCCTGCCTCACCCACTGCCTCACCCCCCGCCGCACCCACCCACTCCCAGCCTAGGCAGGGCACTCTGGATGCCTTCGTGTGGTCTGAGGGCTCTGATTTTGTGCCAGAGGATCTGCCCTTTGATTCCACTGGGTGTGGGATCCAGGCTGACTTCCCTGTCCCCGAGGGTGGTGAATGCTTGGACTACCTGTTGGCCTTCCTGGATGACGAAGTCATGCAGCAGATTTGTACCGAGACCAACAGGTACGAAGGACAATGTGCTGCAGTTCGTGAAGGTGAAGGTGCAACGCCATCCATGTCACGGATGGCAGCATGGGTTCCTGTGACGATCCGGGAACTATTTGTATTCATCGGCTTGATGCTTCTGATGCCACATAACTGGAAGCACAAGCTCGAGGAGTACTGGAGTGCTGACGACCTTTGCCCTTCACCCATCTTCAACAAGTACATGACTCGGGATCGTTTCAGGCAACTCATGACGTACATTCACTTTGCCAACAACGATGAGCCTTCCCAGACTGACCCCCTATGGAAAGTGAGGGAAATCCTGAACATGATCAAGGACAAGTTTATGACGTTCCTTCGGCCCTTCAAGAAAGTAGTGATCGACGAGTCCTTGGTTTTGTTCAGGGGCCATCTTCGGTTCGTGCAGTATATTCCAAGCAAATGCCACCGCTTTGAAATAAAGTTTTTCGTGCTGTGCGACTGCAAGACGGGGTTCATCCTAGACTTCGTTATCTACACCACCAGCAATGTGGACTTGGACAAGACCGACCCCCTTGGATTCTCTGGCTCTGTGGTGAAAGTGCTTCTGGAAAAGTACTTCAGCGGGAATTGTGTCCTGTATACGGACAATTATTATAGAGCACCCAAACTCGCCAAGTACCTTTCAGAGCACGGCGTCGGATCCTGTGGCACTGTCAGGAGCAATAGGGCACACTACCCTGCCTTCCCTGAGGCTGAAAGATCAAAGCTGGGAGACGTGCACCTGAAGAAATCAGACAAGATGCTGGCGATACGGTGGCACGACAAGAGGATTGTCAATATGCTCACCACAGGCCACAAGGGGGAAATGCAAGCCACAGGGAAGGTCGACAGAAGGACTGGCGATCCTGTGATGAAGCCTGATGCTGTAATTGACTACAACGTCAATGTGCGGCTGGTGGACAAGTCCGATATGATGATCGGAGAGATTGACTGCCTGAGGAGGAACCGGCGCTGGTACAGGAAGGTGTTCTTGCACTTGCTGGATATGTGCATGCTGAACGCCTTCATCCTGTAGAAGATCAAGAACAGGAAGCCAGCTAACTACTCTCTCAGGCGGTTTTCAAAGACTTGTGTCTACCAGCTGCTTCAGCGTTTTGGGCAGGTACTGCTATCAGGTGCCAGGCGCCACTCACAGACACCTCCAGACCGCCTACAGTGCCAGGACCACCTTCAGCAACACCGCCTGGAGCCACTGCCTAGCACTGCCAAGAGGGGGAAAGCACTGAAGAGGTGCTATGTTTGCAGCCACACAAACCGGCAAGAACGAACTTTTAGACGCACCTCCTTGCAGTGCAGAGTGTCAGATTCCCCTGTGCGCTTATGCGTGTTTCTTTGACTACCTCAGCCTGACTAGATATTGAAAATAAGGGTGGAAATATGTAAATAATACTGAGAGTGACAGTGATACTAGTGTTTACTTTTCTTGTACGTACTGACAGTGACGGTCAGTTGAGTGTAAATCAGTGTATGTAGTTGTAAAAGCACTGACAGTGACAGTGATTTCAGTGTAAATTATTGTACATAGTAATAATATAAGTATTGAGAGTGAGTCACTCCAGTGTAAGAAGTTGAAAGCATATTTTTCTATTCTATGTTATGACAGTGACAATTTGGTGTGTAGAAAATATTATTTTTATAAGTAATGACAGTGACACTGATGAATTAGGCACTAAACTGACAGCGAGAGTGAAAGTGAGCGATAGAAATGAAGTGCGAGCGGCCGACAGGAGCGAGAACAAAGTGACTGGCGTAAGGCAGAGTAAAATCGCACCGCGGTGGTCTTTCTCATTCCCGCTTCACAATACTGGCAGTGACAGTGATTTTTATGGCCGTAATAGTGACATGCGAGCCTTTGGGAAGTACTATGATGGAAAATAATGTAGTATATGTGTTTTTAGCTGTGAAAATGGAAATGTTTGTTCAGTGACGGGAAGACCGCCGCGCCGCGCCGCCGCGCTGCATGTCGGCCGTACGCCCCGTTGATTTTAGCCTTATTTTCAGTGCTTATTGTACAAAAACCGATTCCAAACTACCTGTACGTTGTAGTATAAAGTGTACTGTGACAGATTGAGGCTGTGGTAGAGGGGAAACCGGGTTGCTGGAGGTGTGAAAGTGAAGATTTTGTTACCCAACTTTGCAAGTCTCCACAAGTCCTTGGGTAGTCCACGAAGGCTCAACACCTGTCTCAGGAGAAAGCTGAATGTAAGTACTATCAGCCTTAAAAATTATAATGTTCTAGGGTTAATCTCTGATTTTTGGCAAATATTTTCCTACAGGTACTCAGACCTCGATACAACCCCGCCACAGGGGGGGGATCGGCTGTCGATGGCCGTGCTTTAGGGGTTAAAACAGGGTTTATTGTATCAAACAGAAACTCTTGGGGAGGTCAGGCAGTAAATTTTCGAAAATGCATCCAGCTCCTTAAGAAGCTTTAAAATATATTTTTCCGCAGGTTTTTAGTTTGCTTCGTATGGATCTGGTATCTGTTTCTGTCAGAAATCAATTGTTTTCGAGTTATCCCCCTGCACATCAATAATGGGGGACCTGTGGGAAACTGGGGTTATAGGGAGGGGGAAACACACAAAAACGAGTGATTCACAGTAGAATTTCAGATCAGAATCAAATAAAGCACCCTAAAAACATTTGAAAAAAAAACTTAAGCATCATTATTAAACCAACCTAACCTAACCTAAAACCCAACCTAACCTAACCTAACCATACCCTACTTTCTAGTAACCAATCTCTGCCTATCCAAAATAGACCTATCCAGTCTAGACCAGAGTATTTACCTACCAATTTACTGTGAAGACAGTCCATGAATTGGTTCCTCGTCCTTCTTTGAGTTGGGCATTTTGGGGATGTTGAGGGTATAACTCCGTGCAATCACATGAAGGTCATGGCTTTATTGTCTTGTTAAATTGTGATATAGCATCAATGTAATGCAATTTCCAGCCTCTACACTTTCCCATGGCTGGAGACAAACTAAAATTCATACCCCACAGACGCAAGCATGGGAACAAAATTCAGTTAGAAATCTCATTGTGTGATTGGCTGACAGATATGAATCTGGTTGGCTTGAACCGGCTTATGTGCTCTGGTCCACCTATGCATGCGCTTTATCCACCCACACACATACACATTCAAACGAACACACACAGGACTTGGACTGCTTCAGTGGAAGGATCTCTCTCTGTTCCTGGGAATTAATTACCTTGTAAATTTAATAACTCAGTAATGAGTGATTTCTGACATAAGTGTCATAGAGAAGAAATGCTTAGAATTGCATAAAGTATTAGTAGGTGATTAAACCCATTTTATTGTCATTTGTTTGGGTGCATTTCTGAAATAATACTGGTGTCATATGCATGGAGTGACTCTACGCAGGAAGTTACCGTTCCTTTCTTTGTTTAGCCTAAATTAATCCAACCAAACCTAACCTAACCTAACCTTATCCTAGATCAACCTAACCTAAATAAACCTAAATTAAACCAACCTTACTTCAAGAAATGACTGATTTCAGAGTCTCCCTGTAACATTCATATGTACAGTAAAACCTCGATATAATGGACTTCAATATACCGGAAGTCACTTTTATCGGACTTGAGGAGCTACCGGACTAAATTCCTTTATATCAGAAAATGTCCGGTAAAGCCAGAAGCAGTCCGGACTGCCTGACCACTTCAGCTGTGTTCACCTCAATAAAGTAAATGAAAGACATGTTTGTCAGTGTACAGTACTGTATTATTATATATTTTATACCATTTGATTAATGTAGTAAAGGTATACCACTACAGTACTGCAATGGTAGTGAAAACAGTTTAAAAACCGTTGGTGCCATCCGGGCTAATGTCTGATATATCGGAAAAAGTCCAGATTAGCAGGGGGAAGGCCGGATGTCGCTTTTATCGGAATTTCTGTTTTTTCAGAATGGCTTGGGCCCCAATTAGTCTGTTATAGTGAGGTCTTACTGTATACAGTAATCCCTCCAATATCCGACGTAATAGAGCCAAAAGCATGTCTGGGTAGTGATCCTGTCCAGATATTGGGCTCCAGCCTCCTGGACTTGTACTTATGGATCCTAACTCAGAAAAACACCTATACAACTTCCTCTGGACATGCATTGCACCTATTTAAGACCCAAATCACACCAATAAAGGACATAAAAGACTGAAATAAATGCAAAAGAACCATAAAATAAGGTTTTAGAGGTGAGTTTTTACAATATTAAACATTCTTCATACTTACAAATCCCTGGCTCCTGGACTGGTTTGAACCGCCAGTTTGCAGTCCACAGTTAATCCTCTGCACTCTATATTCTAATTTCTTAACACTGCACAACACTGTAAATTCCCGTGTGTTCTAGTGGCGAGATATTGCAGTTTATAATGACAAAAAACAAGCACCTGTGGCTTGCACTTCTATAAGCATCTGCTCTCGATCGGAGTTTGGCTGTGACTGTTGATGATGGCGGCGTAACAGAGTTGCCAGATCGCAATGGCCACATTACCAATCTCCTCAACTTTCATCACCAAATTTAACTTTTCATTACCAAATTCGTAAAGCTAGCATTTATTCTTCACTAATTTTATATACAAGTGGAAATACATGTAATCACTCTCCTTATAATTAACACCATGTTGATTATTTTCACGCTATGTAGGGTAGCAGATTAATCAGAGAGAGCAAACAATCCACCATCTCCATCCTGTGTATCCTCATACATGTGAAAAATCCATTTAGTAATGCATTATTCTGATTCATTACCAAACGAATTTTTTATTACCAAACTGGCCCACACTTGGTAATGAAAAATACCAAATGGCAACCCTGACAGGGGAGGGGGGAGGGGGAGGAAGGGGTGAAGGGACCATGGTGTAACAGCTGTTCGGCGCCACATGGCAATTTCAAGTTACAGGAGGGAAAAAAGTCACATTTTTTCCGAATTTTTTGCGGTTTTTGGCCCATTTTGGGAATATTGGATCCCTGGACGATTATGTCCGGTTAGTGGGGATGTTCGGATATTGGGCGTTCGGATATTAGAGGATTTACTTATTTATATATATGTATATATATTTAAATATAGAAACAGGAGAGTTGAGGCTTGCAGAAGTGGAGAAAGCAGTAAAACAGTTAAAGAATAATAAGGCACCAGGGGAGGATGGTTTATTTCCGGAAATGTTTAACGTGGAGGGGGATAGATTAATAATGATCTTGACCAAGCTATTCAATAAGATATGGGTGACGGGGTTACTACCATCAATTTGGAAGAATGGTGTAATTGTTAAAGTTCCGAAGAAGGGAGACCTGAGTGAATGTGGTAATTGGAGGGGAATCTCTTTGTCACCGATAGCTTTGAAAGTTTTCAGTAGAGTGTTGTTAAATAGGTTGGAGCCGGTGGTTGAGGGTATTCTGAGGGATGAACAGGCTGGTTTTAGAAAGGGACGTGGTTGCAATGATCAGATCTTTATAGTTAGGCATTTGATGCAGCAAGTTAATGAAATGAGAGTACCGTTAAGTCTTTGTTTTGTTGATTTTGAAAAGGCTTTTGATAGTGTTTCGAGAGAGACTATGGGGAAGATCATGAGACATTATGGAATACCAGAGGAGTTTGTGAGGGTCATTATGAACATGCATGAGGACACATTTTGTAAAGTGATGGTTGATGGTTGTCTGAGTGATTCGTTTGAAGTCAAGTCCGGAGTAATTCAAGGTGGTGTTCTATCGCCATTACTATTTATATTGGTCATTGATTACATTATGAAACACGTTGGAACAGAAACCAGTGCAGGTATACTTTGGGGAGAGAACAGGAAACTTTTGGATTTAGATTATGCAGATGATATAGTTTTGATTTGTGATGGGCCAGAAGAGATGCAGAGAGTGTTGGACTGTTTGGTGAGTGAAGGTCGCAAGGTGGGTTTGGTTATTAATTGTGGAAAAACTGAAATAATCAATATGAATATGGAAAATGCGCAGGAATGTGTAATTGGAGGTATGGTTGTAAAGCAAGTTGATAGGTTTAAATATTTAGGTACTTATTTAGCCAAGGATGGTTCTTTGAACTTTGAATTCGAGGAAAGGTTAAAGAAGGCTAATCAGGCAATGGGAATGCTTAAAAATATTAGGAATAATAGCAATTTCTCTGTGCATACAAAAATCAAACTTTATAAGGTAATGGTTAGGAGTATCTTAATTTATGGACACGAGTCTTGGTACAGCACAGTGACTATGGAAAATAAATTCTTGGTGTTTGAAAATAAAGCACTTAGAAGAATATTAGGAGTTAAGTGGTGGGAAAGGATACCAAATAGTAGAATTAGAGAAATAACGGGAGTGCAGCCGATCGATGAATATGTTAGATTCTCACGATGGAAGTGGCTAGGACATGTGTATAGGAGACAGGGAATAGTACGAGGTACACCAGGGTGGGTGGCACTTGGTAGGAGAGGTAGAGGAAGGCCAAAAGAGACGTGGGTGAGGACAATGAGACGGGAAGCTGGAGATGAGTGTTGGGGAGATCTTGAGGAGTTAGCACAAGATAGGATGTGGTGGTGTGAGTTCATCGAGGCCCTATGCATCCCTGAGGGTGCCACAGGAAATGATTGATTGATTGATTGATATATCGACCTATTGTTACATATAAGTCAACAAGACATCCAACTATCCTCTGACACATATATTTCATTTAATGTTGTTGGTAAATGGCACAGTGCTTGAGATAACATGCAGATACTTTCAGCACAGCAACTAAAAGGGCACTCGGCACATGCGCACTTAGCGGAACGGTAACTTCCTGCATAAAGTCACTCCGTGCATATGACACCGTACAGGCTTGGTTGTCACCAAAACAAGCTCCTCTTTCAGGATGCATGTGGAAATTTATTGCTTAGATAATAATGTGGAGGAAAGTCATCAGGGAAAAAAAATTAATGGCGTCTGCCAGTAGATATACGTCGTAGCTGTTAGAAGATGGTACTATCTGATGGGGGATGAGTATATTTTTGCTGTAGGATGAATGGTTTTTGTGATTTTATTATTATTTTTGTTATAACTTTCAGTTCAGTTTGCTAGAGGTGTTAAGATTAGTTAGAAAATGGTGTTATTTGATACAAGGAGTATGCACTATATAGTACTATCTGATGTGGTCTGGAGTGACAGGGGGGATCAGTTTCACTATTTTGCAAGTTTTTATTTTTTTTGTTTTTTTTGGGGGGTCATTGCCATCTGTTACATTAGCAAGGGGCCAGAATAGCTCAGTGGCACCACTCGCGGCTCATGACTGTAGAGTTGGCAATTTGAGCCTGCACCAGAGTAGCGTATTTCTGGTGAGAGGTGCAGTGGCCTCTCCAAAGGATCTCTCCTTGCCCTGCAGAGCTGTATGGTCCATTGGACCTAGTTAAAGGGGATCCACTGTTATTACATTAGGAAGAGATGTTAGGATTAGTTAAAAAGGTATATCAGATGTTAGGATTAGTTAGAAAATGGTATTATCTGATGGAAGGGGAGGGTTGGCATGGCAGAGGGGATTGGTTATTATTTTTGCTTTAGGATAAATGATTTTCAGGATGTTTTAAGATTACAAGAGAAGTGCAGCTGAGCCTGAATTCTGCAGAGTCCATGTCCAGAAGATAGCCCATTACGGTAAGAATAATGCACGCAGAGTATCGTTGGCCATGGTCCAGTAGTCCCTCCATCACTGGGTTCGCTCTTGCTGGAGTCACTCATTCGTGGAGAGCTGATGGTTATTCTTCAGAGATGTCAGAGAATTGCTGGAAGGTATCGATGGGGTTCTGCATGACACATTATTCCCACCTGCACAACCTTCCTGCTCTTTCTCATGTGGCCCGCACTTTTCCCTTGTTTGCTGTGCTTGGTCCTTCCCAGTTTAGCCAGCTTGACAGAAAAGTCACAAAATGTACTGATTTCACATAACTGGTTGCAAATGAAGTTGATTCATATGAAGTTACTCGTCATGTACAGTACAGTAATACCCTCGAAAAGTCGACCCTGCAGAGGGTGGAATTTCCAGTAGGTTGAACCCTGAGGTGTGACTTAGTGTTTATTCAAAGGGTAACATTTTAGTTTCTTATATTCCAGGTGTTACATTTTAATTTGTCATATTCCAAGTGTTACATTTTAGTGTAATTGATTGTATAGTGAAGTAAATAAGTGCATAACTTTATGTAATTAAGTGATTTGCACCCCTCCATCTATGCAACCTCCTATCGTAGCCTAGCCTATGACATGCATCAAATTGTTTTTATTGTGTATTTTTATTGCTTTATAAATGCTTGTTTAGTTTAGTGTTAATAAACAAGTAATCACTTATAATTTGCAACTATTGGGGGTTAATATATATATACAGTAGGCTCGCACAGTGCGCGAGAGATTGGGCGGTCCACAGCCTCGCGCACTGGGAATTCGCGTACTGGGAATACATAATCTTATGGGAATAATTACATATGGGCGGTACCCCGTCGTACCTGGACATTTTTTGGCCCTTAGAGACATAATAAAGGTCATATTTTTCAGACACTGTGCTAAAACTATAGCTACAATAACAAAAATATGGGTAGTCACCTTAACAACAGTAGACAACAGGCCTGATGACCTTAAATAATAGGGGTTCCGAGGCGCGGCAACACTTACAGTGCTGCACTCCCCACTGCACCTCCCACCGCACCACTTCCCTCCACAGACTCCTCTTGAGCACCTTCCCCAGGAGCATCAAAGTCACTCACTTCGGCCATAAACCCTTCAAAGTCCAATGCTGACACTTCTGACATTGCATCCTCTTCATCCTCAACAGGAACAGGAGCAGACGACACGTGACGTGCTGTGTGAGAGATGGTCGCGCACTAATAGAAAATGGGATTTTTGAGTCACTCCTTGCCTCGGCCTCGCGTTCTGTGCGGTAAACTCGCGCATTCAAGGGTTTTTGGTTATGATTTTTGGTCACCCGCGCACTATGCGAATCGCGCACTGTGCGAACCTACTGTATATATATATATATATATATATATATATATATATATATATATATATATATATATATATATATATATATATATATATATATATATATGTATACATATACAATATATATATGTATATATATATATATATATATATATATATATATATATATATATATGTATACATATACAATATATATATGTATATATATATATATATATATATATATATGTATATATATATAATATATATATATATATATATATATATATATATATATATATATTTCCCCCTCAAGTTATTTCTCGTTAGTTGGAAAATTCGGTAAGTCGAACTACTGTAGAGCCTCATAGTTCGACTTATGAATGGTTTATTGCACCACAATTAATATTATATCATACCATAATTAATAAAATCAGTGCCATTTTCATTTTCTCAAATTAGGTTTCAAATTAAGTGACTGCAAAAACAAGCATTAGTGTGAAAAAAATATGTAACAAGCCAGCCCAGAATGTACAGTAGTGTGTGTCGGTGTAATGTAATGATTGTGGTGATGGAAGCACTACCATGTATGACATAAAACCGGATAACATTCAGAAGTTCTGTAAGTTACTTACAGAAATGCATTAATAACAGTCTTTGCAGTTGGTCTCAGAGACAGTCATGGTGTTGGAAACCCGACGTATATGACTTTTCAAAGCAGAATGATAAGATGACAAGTGAAGATGTAGTAAATATCCCTTAACCATGCAACAGCACTTGTCAGATGTCATTAGCTAATGATTTTTACGTACATTTACGGTAACAAATGCAGAGTTGTTGGTAGGCAGCAGCCTCCAAAAATATTTCTTTTTCATGATATGTGTCACTGTTAAAGTGCAGTGCAAGTGACATTCAACCCCCCCCCCCCTGTTTTTCTCTCTCCACTTGTTTCACACACAAGGATGTGTGCTATTCTTACAAGATTACAATGATGCAGACTTAGAGTAGTGTGCATTATCGTAAACATACCATCAGTAAATGGTAAACTAAGCATGGAGTTATTACACTACACCAAACATATCGATGATAAACAGTGAGCTGATCTGCTAGTGAGAGGAAGGCAGTGGTGGCAAGTTAGGATTGTAATGCTGTATGGCAGTGAGACCTGGGCAGTAAAGGAAGAGGATATTCACAGGCCCAAATGTACAGAAATGACAATGATTAGGTGGGTGTGCAGGGTATCCTTGAATGCGAGGCCTAGGGGGGCTAGGTTTATGATTAAAGAGTTAAGAGGTAGCTAAGATGGGACTGGAGTGTATTGGTGTTGTGGTGAGGAGAGGTAGATTGAGATGGTTTTGGGCATGTGGAGAGGGTGAGGGATGACAATTTGGTACGGAAAGTGAGAAGTGTTAACATTTGGGAAAGGGCTGCGAGAGGTAAACCGAAAAAGACCTAGGACGAGGTAATTGAATGTGACTTTAGGATAAGGGACACTGGGGAGGCTGCCAGAGATCGAGCAGAATGGAGAGCTGCCATTAGGTGACGAGTTCAACGCATGCAAGCATGTCGGAGCCTTTATAAACGAACGAAACGATATTTGTATGTTTCCACTGTTTAGTAAATACATGTAGTGAATGTAACACTAATTTCTCAGACAATTCATTGGTGGATGATAAATATGAATACATCTGCTCAAGTGCTTAACCTGCGGCGTCCCGTCGACGTTCTTTAACGTCCACACGTTTTGTCACTGCCAATCCCGTCGACGTACATAAACGCGAAAAAATTGCAAGGCCCCTAATTTGCACAATTTTCAATTTTCGCGAGTCATTTTTGGTACGTATACACGTGACACCATCCTCAACAAGATCCCAGGCAGGGACAATGTCTTACCCAGCATGACCTCCTCCCCCCCCCTACATGCCATTGTCTCAGCAATTCACCTGTTATCAGTGACCTGGCCAGTATAGCCATGTCATGCCACAGTACGAAATTCAGGGCCAGAGTGATTCCCCAATCAATGACAATGTGGAGGACAAACTTTACATAGCATTAGAGGAAGAAACAGTTAGAAATGATGATCAGGTAATGTGGCAAAAAAAGGTCAGGTATTAGTGAGTGAAACAATGCTTATAATGCCTATATTACTGCTTGAAAACCAATATACTCTTGTACTACGTATAAATTCGTACCAAGTAAATAATTAAATACCGTTTATGAGTGGTGTGAAATAGTTATCCTCCCATAGAACTCGTTTTCTTTGGTGCCAGCCTGATAGAAAACCCAGTAAGGTAAGGAGGTACTCCTACCTGTAATGAGTATTTTAAACCTTAGATGAGCGATTTCTCTATGAATTTTCGATGTTTCTCACCAAAAGCGAAGGTTCGAGCCAAAAAAAAAAATTTCCTAAATTGGTCGGGATTGGGGGGAGTCAGTGGTGAAAAAATGGTCAGGATGGGGCGGGTTAAGAACTGAGTGAGCACACAGAGCATGAGGAAAGAGGTAAGTATCTGTGGTTAATAGCATGTAGAGTATTATCTATCTATCTATCTATTGCCAGACGCCTCAATCCCGTTTGGGGTGGCCACAAACAAATCGCCTCCAAGTTGCCCTGTCCCCCGCCATTTCACTGCCCTGCTCCCAGCTCACACCCCCCTTTCTCTTATACCTCTCCACCCCATCCCTCCATCTCATCCTTGGCCTCCCCCTCCCTCTTCCCCCCTCCACCTCACTCACATACACTCTCTTCGTCAGTCTTTCACCCTCCATCCTCTCCACATGGCCAAACCACCTCAGTGTGTTCCTCATAATGCTTCCTATCACATCCACATCAACACCACAACGCTCCTTTATATCCTCATTCGTCAGCCTCTCTCTCCATGTGACTCCACAGGCTCTTCTTAAATAACTCATTTCCACTGCTCTCACTCTTGACTTGTGTCCTTCCAGCAACGTCCAAGCTTCACTTCTGTACGTTAGAGTTGGTATCACAATACTGTCATGTAGTAACTTTTTCACTTCCATGCTCACTTCCCTGTTTCTTATCACTGCTTTCAAAGAACCAGCAACCTTTCTTCCCTGCTGTACCCTTTCAAGCACTTCACCCTTCAAACCTTCATCCTTACTCATCACACTACCCAAGTACTTAAACGTACTCACATTTTCCAATTCCTTACCATCCAACCTCGCTGTACATTCACTGACTTCACCTCTCTCAAAGACCATCACTTTACTCTTCCCTACATTCACCTTTAGATTCCGTTTCTTACACACTCTCCCAAACTCATCCACCAAGCCTTGCAGCTCCCCTTCATCTTCACTCAACAACACAGTATCATCTGCAGATAACAGTACAGGGAGTTTCCAAACACTATCCTCTCTCACCAGGGCCACTCCAACATCCACTACCCTACCTTGTACCTCTTTTATTACCCCATCCATGTACAGATTGAACAACCATGGAGACATGACACATCCCTGTTTCAACCCAACTTTCAGAGAGAAAAATTCACTTAGTTCACCATCCACACGCACTGCAGCCTTCGCACCATCGTACATACTCTTCACAGCATTCAACAACTTCCCATCTACTCCATATATTCTTAACACTTTCCACAATCCTTGTCTATCCACCCTGTCATATGCTTTCTCCAAATCCATAAAAGCCGCATACAAATTCTTTCCCTTCTCTAGAAACTTTTCCACTAAAGATCTAAGAATGAATATCTGATCTACACAACCTCTTCCCTTCCTAAAGCCTCCCTGTTCTTCTCCCACTAATTTCTCTGTTCTTTCTCTAACTTTGTCAATAAGTATCCTACCATACACTTTTCCTATTATACTAAGAAGACAAATGCTCCTATGATTACCACACACTTCTTTTCCCCCTTTTCCTTTGTACAGGGGAATAATTATACCTGACTTCCAATCCCCCGGGACTCTACCTTCCTCCCAGGCCAATCTGCACATCATCCACATCCATTCTATTACTGTCTCTCCCCCATGCTTCAGCATTTCACCACACACTCCATCAATTCCTGGGGCTTTCCCCGATTTAACTTTCTTCATTGCTTCCACAACTTCTATCCTACTGATTTCTTCATGTCTTCTCACCTCCCTCCTTCTCCCAGCCATTCCCCAGCCACTTATACTTGCATTACTTCCATCCTCTACGTTCAACAAATCCTTAAAGTGTTCTCTCCATCTGCTCACTTTTTCTCCCTTCTCCACTAGTAAGCTACCATTTTTATCTTTCACTCCCCTGCTAACTTCACTTCCACCCTGTCTTACTCTTTTCACCTCTTTCCAGAACATTTTCTTACAGTCCCTCCACTTTACACTCAAATTCCTTCCAAATTCCTCATCCATTCTTTTCTTACACTCTCTTACTAATCTTTTCACCTCTCTCTTTCTTTCTACATATAACTCTCTCTTCCGCCTCTCAACTTCTTCCACGCCCCTATTTCTCATCCATTCATTGTATGCTTTCTTCTTTTGTGCCACAGCCTGTTTCACCTCTTCAGTCCACCACGCTGTTCCTTGCACCCTCCTCCGTCTTCTCTTCCTTCCACACACCACATCACATGCTGCACATATTTCTTCTGTGAATATCCTACACACACCTTCCACGTCTACCGTCTGCTCCAATTCATATTTGCCCAATCGTTCCTCCACTTCTCTCTTATACTCTGCCATTTTCTCATCCTCTTGTAACCTTTCCACTCCTTGCAACTACTCCTTCCTCTCGTCTTTCCCTTCTTCTATTCCTCCATCTTACTTGAATTCTAATTCTGGCCACCACCAAGTAGTGGTCAGAAAGTCCACTCCCCCAACCTCTATAAACTCTTGTATCCATTACACATCTTCACATCCTTTCATCCACACACACATAATCAATCATTGCCTTCCTTTCATCCAGTTCACCATCCACCCTTCTCATCACTCGCCATGTATACCTGTGGATCATTTTATGCCTGAAGAGGGTATTGACTATCACCAACCCCCTCCCAGCACAAATGTCCACTAACGCACTCCCGTTCTCATCTATCTCAGCAGGCACCCCCCACTCACCAACTATTCCATCCACCTTCACATTCCCAACTTTACCATTCATATCACCAATGAAAAACACTCTCTTATTCCTTCCAAACTTATCCATGCACACTTCTACATTTGTCCAGAACTCTTCTCTCACTCTTCTAGCACGATCTTGCGTTGGCGCATACACACACACACAATCGCCCACATTTATATTCCAACTTTCAACTTTACCCACACAATCCTTGACCCAACTGATCCATACTGTCTTATGCTCCTCTTCCATCTTTTACTCACAACTATACATACTCCTTCCTTTGCCCTCTCATTCTCACCCACTCCTGCACATATACCCCATCCATACTCTCATTCTCTCACACTTTCTCCTCTCCATTTTGTTTCAGTTATTTCACATACATCCACTTTCGCACCCTCAAGCACTTGGACAATCTCTCTCTCTTTCACCTTATCATTCGCTCCCCTTACATTCCAGGTTCCAATAACCATGTCCTTTGTCCGGTCCTTGGTCGTCATCGTTTGGTCAGTCCTTGTCCGAGGCTTATTGTTTGTTTTTTTAGTTAGTTGTTTTCCGGGGAGGGGCACTAACCCTCCACCAACCCTTCTAGTCGCCTTTTACGACAAGCAGGGATAGTGGGGGAGTATTCTTGAAAAAAAATAAACCCTACCCCCAGGGGGGGGTAGAGTATTATACTGACAGTTATTGTTAGCATTAGTTATAAAATTATAGCTATACAGTACAGTGTACAGGCTAATGTCTTATGATTTGGGAGGCTATACAGAGAGTGATAGGCAACCATATGGTTGATTATTGCTGCAGGGCCATTTTGAGGGCATGACCAATATTAACTTAAGTTCGGTATTTGCGGGAATCTATGCAATGTACCTTCACAGATAGGGAGGAAGTACTGCATAGTGCCAATCCTTCTTATTTTTTTTTTTATAGGAATGTGACCTATCTATGAGAACAGCAGAAAAATATACGTCAATACGTAGGTCTTTGATGTAGCATCAGGATTCCAGGGACTTGATTGAGTTTTGACCTGGGTATGTTGTAACGGTTTACTAATCGTTTTCGTTTTTAAAGGCTCCAACATGCTTGCATGTGTCGGCCTTGATCACCTAATGGCGGCTCTCCACGCTGCACGATCCATTGCAGCCTCCCTGTTCAGTCCCTTAACCCTAAGGTCACACTTAATGACCTCGTCCCATGTCTTTCTCGGTCTACCCCTCATAACCCCACCCCCAATATTAACACTTCTCACCTTCCTCACCCAATTATCATCCCCCATCCTCTCCACATGTCCAAACCACCTCAATCTACCTCTCCTCATCACAACACCAATACACTCCAGTCCCATCCTACCTCTCAACTCTTCCCTTGTAAACCCAGCCCCTCCAGGCCTTGGACGCAGGGACGCACTGCACATCCACCTAATCATTGTCATTTCTGTACGTCTGAGCCGGCGAATATCTTCCTCCTTCACTGCCCAGGTCTCACTGCCATACAGCATTACACTCCTAACACATGCTGCATACAAAGACCCCTTAGCACGTAGGGAGAGCCCTCTCAATGTCAGGAGAGGCAAGAGCTCCCTGAACTTCTTCCAACCACTTCTCACCCTAGCCACAGAGCTAGCTCCAGCCCCACCTCCAGCACACAACATGTCTCCCAAATAACAAAACTCTTCCACACACTCAAGAGATTCACCAGCAAGTTCAATCCTTTCACGTCTGACAATCTCCACCTGCTCACCCCGGCACACCGTACACATAAAATCAGCATTATCTCGCAGTCTACCTCTGATACCACTACATCTCTTATACTGTACACCCATTTATCACACACACCGCACAAGATGGAATTACTTCCCACACCCTTGTGGCAAACTGCACATGGCCACTCTCCCTCGTCTTTGACAGTACCGCCACCAACCCTAGATATAATCAGTTTTGTTTTATCTGCATTTACCCTTAAACCCTTTTGCCCCATACCATCTCTCCACTTCCTAAACCTTTCCTCCGCCTCCCTTTCATTCCCTGCAATCAACACCAAATCATCAGCATACAACAACTCCCATGGGAGTCCGTTTCTAAAGTCACGTGAAAGGGCTTCAGGTACCATGATAAACAACATGGGACTCAAGACTGACCCCTGATGCACACCAGCATTCACGGAAAACTCATCACTCAAATCTCCATTCACTCTCACCTGGGTGTGAGCACCCACATACATAGCCATAACCACCCTAACCAGCCACTCCTCCAAGCCAAGCTTTCTCATTGCCCACTTCACCACCTCTCTAGGGACTCTGTCAAAGGCCTTTTCCAAATCAACAAAAACAAAATAAAATTCCCTCTTCCTACCAATATATTTTTCCTGAAGCTGTCGAACAATGAATATGGCATCAGTAGTCCCCCTACCTGGCATAAACCCAAACCGCATGTCATCAATATTCACCCTTTCTCTAATCATACCTTCTAAAACTGTCTCCATTACCTTCATTATCTGATCTAAAAGCTTTATACCTCTATAATTTCCTCTTTCCAGGGCATCACCCTTCCCTTTATACAGATTTACAATTACACTCTTCAGCCAATCATCTGGGACAACACACTCATAAATAATCCTATTTATCAGGTCAGTGACTAAACTCACCCCTATATCGCCTGAGGCCTTCAACATTTCGGCAGTCAACCCAGACACACCTGCTGCCTTCCCCACCCTCATCCTGCCTATTGCCTCACTCACAGTAGCAGTATCAATCAAAGGCCAAGGGCCAGACACTGGATCTGCTGGCTCGAAACCTTCCATGTCCCAGTCAAACTCCTCATTCAACAACCGATTATAATAATCTCTCTCCATGCATCTTTAATATCCTCGCTGTTCACCACTACCCTTCCTTCATCATTCTTCACACACTGCTCACCTATGATATCCCGATTATCCCTCTTCACCTGACCTGCCACCCTAAATATATTTTTCCTTTCCCCATGATTTAGGTTATCAAGTAATTGTCTCTTTGACTCAGACTTTGCCCTGTATACCTCTCTTCTAGTCCTACGCTTGGCAGCCAAATATTCCTCTTTGCTACCACCCTTCTTCCATTCCTGGAAAAGCCTTCTTTTCTCCTTAATTGCAGCTTCTACACCCTCATCCCACCACCAAGGTACTTTATGTCTTGGTGGTCCTCTTGTCCAGCCGCATGTTACATCAGTAACTCTCAAGAAATTGTTCTTGAGGGCTCTGTACTGTTCATTAACGCCTCTGTCTACAGCTCCCTGTTCAGCCACCACTCTCCTCAACTCGCTATAGAAGGCATCCCTTACTACTTGGTTTTTCAGCTTCCATATTTTCCTCCTAGGTACATAAGTCCTCTTTTTCATCACTTGTTCTTTAAGCACCATATCACAAATCAGTAGTTTGTGCTGCTGCACACACTCCTCACTTCCTATAACTTTAACATCCCTCACTAACCTCCTATCGGCCTTCCTAACCAGAAAATAATTTATCTGACTCCTATTTCCCCCAGACTCATACGTAATTAACCTACTGTCTCTTTTCCTAAAATATGTGTTGCACACATACATTTTATTTTCTTGTTTTCTGGATCTTACCTCACCCTTTCTTTGGTGGGTAAAATAGGTCATGATGGCTATGTTTCATTTTTGTATTGTTGAAGTATGAAAAAATTTTGCAGCATGTTTTTACGTATTTAATATTTGGATGCCTGGTGGTCAAGTGAGGTGTTCCAATCACATATGACCCATAAAGGTCTAGATCTGATGAGTGGTTGGCATTTATTGCTCAGATAATGTTGCCAAGAGGTGACCCACTGGTCTCTCTCGCCATAAATGTCTCCCCTGAATAGCCTGGCCCTGGACAGCCATGCTCATGATGGGATAGCCTTGCACCAGATTTGATATTTTAATGCTTGTGTATTTTTGGCAGTGCTCTAGTGGACATTTGTGCCGGGAGGGGGTTGGTGATAGCCGATACCCTCTTCAGGCACAAAATGATCTACAGGTATACATGGTAAGTGATGAGAAGGTTGGGTGGTGAACTGAATAAAAGGAAGGCAATGATTGATTATGTGTGTGTGGATGAAAGGATGCGAAGGTGTGTAATGGATGCAAGAGCATATTTTTTTTTTTTTTTTTTTTTTTTTTTTTTTTATGTGACCGACTCTGGGCATAGGCTTCACAGCCTGCTTTCAAGGCCCAGTAGTCCTCCTACGTACGCACACCTCTACATGTCACCACTTCGGCGCTAACACCCACCGTCCATTCTGAATACATGCTAGGGCTGTCTCATACAGGACTGGTGTATTGGTATTAGCGGGGGTATTTTTACGACATGTCGGCGGGTCTTCTGGTAGATCAGTAAAGTCTGATTTTATGACATTCAAATCCTTAAACTGTTCCCTGCCTCAGCGGGATTTGAACCCGGGTCCGTCAGGACTGCAGGCCAACTCTCTACCGATTGAGCCACCGCCTCTCAAGAAATTGTTCTTGACCGCCACCAATCTAGGTCCAAGTAAAATGGAGAAATAGAAGAAAAGCTGCAAGGAGAGTGGAAAGGTTACAAGAGGATGAGAAAAGGCAGAATATAAGAGAGAAGTGGAGGAGCAATTAGGTAAATATGGATTGGAGGATTATGGAGGATGTGGAAGGTGTGTGCAAGATATTTACAGAAATATGTGGAGCATGTGAGGTGGTGTGTGGGGTGAAGAGAAGACGAAAAGGGGTTGCAAGGAACAGCGTGGTGGAATGAAGAGGTGAGACAGGGTGTGGCACAAAAGAAGAAAGTATATAGTGAGTGGATGAGAAAGAGGGGCGTGGAAGAAGTTGAGAGACGGAAGAGAGAGTTATATGTAGAGAGGAAGAGAGAGGTGAAAAGATTAGTAAGAGAGAGTAAAAAGAAAGTGGATGAGTAATTTGGAATACGAGTGTAAAGTGGAGGAACTGTAAGAACATGTTCTGGAAACAGGTAAAGAAAGTTAGACAGGGTGGCAAATGAAGTTAGTCGAGGAGTGAAAGATAAAAACGGTAGATTACTATAGTCGCGGCACGCGACTGTGAGGTTGTCATTATCATGCTCTGGCAACATACCATTCAGAAGTGCATCTGATTTCGTGTATACATATGAGACACATGTGATTCGTGTATAATATGTTCGTGTATAATAATATTCATGTGTAATATGTTCGCGCATAATAATATGATTTATGTATAATATGATATGAAATCGGACGCACTTTTGAATGGTAGGTTGCCAGGGTACGATAATGACAACCTCAGAGTTGTGCGCCGCGACTATAGTGGAGAAGAGAGAAAAAGTGGGCAGATGGAGAGAACACTTTAATGAATTGTTGAACGTAGAGAGTGAAAGTAATGCGAGTATAAGTGGCTGGGGAATGGCTGGGAGAAAGAGGGATGTGAGAAGAGAGGAAGAAATCAGTAGGATGGAAGTTGTAGAAGCAATGAAGGAAGCCAAATGGGGAAAGCCTCAGGAATTGATGGAGTGTGGTGAAATGCTGAAGCATGGGAGATAGTTGTAGAATGGATGTGGAAGATGTGCAGGCTGGCCTGGGAGGAAGGTAGAGTCCCGGAGGATTGGAAGTCAGGTATAATTATTCTCTTGTACAAAGGAAAAGGTGAAAAAGTGTTTGGTAATCATAGGGACATTTGTCTATCTATCTATGTATCTATCTAATTGCCAGATGCCTCAATCCCATTCGGGGTGGCCACAAACAAATCGCCTCCACGTCGCCCTGTCCCCCACCATTTCACTGCCCTGCTCCCAATTCACACCCCCCCCTCTCTCATATACCTCTCCACCCCATCCCACCACGTCATCCTCGGCCTTCACCTCACTCACATACACGCTCTTCGTTAGTCTTCTTAGTGTAATAGGAAAAGTATGTGTAGGATACTTATTGACAGAGGTAGGGAAATAACAGAGGAATTAGTTGGAGAAGAACAGGGAGGTTTTAGGAAGGGAAGAGTTTGTGTAGATCAGATATTCATTCGTAGATTTTCAGTGGAAAAGTTTCTAGAGAAGGGAAAGATGTTGTATGCAGCCTTCATGGATTTGGAGAAAGCATATGACAGGGTGGATAGACAAGGATTGTGGAAAGGATTAAGAATATATGGAGTAGATGAGAAGTTGCTGAACGTTGTGAAGCATATGTATGAGGGGCTAAGGCTGCAGTGTGTGTGGATAGTAAACTGAGTGAATTTTTCTCTTTGAAGGTTGGGTTGAAACAAGGATGTGTCATGTCTCCATGGTGGTTCAGTCTGTATATAGATGGGGTTATAAAAGAGATACAAGGTAGAGCAGTGGATGTTGGAGTGGCCCTAATGAGAGAGGGCAGTGTTTGGAAACTCCCTGTACTGTTGTTTGCAGATGATACTGTGTTGTTAACCCCTAAAGTCCAAATCGCATCAATTTGATGCAATTTGAGTTTCGTGCAAAAATCCCTAATTGCATCAATTGAGCAGGGCCTGTAAAAAACTGTGGAGCGTTTCCTCTGTCCCGATTATGACGTACATGGCTTCAGGCCAATGAGAACTCACCCCTGAGGTGGCGTGAGGGGGGATTGGACCAACCCAGGCAGTGGGAGGGCACCCCCCCTTTGGGCTGCCTCCATGCCACCCTCTGCCCCACTCCCTCACTCCTTCCTTGTCCCCCATCACCCTCCCATCCTTCCATGCACCTGCATCTCTCCTCCCACCACCACCTGTGTCCCTTCCCACCCACTGTCGCAACCCCTCCCACCCTGCTAGCCTTGTGTCCCTCCTGATCCCTACCCCATCCCTCCCTCCTTGTCCCTCACTACCCTCCCATCCCCTATAGACCTCCGAGAGGTATCAGGCCGCCAAGATGTTACAGAACACACTGAAATGCTTTCTTTTCGTGCGAAAAGTTGGTTATTTTTCCAACCTCTGTACCTATAGGCCTACTCCCCGCAGAATACTTTATCTTCCCATAGCCTAGTAATCTCCCCACACCAACATACACCTGTTTTCATGGTTGGTGGGACAGAACACTTTGAAATGATATGTTTCAATAAGAAAAATATGTAGTTATTAAAATTTTCATGTTTTAGAGTGTTTTCAATGGGTAACTGTTATAAACTTTTAACTTTGACGCATGATTGTGTGGTAACCATTTGGCCTACGAGGATGTGGACTGCGTTATCAGGTGTGTAAATTCATCCTCTTTAGCCAGAGCACGATCAATTTGCCATTGGTGAAAGTTGCCAAAACACCCCAGAATTGTGGTTGTGGGAGGTTCCCAGCCTGAAATAACTGCGGTCTTTAGGGGTAAGTGAAGATGAAGGGGAGCTGCAAGGCTTGGTGGATGAGTTTGGGAGAGTGTGTAAGAAACGGAATCTGAAGGTGAATGTAGGGAAGAGTAAAGTTATGGTCTTCGAGAGAAGTGAAATCAGTGAATGTACAGGGTGTCCCATGAGTCTGGACCCATAGGGATTTCTAAAGCACGCATTGTGGAGGCGTGTCAAGGAATTTCTGCGACTGTGATTCAGAAAGTGCTGTCACAGTGGAGATTGCATCTTCAGTTATGTGTGCGACACAATGGCGGACACTTTGAACAGATTATGTAATGAATTTTTAGACTTTTGTAATTTTATTGATTTTTCCCTATGGGTTTAGACATATGGGACACCCTGTACAGTGAGGTTGGATGAGGAGGAAATGGAAAATGTATGTTTATTTACTGGGGTAGTATGAGTAAGGATGGAAGTTTGGAGGGTGAAATGCTGAAAAGGGTACAACAAGGAAGAAAGGTTGCTGGTTCCTTGAAAGCAGTGATAAGAAACAGGGAAGTGAACATGGAAGTGAAAAAGTTACTACATGACAGTATTGTGATACCAACTCTATGTATGGAAGTGAAGCTTGGACTATTTTGGAAGGACAGAAGTCAAGAGTGAGAGCAGTGGAAATGAGTTATTTGAGAGGAGCCTGTGGAGTCACATGGAGAGACAGACTGACAAATGAGGAAGTGAATGAGCATTGTGGTGTGGATGTGGATGTGATGGGAAGCGTTAGGAGAAACACACTGAGGTGGTTTGGCCATGTGGAGAGGTTGGAGAGTGAGAAACTGACAAGGAGAGTGTATGTGAGTGAGGTGGAGGGGGAGAGAGGGAGGGGGAGGCCCAGTATGAGGTGGAGGGATGGAGTGGAGAGTTATATGAGGGAGGGGTGTGTGAGCTGGGAGCAGGGCAGTGAAATGGTGGGGGACAGGGCGACGTGGAGGTGATTTGTTTGAGGCCACCCCGTATGCGATTAAGGCATCTGGCAATAGGTAGAGAGAGTAATTTTGGATCTAAGTCACCCCATGCTTAAGTTGGGATAAAAGGTCAAGAATGATGTAGTTATTATATATTTTTTTTCCCTAGGAACTGTACTGTATGTTTCAAATGACAGGATCGAGACTCATGGACCACCGTCAGGTGACCAAGAATGACACAGGTGTGTTGGAGTTTTTATAAACAAAACAGATTTGGAAGATGGGTCTACCTTATGCTGCATTGTTGACTGGTGAGTACATGACTTCTTCATGAATTATTCAAACAGGTGTTCAGGATATTATCTGATTTGTCTCTTGCATTTATAATTCAACCAGACTTTTGGAATACCTGAGTGGAAATGATGCCCTGCGCTTCATAAGGGGCAGAGCACCATACCAGCTGAAACCTGTTTTTTTTCCACCAGCTGCTCCCTCAAACACTACCCTGTGACTGCACAAAGTCGCTTTGCTCGTTTCTGATTCGTGCAGTAAGGGTGAAAGTCTGAAGTGAGCAAAGCGACTTTGTGCAGTCATAGGGTAGTGTTTGAGGGAGCAGCTGGTGGAAAAAAAACAGGTTTCAGATGGTATGGTGCTTTGCCCCTTGTGGCTTGCATGGCCTCAAATATATTCTCTAACCTGCTTGTTTCCTTTTTTTTTTTTTCCTGAATATGTAATACTTTGAGGCTGAGTTTAAAGGATAAGCTATCTTTGTTCACATGCCGAGCGGGACCTGAAGTTCAAACTGCTCCTGGTTTATCGTTGGGAGACCCCCTGATTGCTGGGAGGAAAACCATGGGATTGTTTGGAGGAGTAAACCCAGGGCCTGTCTGACCGCACTCTGCCGCTTGTACATTGCAGGATTCTTACCCCCCACCTGCGTGACCATGATAATTGGAGCAACCTTACCAGCTGTTTCTACCTGCTATAGTAGGACTCACCTAAATATGCGGCTGTGGTGTGTCCCACACCTGTGTACAGTGTTGCCACGTTTTCTATACCGTTATCTCTCTCTCTCTCTCTCTCTCTCTCCTGGCGGGAGATGTGGTATCTCTCTCTCTCTCTCTCTCTCTCTCTCTCTCTCTCTCTCTCGTGGCGGGAGATGTGGTATCTCTCTCTCTCTCTCTCTCCTGGCGGGAGATGTGAGCCACCCTGAGTACTTTTGATTCTTTTATAAGTTATTTATAATTGTGCTTTCATTTGTTAATTTGGTTTTGTTATATTTAGTAAATGTGAGCATTTTTCCCTAGCAACACCTGTACAAACTATGCTTGGGTCTATGGAGGTACTTACTTTACCTTAGGCCAGACTGGGTTGTCAGTGTTGCCACTTACAAGAATTATATGAATTATTTCTTTTACTTTGGATATTGGCATATTTCTTCTTTTTTCAGGCTCATTATCTTATATCTATAACTGTGATATTATTACCCACCCTAAAACTACGCTAAAAACCATTAAAAGTGATTACAATTTCTTTTAGCAACACTTTACAATATGTATGCCATGTTTCTGTGTTACTGTATAAATATTTTATGCATAATAAGATTACTGTTGATTCATCCATCAAAATACACAAGTGTAAGTTTTATTCATCTGAATTTATCGTATTTGTGATGCCTTGTACATAAATAGCTTCCGTTTTCATATCGCAAGTTGGGGAACGTGGCATCATTGTACACAGGTGCGGGCCACACCAAAGCCGCAAATTTAGGCGAGTCCTACTATAGTTGACAACATCCCGAGCCACCCCAAGGGCATGGAGGACTGGATGGATAATATAGAAAATGGTGTACCTGCCTTCAAAAACAACATCGTTGCTTCATCCAGCCCATGGAGCAGATGGTAAGGGTGAGTATTTCAGGGACAAGCAACGCAGTGCAGCAGTTCTGGAGAAATTACAGCATCAAGCACACCATCGATAACATCACAGCGGTGTGGGGGGTACAGCCGAGCACACTGTTTGCCACCAGGCGGAAAGTATGGCCGGAGTGCATGCACTCCTTCACGAGGTTCCCGACAGAGAAGAACATCACCAAGATATCCTCGACCTCTCATACATGAGGCAGGATTTTAGGAGGTTGATGAAGAAGACATGCAAGAGGTCCTGGACAACCACACTGAGCAGTGTTCCACAGAGAAGCTCATTAAGCAAAGGGAATGAGTGGCTTAGGCACAGGAAGGTGGTGAGGACAGCGGTAAGTACAGGCATCTTCGTGTTCTTGATATAAATACCTCGAAAGAGTTCCTTGCGATGTTGGACAAGGATATTGTATTCATCCAGTACAAGGATATTGCATTCATCCAGGACAAGGACCTAAACCCAGCGAGTAGTGATACATCAACGCATGGCACTGAACAACACTAGAAGGTATACTGGGAACTATGAAAAAGGCTGCATGGCAGACATCATCACCTTCTTTTCCCTTGCCAGCAGCACTGAGGAAGAGCCAAGTGGTGTGCAAATCCAACATTCTGCATCACCTGCCTTTGTCATGCCTGTCTTGTTTTCATCACCACCTGGCATCCATAGGTCTTACCGTCTTGCTCTTTCTCACCCTCACCACTACACTCTCCATTGGCCTCACTGCATTGATCTCCATCAGCTTCAGCACATCACTCCCTTGGCCTCACTGCATCACTCCCCCCATCTCTCTTCGCCTCCTGCTGAGGACCTGGAGCGATCATACGGGTCCTCCAGCTGTCCCCCTGCCTCAGGGTGGCAGGGGGGGACCCTTGGTGAGAACTTGAACCGGCCTAGGACGTCTGGTAGGTGGTAGAGTTTTTTTGGGGGGGAGGGGGGGGGGATTTTAGGTTTTGTGATCAAGGGCACCCTCTCGATCCCCAGTTCAAATTATGATAAGTTATTGCGGTAGATTTTCACACGACGTAACCCAGTGGTATAATGAGTCGTGACTGTACAGTATATATTGTGAACAGATAAATAGCATTATTTTACGTACATTTATAAAGATAAAAGCTTGTGAAGTAGCAGATACTAGAGAGAATTTAATTTAATGTGTGCTGTCTCCAAGAAGTTTAATTGAGGAGAGATAGGTAAAGAGTAAATTTACTTCATACACCACAACATCCAGTTGGAGGGTATCATTTGACAGCAGAGAGTTACCTTTAAAGGTCACTTGTTTGATGCTGGAGGTTTCTTCTGAAGACCGATGAGAGGTTATGTGGCAGACATTGTTAAGTTGGTAGGCAGAACATGAGTGCAATGTTACAAGTTGGGAATGTAATCTTGGTTAAGTTGGGATAGTTGTGATGCTTGTTGCTGGTATTTAAGTTAAATTCCTTGATAAATCCAGTTGTGGCCATGCTGAGAGCTAGGCTGATAATCCTTTAGTCTGATCTTTTTCCTGTTTGACTATGGTTCTCTTTGGTGCAAAGGATTTAACCCATAGGGGTGACCACCCTGTTGAGTCAATTGAGGTGGGTGTGCAGATGAACTTGAACTGGGATTGGAATGTACAACTGGGGCTTCTAGACTGAGTGTCGATTGTGTTCCAGTAGCCACCATCTGTTGCCATAAATCCTGATGTGTGTCTTTTACCACTACAGATTGGCAAGTCCAGATCTTAGGGGAATATACTGAATGCTCTGAAGAGCTTCCCCTTGGCCATCCCAGTCCTCAGATCAGCTACCTACCATCTCCTGCAGTTACAGCTCGCCTCCACAACAACAACTCAGCTGCTACTACTACTACCACTACTACTACAACCACCCGTCTGAGATATGTAAGTTGCAGGTATGATTTTTCCCCCTTAAGTTGGCTGAGATTTTGTCCTTTGGCAGCCTAATTCATATAGCTCTGTTGCAGATTAAGACACTACTATGACTCTGTATCCTTTCCATTGCAAAATTAGGTCAAGTTGATTTTTTTTTTTTTTTTTTTTTTTTTTTTTTTTTTTTTAAATGCGAGGAGGAAGGAACCAAAGGCCGTGAGCCCACAATTGTTGTTCCTTCCAAGAGAAAAACAAAATACAAGAGAGCCAAATTCAAGATCCGATCATTTCGAGATGCCTGGACACACTGCATTTGAAAGACTGGAGATCATAGGAAGCAGGAAATACAGACAGAGGGAGACAGTTCCAGAGCTGACCTGTTGCATAAATGAAGGATTGGGAGTAATGGTTAACTCTTGCATTCGAGAGTTGGACAGAAAAGGGATGAGAGTTTGCTGCTAGACGGGTGCTACGTGCCCATTGTAGAGGTGGAGGAATGCATGCAGATATTCAGAGGAGCAGTGACCATTGAAGTAACGACAGAAAAGAGATAAAGATGCAACAGTGCGACGAAGAGACAGAGGTTGAAGGGAGTTAGTAAAAGGAGGAGAGTTAATGAGACGAAAAGCTTTTGACTCCACCCTGTGGAGAAAAGCTGTATGTGGGGAGCCTCCCCACACATAGAGCTGTACTCCACACAGGGGCAGATAAAACCCCTGTATAGAGTAAACAATTGTGCAGGGGTGAAGAAGGAACGGAGTTGGCTTAGCACACCTAATTTCTTGGAAGCAGATTTTACAAGAGATGTAATATGATCTTTCCAAGATAAGTCCTGAGTAAATGAAACCTCAAGCATGTTCAACGATGATGCAGGATTAAACTGAACATTAGTAGTAGTAGTAGTAGTTGTTCCCTAGGCAGTCTGGCCGAACAGCCCCGAGTCCCTTAGGAAGGCCATGGCCGAGACCGGGCTTTCGCACAGAGCTCTCAAAGAGTTTATGTTGTGTTGTTGGCATAGGTGATTGTGTGCAATGCAGTCTTCCATAATGTGCTTAATAGTATGGAGTGCTGTGTTGCATCCTGGACAGGCATCAGCAACGGAGTCATCCAGCCTCTTCTGGTAGCTTAAGAGGGCTGGATGGTGCCCACATTACTGTGGAAGATTTTGTCGGGTTGATAGGTGTAAAAACAGTCTTTGATGCATTAAAAACAACCAGATTATTTTTACCCCAGTCAGAGGTACGAGCCGAGTCAGACATTAGGTGTGCCATAGCCTCATCCCTTGTTTGTTGAAGTAACTGCTGAGATGGACGTTACGGGAACCGAATGGAAAGGTGAAGGGTGGAGCCATCAGCATAAGAGTAGATAGGGTTAGATGTACGGCTTAGGTCATTGATGAATAAAAGGAAGAGAATTGGTGATAGGACAAGAGCCCTGAGGAACACCACTGATGATAGATCTAGGAGAAGAACGATGGCTGTCTACAACAGCGGCTATAGAACAACCAGAAAGGAAGCTATAGAAGGATAGAAACCGTAAGAAGGCAGTTTGGAAATTAAAGATTTATGCCAGACTCGATCGAAAGCCTTTGAGATGTCAAGTGCAATAGCAAAGCTTTCGTCAAAGTCCCGAAAGGAGGAGGACCACTAGTCTGAAAGGTAGGTGAGAAGATCAGCAGTGGAGTGTTCCTGACGGAATCCATACTGATGATCAGAAAGAAAGTTGTGACAGGAAAGATGCTTTAAAATTTTTCTATTAAGAATTGATTCGAAAACTTTTGAGATACAGGATGTTAAAGTAATTGGATGATAGTTAGAGGGTTGGGAATGGTCACCCTTGTTTGGGACTGGCTGAATGAGAGCAAACTTCCAGCACGAAGGAAAAGTACAAGTTGGTAGACAAAGGCGAAAGAGCTTGCCTAGACAGGGTGTAAGCACAAAAGTGCAGTTCTTGAGAACAACAGGAGGGACTCCATCAGGCCCATAGGCCTTATTAGTATTGAGGCCAGCAATGGCAGAAAATACATCAGCTGAAAAAATTTTAATGTCAGCCATGAGGAAGTCAGAGGGGGGAAGTGATGGAGGAACAGCACCGGAATCGTCTAAGGTGGAATTGGAGGAGAAAGTCTGAGCGAAGAGATCTGCTTTATCAGTAGAAGAAATAGCTACAGAGCCATCAGAGTGGAAAAGAAGAGGGAAGGATGATGAGGTAAAGTTGTTAGAAAGGTTTTTGGCAAGGTGCCTGAAGGAGCGGGAAGAATAAGAGGTGGAGAGTTGAAAGCATTTAGTACGGATGAAATTATTTTTAGCAAAGCGAAGAACAGACTTAGCACGATTCCGGACAGAAATGTATAAAAGATGTGATTCAGGGGTGGGTTGGCTCCGGTACCTTTTATAGGCCCTCTCCTTGTTGCGGACAGAATATGTTAACAGTTGCTCCCCTGCTCAAGAAATTTAATTGAGAATTCCTCACCTGGGTGGGAAACAGAGGTTGCTGTGATGATAATATATGATTAGGAGGAGGAGATGGTTCCCATATCAATAACTTACATCTTTGACGCTGTGGTAGATTATTCTGCCTTAATGGTATACAAGGCCACATCATCATGGGCTCTAAAACTCAGGCCTTTGACTCCTGTAGCGGATTATTTCACTACTAAAGTATACAAGGCAACAGCAACAAGTTTTTTATTCTTTAACCCCTTAACAGCAGGGCGTCACTTTTGTGACGCTTGGGAGCACGGGATCATACCGCAGGGCGTCACTTTTGTGATTCTGTGTTATTTTGAATTCGCCTGGTCTTTCAAGTGGTGGCATGTATCATCTGTCAGTACTACCAGTGTCCAGCTAGACTCAGTTCTGCTAATGTCATCTGCATTCCCATCCACTGTTGACAATTTAGCCATTTTTCGCCCTGTCCTTGATGTCACGGGGTTTTTAAAATAAATGCTGATATTAAATGATAATGTTAATGTTCAGTAATATTGAAGAGCAGGGACAATGATTGTCTTGCTAAATCAAGCAACGATTACTTTACGCTGGCTTGCTTCGCACGATTCTCTAAGAACAAGAATTGATAAACTTTCTCAACAGTACACAGCAGAGACTAATTACTCAATTGCTGTTTATTAGTAATGTTAGCCTCTGGAGAAAGTTATCTCACCCCTGACAATAAATAACTAATACTAATAATAGTTTCAGGTTCTTGCTGGTGCTTAACTCCTAGAAGGCACAACGGATTTTAAACTTAGTACAACAAGACTGGCCTAAGTACCAGTTATGAATGGCAAACGTTTATGCAAGCTAGGAGCTATAAGAGAAATAAGCTTAATTTTGGAGAAATGAAACACGAGTTTACATTACATTAAGCTCAAGAAAAAGAACTGTTAAATTTATTGATTACAAAATAAATTTAACGTTACATTTCAAAATCAGATTAATGAGATCGCACTAACTCACTCACTCAAAAGCTAAATTCTTACGCCTAGGAAAAACACAACATGCGGCACAGCCGGCCAGCATGTAAGGAAACAGCACACTTAACTAAACTCTTAAACCTAGGAAAATACAAAAAGGAAATACTGGTCAGTGAATGCAGTGTATCACCAATGCAGAGTGGGAGCCTGGAGAACTGTAGTCTAGTGAGCCTGGGTGCTAGCTGACCTCTCACTGCTGGAGCACAGAACCTCACTCCGTCACAGCAAACACTTGACTGAGTAACTCGTGGGAAAGAAAAGGGAGCGCTAGGCCGCATTTTTTTAACAGTCGAGTGAGCGAAACGCGCCCAAAACAAATCTCTTAGCGTAAGCACTAATGTCTCACACAAAGACGATCACGTATGACAATGAAAAATTGAATTGAAAAGTAACTCCCGTCCGAATGAGCGCATACTGAACAATAAACTGGGATTCCACTTGAGTTCGTGGTTTCCCACAAAAGCCAGTGTCACTAGGCGACTCGTGACATTATGCCCCATGAAAATCAAATCTTTCTTTCTTCAGAAAGAAAGATTTCAATATACATACATATAAATCCTAACTCAGTCACACAAGATTCACACTGTGGTGTGTGTGCTATCCTGCTACAGGAGAAAGTCGCAGTCGCCAGTGAGCGTAAAAACCTCGTATTTACATTTATCGAGGCAAGCTTGAGGGAAAAAACTCCGTGACGACGGTGAAAATCCTGTACTCAGGTCAAACTGAGCAAAAGTTCGCTACATTTACACTGACAACTAATTGTTGTGTAGCATGGTGTATGTAATACACGGTGTAGGTGTGACAGTTGTAGTGTAACTGTACCTATGTGTAAATTGACATGGTAAATATTAATAATATGGCGACGACGAAGGCAGAGGAGAAGAGGCGGCAGCGTGCAGCAGACGATCAGCTGGCCTGCACAGCAAAACTGCTACACCCATTGCTGTCCTGCAAAATCAATTAAGGTGGAGCATCAGAAGTGTCAATGAGACAAAAATTCTTATTACGTTACAATTACTCTCTCTGCCTAGCAGTCAGTACATGCTCCGAAAGGTACGCTCTAGCTGAAAAATACGATTGACAGCCTAAGCTTCGTACATTCGAGGTCGCCATTAATTTATTAGATAAATTATTAACTAGGAACGTAGTCGTAAGGGTTCTTAGCGGGGAAGCTCTAACCTGGCATCCACCTCGCTCAACATGCGGCACAGCCGGCCAGCCTGTGAGGGAACAGCACCTTAACAACATCCCATCACCCAGTTTAGGGGGAACTCTAACCTGGTGTCCACCTCGCTCGACATGCGGCACAGCCGGCCAGCATGTGAGGGAACAGCACCTTAACTTACGGTTCATATGTATGTACAGGCCCTGGACATACTGTGTCCTGTGGGGCCAATGGGCGAGACGTCAGGTCTGCACCCACTTCACCACTACCCTGTCTCTCAACTGTCTCAGAGATTACGGGTGTGGTTATGAACGGCACAGGAAGGACATGTCCCTGATTAGTGGTGTTACTTTGACACACACTGCAGGAACGCACAAAACTATTTATGTCTCGTCCCATCCCTGGCCAGAAAAAGTCAGCTCGGATATGGCCCTGGGTCTTCCTTTTGCCCATGTGATCCCTGAGGCTGAACAATGACCCCATTGTAACACTGCTAGGCGGTACTTGGTGGGAACGACAAACTGCAGTCGAACCTCGCCCTCGGGTGTTCATGACTCACAGTAGAGCTGTCCTTGTTTGCAAAGGAACTTGGCTCGACCTCCCCATGAATACTTAATCACTCGACCCTTTTGTTTGTTCCGCACGGCAGCAAGTGTCAGGTCAGAATGTTGTTCTTGTACAACAAGTTGGCTACACATCAGATCTTGCGGCGATTCAGTGATCACTGGGGTGACACAGTCTGGAGCCTCAGCCATGGCTCGTGTTACCGCAGCCGAAGTCTGAGTAGCGTCATGTTCGGTGCAAATGTCCTTGACACCGGAAATGTTCCCTACTATTAGGTCAAATAAAGGTTCTGGCATGACAACTGCAAGTGTCGTACCAGTATAGAAAGGAGATGCCACCTGGATACATGCCTCAGGGAACAATCTCACTGATCCATCAATAAGGTTTGCATGGATCTGTCGATCTGTGTACTGCTCAGGCCGAACTAAACTCTGCTTGACAGAGCAACCTGAGGATCCATTATCTCTCAGGACCTTCACTGGAATGCCTCCCACAAACCCTGGCTGAACAAGGAAGGCACTGTCACCTGTGGGAGGGCCTGTGGAGGAAGCAGCTAGCCACTCATGAGGCTGCTGAATAACTGATGCGGCAAACATTGTGCCTTGTGACTTAGAAACTTGAGGGGTCGTACTCACCGCCCGAGGAAATGGAGGGGGGTTCACTGTCACTGTGGGACTAGTGAACTGTGGGGGAGTACCCATACTGGTAGGGACGTGACCACCGTGCTGCTGCTGAGGAATAAAGGCTGCGTTCGCTTCCTGCCTCTTTTGAGCTGGTGGTGAAAAAGTTTGTCCCGACGGTCGGTTGCGTTGCTGATACTGCTGCTGGTTAGGGTACTTGTTGTACCTCTTCCACTCAGGTTTCTGAGTGTTTTGCCCCTGGTCCTTCCACTGTGGTTTTGGACCTTGGCCATTATTCTGAGAATGGCCTTGTTGCTGAGGTTCAGTCTGAGACGGTTTCCCAGATTTATCAGCTTTCCTGTTCCAGGTATGCTGCTGGTGAGTTTGATACCCGTATGCAGTAAAGAATGCGTCAGCCTTTTCTGCCATTTGGCTGGCAATTTTCACCTGGCAGATCTTAAGCTGTGCTATGAGCTCAACAGGCCACGACCTCTCTAGCTGTGTACGCAGCATAAGGTCAATTATCCCCTCACGTGTGGAAGGAGTTTCATCTTTCTCCATCCATTCATTTAAGTAAGCAGTGAGACGATCGAGGAACTGAACAGCTGTCTCCTTGTCTTGTAGACGAGCTCGCATGAACTGAACTTTGGTGTCATCTACTGTGAGACCATACGCCTTAATGAGTGCAGCTTTCATCATCTCATACGTGAGATTGTCTCCACGAATTCTGTGGAGAATATCGAGGGCAGGGCCCTCAAATAAACTAAGAAATTGGATCCGCTTAGCTGCCTCATCCAGTTGATACATGTCTGCCATGTCCTCAAAACGAGCTATGTACGGCTCGATTCGCTCGCTTTCCTTGTATGAAGGAAGCTTGATGCGTGGGGTCGCCAGGACATGTGTAGGAAGAGCGCTAGTGGAGCTTGGATTAACTGCACCAGATGTGTCTGAAGCCAAGGAATCTCGCTTGAGCTTCAGAGCTTCAAGTTCATGTTTTTCGCGTGCTTCTCGCTCGGCACGTTCGTGTTCTCGTTCTCTGTCTCGTTGTTCACACTCTTATTCGCGTTGTTCTCGCTCTTGTACTAGCTCGAGTTCGCATTGTTTTTGCTCGTGTTCGCGCTGTTCTCGCTCGTGTTCACGTTGAATCTTACGCTCTTCACGGGCATCGTTCTTGCGCTGCTGGTCCATATTATGCCTTGAGAGTATGTACTCTTTAATTTCAGTTGGGTCTGTAAGACCCATATCTTTGGCTTCCTGTTAAAATATGGTGGTAGCCATGTCGCTAATTTACTGAGCAAGCCAAAACTAAGTACTGACCGCTGTTTCGCAAATGAATGCTAATAACACAAGTAAAGAATACAGACACAAGCTAGTGGTGACCAGTCTTATCTAGTTAACTGGAAAAGAATAAACCAAAAATGTAAATGACTGGGAAGACTCAATAATTAACGCAATGGGTATGGCGGCTACCCAGGAGCGAATAAAATCGTCTGGCGTTACCAAGAATAAAGTACTAAATAGAGTTAAGTACTCTGTGGATTAATAAAGCAAAAATTCACTTACTAAATTAACGGTAAACACCAGTAAACTTGTGCCTATAAACTTTAATGATAAATACCTAAATATGAACAAGTGAGTATTATCTCGTGAATAGCTTTAGAGCTAGGAGTTAATATCCTGGAATGGGGTCGCCAATTGTCACGGGGTTTTTAAAATAAATGCTGATATTAAATGATAATGTTAATGTTCAGCAGTATTGAAGAGCAGGGACAATGATTGTCTTGCTAAATCAAGCAACGATTACTTTACGCTGGCTTGCTTCGCACGATTCTCTAAGAACAAGAATTGATAAACTTTCTCAACAGTACACAGCAGAGACTAATTACTCAATTGCTTTTTATTAGTACTGTTAGCCTCTGGAGAAAGTTACTTCACCCCTGACAATAAATAACTAATACTAATAATAGTATCAGGTTCTTGCTGGTGCTTAACTCCTAGAAGGCACAACGGATTTTAAACTTAATACAACAAGACTGGCCTAAGTACCAGTTATGAATGGCAAACGTTTATGCAAGCTAGGAGCTATAAGAGAAATAGGCTTAATTTTGGAGAAATGAAACACGAGTTTACATTATATTAAGCTCAAGAAAAAGAACTGTTACATTTCAAAATCAAATTACAGTAATGAGATCGCACTAACTCACTCACTCAAAAGCTAAATTCTTACGCCTAGGAAAAACACAACATGCGGTGCAGCCGGCCAGCATGTAAGGAAACAGCACACTTAACTAAACTCTTAAACCTAGGAAAATACAAAAAGGAAATACTGTACTGGTCAGTGAATGCAGTGTATCACCAACGAAGAGTGGGAGCCTGGAGAACTGTAGTCTAGTGAGCCTGGGTGCTAGCTGACCTCTCACTGCTGGAGCACAGAACCTCACTCCGTCACAGCAAACACTTGACTGAGTAACTCGTGGGAAAGAAAAGGGAGTGCTAGGCCGCATTTTTTTAACAGTCGAGTGAGCGAAACGCGCCCAAAACAAATTGCTCAGCGGAAGCGCTAATGTCTCACACAAAGACGATCACGTATGACAATGAAAAATTGAATTGAAAAGGCTCCCGTCCGAATGAGCGGTTACTGAACGATAAACTGGGATTCCACTTGAGTTCGTGGTTTCCCACAAAAGCCAATGTCACTAGCAGACTCGTGACACTTGACTCCCCTCCTTACCTCACCTCCATTACCCTCTTCTCCTGCCTGTTCAGCTGCACTGCGCTACACAAATCCTGGACGGATTTTTCCACTTATTTTATCCATTGAAATGTGCCCTATGCCCAATTCTTATACATAATAATATATAAAAGAAAGAGAAAAGGTAATTGATACTGCTGTATGTCTGGAATGGGATAATTATCACCTGGCAACACCCCACGTGCACTCGTTTGCTAATTTTCCCTGTTTATTTACCCTTGAAATATGCCGTATGACCTATTCTCGTAACAAAAATATATATAAGAAAGAAAGGGAGAAACCTAAGTGATATTTACATTCACCTGGAACTACCTAGTTTATTATGTATTGTCTAGATTTCCTGCCAATCATTTTATAACATATAAATTTGCAGCTGTCACCACGCTGACATTGTCAACCCTTGCCTGCCTCTAGGCCACATCATTTTACTGTTGTCTTTCAAGGTGAAACCACATCCAATTCATGCCCGTCCTTAGCCCCCTGCAAAGGGCCCTGTGACCTCTACCTGTACTAAACTTCGTGTGGGAAGGGGTAAAAGGATAAGTGACTCCGCTCTGGAACATGAACTGGCTAATTTATCAATGATAATGATGGACAGTGACTACGATCTTTCTGGTGACTCTAAAACAGTGCAAGTGGAAATGTAAATAATGTGTAAATAGCAAGTGAAAGCAATGAATGTAAATATAACTGAACAGAGGAGAATAGTTTTATAAGTTACTGCAAGCGACAGTGCATAACGTAGTGTAAATAAAATAGAAATGTAAATAATGTAAATAAAACAGAGAATGTAAATAGAAATGTAAATAGTTAGTAATATAAGAATACGAGTATATATACTTCGAGTAATGAAAGTGAAAGCATTGCTCTAGCCTGTATAAATACTTGGAGTAATGAAAGTAAAAGTGAAAACTTTTGCTCTCTATGCTAGTTTACTGAATGAGAAAGTGAATGCCTGGAGTGAAAATAAACTACTAGTACTGAAAGAAACTTATGGATAAATACTGTATATATAAATAAGTGTAATAAAGTACTAGGAATATAAAGTGTGAGTGTGTTTATGAATAATAAATGACAGCTCCGCCACAGAATACCATCGGGGAACGAGCGCGGGTGGAAAGCTCTTATGCGCTTGTAATTTACGTTGCTTTCACTTTTTTTTTTTTTTTTTTTTAACCCACCCCATCCCAACGTTTTTGGACCTTTTTTTTTTTTTTGGCCCGAACATCCGCTTTTGGTGAGAAACATCAAAAATTCATAGAGAAATCGCTCACCTGAGGTTTAAAATACGCGATTTAGGTACGTGTACTTCCTTACCTGACTGGGTTTTCTAACAGGCTGGCACCAAAGAAAACAAGTTCTATGGGAGCATAACTATTTTATCCACTCATAAACAGTATTTATTTATTTACTTGGTACGAATTTATATGTAGTACAAGAGTATATTGGTTTTCAAATAGTAATATAGGCATTATAACATTGTTTCACTCACTAACTCATCACCATTCATGACCTTTTTTTCCCCACATTACCTGATCATCATTTCTGACTGTTTCTTCCTCTAATGTTATGTAAACTTTGTCCTCCACATTGTCATCGATTGGGGAATCACTCTGGCCCTGAATGTCTTTATTGGCCAGGTCACTGGTAACAGGTGAATTGCCGAGACAATGGCGTGCAGGGGGGGGAGGGAGATTATGCGGTGTAAGGCATTGTTCCTGCTTGGCATCTTGTAGAGGAATAGAGGAAGGTGTCCCATGTATACATGCCAAAAATCACTTGCGAAATCACTCGCGAAAATTGAAAATTGTGCAAATTAGGGACCATACAATGTTGCCTCGTTAATTCACGTCGCTGGGACGGCGCGGGTTAATATGGATTCCAAACTACTTGAATTCATAGAATAGTGTTTGTAGTTACAACATCAGGCAGTGGTAGCCATATTACGGGGTATCGGGAAGTGTAAAGTGGAGACTTAGTCTCCACAAGTCCTATGGTAATCGACGAAGGCTCAACAAACATCCCAGGAGAAAGCTGAAGGTATGTGCCATACGCTTATTTAATTATAATATTCTAGGACTAATAACTGATTTTTGGCAAATATTTTTAAAAAGTCAGTCGGAGCACAATTATCCCCGCGGGATGCACATGGCACACTTCCGACAACCCCATGGTTAAGGGGTTAAGGTACAGTACTCTTTTACCTACCAGTCCATGAACGGTGAATGGACACAAGCCAAGTGGTGTCAGCTACTGGTACCAGATTCAAAACCAGGTTTTGTCAGGCCGGCAGCTTCTAGCCACTTGACCAAATGATAATCTGTGATGTTAATCTCCGTAACTTACGCCGTTCATCCTGTGATGGATTATTCCACCACTGATATATAAGGCCATTGCATCTTGAGTCAGTGATGATTGTAGTAATAATTATGATAATTTGCTTACCAACCCTAAAAGTGTGGATGGACACTTAAGCCGAATCCTGCCAGCTGCGTGCACCAGGTTCAAACTCAGGTACTCTCAGGCCAGCAGCTTCTACCAGCAGTGTCAACCACTCAGCTAAATAAAAATTTTATAGGTATTGTTAACCCTTTAACCGCGGGTGTCATTCCAGAATGACACTTCAAAAACTGGACCAAACCGCGGGTGTCATTCTCGAATGTTTGTGAATATTTTGAATACCCCGCGTTTTTTCCGTGCGCCAATTGTTTCAAGGGAGAGTAGCTATTAAGTTCTTTCACTCCAGCCGACCTCCACCTCCCTCTTCCCCACCCTGGGGCCCCACCTCCCACCCCCTGGGCCCCCCACCCCACCCCGGACCAAACACGCATCAGTATCTGTCCAGCTGTGTGTGACAACACTGCTGATGTGATAGTGAAGTGCAGGCAATTACAGTGCCTTTTACTTGCCTTAGTGAACACAGAGTGGGTGTTTATCGTATGTGCAGTGTTCATATATGTTTATAGTATTATTATCAAAATGAGGTTGGCATTTGGTAATGGTGTGTGAGCGAAAAATAGTGATTACAACACCGCTGATATGGCAGTGAAGTGCGGGCAATTACAGTGCCTTTTACCTGCCTCAGTGAACACAGAGTGGGTGTTTATCGTATGTGCAGTGTTCATATATGTTTATAGTACATCAGAATGAGGTTGGCATTTGGTAATGGTGTGTGACCAAAAAATAGTGATTACAACACCGCTGATGTGGCAGTAAAGTGCAGGTAATTACAGTGCCTTTTACCTGCCTCAGTGAACACAGAGTGGGTGTTTATCGTATGTGCAGTGTTCATATATGTTCATAGTATTATTATCAGAATGAGGTTGGCATTTGGTAATGGTGTATGAGCGAAGCTAATGGTGTGTGAGCGAAAAATAGTAATTTTACACCCCTCACTTCTAACGGCACTGCCTGTCCTGTGAAAGTCAACAGAGTCATGAAACCTACATCAATGGAAAGCTGAAGGTTAGTACTTTCTAATGGTACCTTATTTTTTTCTCTAGCTTTATTCTGTGCAGAGTTATTAAGGTTTAAAGGTTTGTTTACATTTGGCTGAAACCCCCGCGGGAGAGGACAGTCAGGCCAAAACAATACCCGCGGTTAAAGGGTTAAGATGATGTTGGCAACAGTGATGCAGTTGGTGCAATGCGTAGGAATCTACCCACTTGGCCTATAAAATCTTAATCGGTTGTTACACACGTAAACAAAAGTTCTTGACAGTTTATAAGTGGGAGAGCAACTGTTTTTGTTCCAGCTAGCACCAGATGATATTATTCAGCTGAAAGTGATTCATGGGAGCTTAGGGGTTTTTAAATGTTCCTAAAAGTTTGGCTGGCAATGAAGACCTCTCTCTCTCTCTCTCTCTCTCTCTCTCTCTCATTTTACACATCAGTTCATTAGTGTATTTGGTAGCTAAGTAATAGAATAATACAGTACTATATCTCTGCATCTGTTCCATTGCTCCTCTTTGTGACTAGCATTTGTAAATACAGTCCCTTGGTGTTACAGTTCTTTCACCTACCCTTCGCCCAGGTTTTGTCCATTTTGCATCTAATTCATGTTGCTCAGTGATAGAGTAACACAGTACTAAAGTTACCTCCTTTCCATCGCACTTCATCATGTTCCAGTGCTAAGTCGTTGTTCCAACTCAGCATTTGTGATAATGATGTGGTGATTTTGCCAGGTTAGAGTAACAAGAGTATAGAAGGCAAGTTCCCCATGTACTTTTTTCATTCATTTTCATTCATTCATTGCCAGACGCCATGTATCCCAGACGGGGTGGCCAAGGGCTTGGAGTTAATTGTTTTACAGGGAAGGGCACTAATCCTCCACCAACCCCACTTGACACGTAGGGATGCCAATACCTGTTGCAATTATGGAGTTATTGCAAATAGTATTTATGCCTCTGACAGTATTTCTCTCAGATAAGATGTAGATACTGGTGGATACACATACATTAGCAGATAGATTGATAAGTGCTAGATAGATTTTGTAAGTATATGGATGGATAGGTTGGTAGAGATAAGGAAATGGATTAATGACATGGTAGACAGATAAGTAGATTGATAAGTAGAGATTTACATGGATAGATAGAGATAAATGGCAGGCAAATTGGTATTTGTTGGTTTATGGTGGCATTTAGCTACACATAGTTAAGGAGACATAATGTATTTAGAAAATAGATAGGTGGATAGACAGATACAAGTGGATCAGTTGATAGATAGACAGACATCACATATATATGTAGATTGTGATAAATGGTAGGTAGGTAGATACCGGTATTTTAGATTGAGTGGTTGGTAGATAGAGATACACAGATATGGAGATAGGTGAATATAATAAGACAGATAAATGGTAGGTAGACATGTTGATCAGATTTTTAGATAAATGAATATGTAGACAAAGGTTACCCCGGTTATTTATTCATTTATTTATTTTTATTTCTCATTTGAATAAAATCTGGTGTTAGTTCAGTGAAAGTGGTGTGTATTCTTTGTGGTTTTGGAGATCAAATAGCATCATCTCTTAGCAAGCCTCCTATGCCACCTGGAAGACACCCAGTGAATTATGCATGTGTATTATTATTATTAGTCGTACTGTTGTTATTATTAAAAGATGTACAGTTAATGGGAAATATTGTATGTGGCATACCTGGTTCTTTCAAACACTCAGATTAGAGCACCAGATTTAGTAACCATAGTAAGAAAGAGGAAGACATAGGCAGAGAACCAGACAGTAAGATTAGATTTAGGTATTTGCTGGAATAAGATGGAAGTGGCAGATAGTCAGTTGGTTAAAGTAGAAAAATTATGATGGAAAAGATGGAAGAAGCCTTTGTCCCGTAGTGGGCTCACACAGGCTGAAGATGATGATGATAACAATACTGATAAATCCTCTCCTTGGTTCTGAAAATGATATCCATAATAAAGGAAACAGATGGGAGAAGTCTTTGTCCTGCCGTGGATTCAGGCTGATGGTGATGATAAACTTTTCATTGGTTTTTATGATGATGATGGTAGTACATTGGAAAACACTTATTGGTTTTGTTAATATGATGACAATAAATCCTCTCAATGGTTGTGATGATTGACGATGATAATAATTGTTGTGATAATAAAAACAGTGGTTTCCTGAAGTACATGAAGCCCAATGGATTACTTAGCGTAGCCCCAAGTCCCTACTATGCCCCGAGTGGGGCAGTAAAAGACTGAAGAGTGACTGGATAATTGTGTAGAATCACATAACATACAGCCTTTCATTGTGTGCCATCCAAATATCGATTGCACCATATGTAGGGGTGGCGCTGAAGGGCGGATGTATTACAAGCACCCAAGTCTAAAGAGCCATTTTCCTAATTAATTTTCTTTTGATGGTACCTGAAATTGTTTAGTACCTGATTTCTCTCATAGTCACAGATAAAATGATTTTTCTCTAAGTGAGCATTGTCCAGGCTTTGGACCCAAGTGGGTTGTACTCCAAGAGAGGCATCATGGGGTCGGTCCGGTGGCATGTGAGCTCTGCCCCTTGGTGCAGTGCAGGCATGCATGGCTCGGCCATTATCCATGTGGGGAGAGTGTGCCCGTGCCCTTCCCCTTGCCTCCAACCCTCCAGTGCTGAGCAGTAGCGAAGGAGTAGGCCCTGGAGCAGTGAGAGGGATCATGGGGTCGGCCCGTTGGCACACAAGCTCTTCCCCTCAGTACAGTCCAGTGCAAGCATGCATGGCTCGGCCTTTAGCTGTGTGGGGAGAGTGTGCCTGTGCCCTTCCCTCTGCCTCCAATGCTCCAGAGCTGAGTAGCAGCGATTCACTGCTGCAAAGGTGTAAAATCTGCCCATGTAGGAACGATGAGTTGCACACATGGAGGATGATCAAAGTCTTACATGCACTCAGTTACTTCATCATGCAGCTATGTGGACTGATGCTGTGTGTGGGATGGTTAGAACCTGCTGGGTACGCTTTTGAGGCTTGGAGTACAACAGCAAGAATAACAATTATTTGGGTTGACGCGTAGCTCGACAAAAGGCTGACATGCCCGTATCTGGATACAAGACACGGTACGCTGAATATTTAGTTCTGCATCCCTGGGATGTTGGATACCCATTTCACAACCACCCATTCAGCAAGCAATTCTATATTTCCCCTCAAGCATTGGAGTCTGGGGATAGGCTACTCAGTCCAGACATTTAAGGCAAGGTGACTTTAATAAACTCCTATCTCTCAGATGTTAATCCCTCATGGGACACATCTGCTTGGAGTGCCTTAACCCACTAGACCACGTGCTGTCCATTTATTTATTACCACCCAGCGTACTAAAGAATCTGCCACTCAATCCAGACTTGTACAACTCATCCCTCAGTGACAGTATAATGTGTAAATTAACCCCAGCTCATATAATGTAATCCCTTATGGCCACATCTTGTTCAAGCACCGTAACTTAAAATACAACCAGGTGAGTGGATGTTAGGTCGTAGTATAGTACTGTAATAGTTATAGACCGGAATGCTGCCACAGACTATAATACTGATACCTAGACTCTTGTTTGCTTGAGCAAAACTCTTTAGACAATTCTTTGCCAGCTGTCACAGTTTAAATTGTTACATGAATTAAAAGTATTAATAGTAGCAACCCCAGGCTCTTCTGAACATGAACCTAATATTGACAGACTTGTTACCCTTCTGCCATAGTCCACATCCTTGTTTGTGGAGACTGTAAGGGGATTTAAGGGCATTTGTATAACCTGACATCTTCATTACCCAGCCATAATGGGGCTGCTACATGGCATTGTCTCCCTGTAGCACCAGAAGAAAGAGATAAGAAGGAATGTTATGCTCTCTCATTTGGGGAAGACTAAGAAAAAGACAAATGAAAGGCAAGAAATAAAGCTGGCAGACTTATGCATTTGCCTGTACCTCACAACCAGATACAGTTGTCCTTGTTATATGTCAAGTGTTACACTGTAAAGTACAGGGTGGTCCATCTGTTGTGTCTATTATGTATTTTTTCCTTGCTTTCGGACTTTATGCCTCACCCCATCCTTCGGTGGGAAAAAGAGGTTGAGATGATGATAATTATACCTCACCTGGGGAGCGCGGTAGCTCGGTGGTAGGGTGTTAGGCTCATGATCGTGAGGTTGCGAGTTCGTGCCCCGCCCGGTGGCTGCTGTGCTGGGAGGGGTAGCGCTCTCCTATAACCCTAAGGGGCTATATGATCTGATGAGGTCTAGCTCGGGGATTAATCCTTTTTTGCTGTTTTAATTAATTATACCTCACCTTGTCCTTAAGTGGGAGAATAGGTTTGGATGATTACATTTGTGATTGTAGTTATGTTGTGTATAATACTGATCAATTTGATCATAATTATTATGGTCATTATGAATGAATATGTGGAGCATGGCTCAGTCATTATTACCAGTGTTTACTTATAATTTTCTCTCATTTTTAAAAGGTGACTCTGCATCTCTTGATTGCATTGTTGATTTGCTATTTAATAAAGCTAAAGATCTTGCTTTTGCATATTGATTCCATATAATTATCTTATTTTAATTCAGCATTTTCATCCTAGTGAAGATTGTTTCCCATAACTCAGTGGCAGAATAGGATAATATTGTGGCACATCCTATATGTAGAACTTCTTCATGACTAGGTCTGTATTTCAGCATTGTTTCAACTCCACATTTGCAAAGAGAGATGGTACTTTAATCCCCAGTTAAAGTAAGCCAAGTATAGTTGATTAAGTGTGCTAAAAAGTCAGAATACTTGCTTTCCTCACCAAAGTAGACCGAGACATTCCCACAACACACCATATATATATATGTATGGACAACCCTGTATTGCACATCAATAAATTTGGTTCTGTAAATTGTGGGTTGCTTTTGCTGTGGTCCTAGGCTCATCCAAGTAGTGTTGTAGACAAACCACTTCTCTGAACTGTTGTATCATCAACTTAAGCAGTTTTGCCGATATAATATTTGCACCCTAACAGAATATTGGTTATAAGGAAACAGTGTCATTATGCATTTGCTTTTACACTTGATCATTGTTTAGCTTATCTCAGTGTGTTGATGTTCTTTACTCATGTACATGTATCCCCTATTGAGTAAGGTTTTCACTAATGAGCTGAAAAGTCTTTTGAAGGATATATGTAATGTTCAAAAGTAGACAGTTGATAAGATATACACATGTCTGATACTTCTATCTATCTATCTATTGCCAGACGCCTCAATCCCGTTTGGGGTGGCCACAAACAAATCGCCTCCAAGTCGCCCTGTCCCCCGCCATTTCACTGCCCTGCTCCCAACTCACACCCCCCTCTCTCATATACCTCTCCACCCCATCCCTCCATCTCATCCTCAGCCTCCCCCTCCCTCTTCCCCCCTCCACCTCACTCACATACACTCTCTTCGTCAGTCTTTCACCCTCCATCCTCTCCACATGGCCAAACCACCTCAGTGTGTTCCTCATAACGCTTCCTATCACATCCACATCCACACCACAACGCTCCTTTATATCCTCATTCGTCAGCCTGTCTCTCCACGTGACTCCACAGGCTCCTCTTAAATAACTCATTTCCACTGCTCTCACTCTTGACTTGTGTCCTTCCAACAATGTCCAAGCTTCACTTCCGTACGTTAGAGTTGGTATCACAATACTGTCATGTAGTAACTTTTTCACTTCCATGCTCACTTCCCTGTTTCTTATCACTGCTTTCAAGGAACCAGCAACCTTTCTTCCCTGCTGTACCCTTTCAAGCACTTCACCCTCCAAACCTCCATCTGATACTTATTTTAATAAATGATAGTGTAGTAGAGGGTAATCTATGCTGTAAAAATTATTTTGGAGTGTATGATCTCAACCATAAAAACCCATACTGCCCGTCATCTGTTCATTAAATTCTGGTAATTAGTTTCTGTGCCATTCACTCTGTTTCTCAGGAATAATTAATAAGATGAGCCTGGGGCCACAGCAAAAACAGATATTAGTAAAACTAAGGAGTTAGCAGCCCCCCAAAAAATCTTGTGGCATATAGGAGGACACTAACAGCCATAGTTCCTATTTAGTCAACAATAAATATAGGTGTTTTACATTTTTATCCTACGTGTAAGTTTTGTTACATTTTTATTCCTGTTTATTTGTAATAGATATTATTTTTACAATCATACTTTTGTCTTGTAATACTGATGTACTGTACAGTTTGCTACAGGAAAAAGTGTACACGTAGAGTCCTTGTTTAGGTTTTACTTGGAGACACTGCTTTTAACGGCACAGAGAAGCAAAATGATTAACATCCTGGCTTGTTTACTTTAATTAAATTTGTACTATTTGTCAGGAATATGTTTAATAGTTTTTTGTGTTATATCTTCCTGTGCTGACTAAGATTTTCAGTATTTTTATTTCCAGTTTGTAACATGTACATAGTTTTCACTTTTTTATGTTATTAGATTGTAATAGTGTATGAAGATGTGCATTTTTCTTGACATGTTCTGCTATGTTGTGTAAAAATCATCAGGTGCCCCAATAGACTGATATTTTTTTATATACTGTATGAGACTTGATGACACCTTCCATTCAATCACACACTGCTGTACTTCCGGACTCACTAACAAGAGAAGGTGTGGCCTTGTTAGTGAGTCCGGAAGTACAGCAGTGTGTGATTGAATGGAAGGAGGTGTCATCAAGACTGATGTGGGTGAAAGCGAAATTTGAACGTGAGTTGTGGGTGTTTGTGAGTGCATATGGGCCTGGTAGTGAAAGGGATGAACAAGAGAGGGAGTCTTTCTGGAATGATGTTGATGAGTGTCTGCAGAGTTTTGGAGCGAATGTGAGTGTGGTAATGATGGGAGATCTGAATGCTAGAGTGGGAAATGTAGCAGTTGAAGGCGTAGTTGGTATGCATGGTGTGCCTGGAAGAAATGAAAATGGGGAACGAATGATAGCGATGTGTGTTGAGCGAGAGATGGTGATTGGGAATACGCTGTTTGAGAAGAAAGATATTTATAAGTATACATGGGTGAGACAGGAGGGTGGAAGGGTTGTTGATAGAGCCTTGATGGACTATGTGGTTGTGTCTAGGAATGTAATAGGAAGATTGTTGGATGTGAGAGTTCTGAGAGGGGAGGGTGGAGGTATGTCTGACCACTACTTGGTGGAGGGAAAGTTAAGAGTAGGTAAAAGATGGGTGAGAGCTAGGAGGGTTAGGTGTGGCAGGGAGGTTTTGAAAGTGAGTGAGTTGGATAAAAGAGAGAAAAAGATAGAGTATCAGGAGAAATTGAAAGATGAGTGGAACGCAGTGAAAGATCGGGAAAATGGCAGCGTGGAGGAGGAATGGCATTTGTTTAAGAGTGCTGTGGTGGGGCATGCAGAAGAGGTGTGTGGTGTGAGACGTGTGGTTGGTGGTGTAAGAAAAGGAAGTGAATGGTGGTGCGAGGAAGTAAGTATGGCCGTGGCTGAGAAGAGACGTGCATATGAAGTGTGGCTGCAGAGGAAGGATGAGATGTCATATGAAAGGTATAAGGAAAAGAGGAATAGAGCGAGAAGGGCTGTGCGTGATGCTAAAGTGGCAGCAGATGAGAGGTGGGGTAGGCAGCTGACAGAGAATTTTCAACAGAATAAGAAAATGTTTTGGAAGGAGGTGAAAAGGGTGCGAAAGGGAGAGTCTGGGAAGGAAGAACGAGTAAAAGCAGAGGATGGAAGGATGTTAATTGAGATGGATGCAGTAAGGAAGAGATGGGCAGAGTATTTTGAAAGATTGTTAAATGTAGAGGAGGAAAGGGTGGCTGAGATTGTGGCAGATAGAAGGGTGCAAGGAATAAATGTGTTGGGAGAGTTGAATGATTCTTTGATCACGAAGGAGGAAGTGGAGAAGGCAGTAAAGGAGATGAAAACAGGGAAAGCTGCAGGTATGGATGGGTGTGCTGTGGAATGCCTGAAGGGTGGTGGAGTGACTATTGTTGACTGGTTAGTAAGATTATTGAATGTGTGCTTTGAGAAAGGTATGGTGCCAATTGACTGGGCAAGTGCTTGTGTGGTCCCGTTGTATAAAGGCAAGGGTGATAAGTATGAATGTACTAGCTTTAGGGGTATAAGTCTGTTGAGTGTTGTAGGTAAAGTGTATGGTAGAGTGTTAATTATGAGAGTTAGAGAGGGTACAGAGGGAGTGATTAGTGATGAGCAGTGTGGCTTCACGAGAGGGAGGGGATGCGTTGATCAGGTGTTTGCTGTGAGACAAGTTTGTGAAAAGTATTTAGCGAAAGGCAAGGATGTGTTTTGGGCATTTATGGATTTAGAGAAAGCGTATGATAGAATTGATAGGGAGGCTTTGTGGACTGTTTTAAGATTGTATGGACTTGATGGCAGGTTGCTAAAAGGGGTGAAAAGTTTTTATGTAAATAGTAGAGCGTATGTAAGAGTGGGAAATTCTGTGAGTGATTGGTTTCCCGTGAGAGTGGGGCTGCGACAGGGATGTGTGATGTCGCCTTGGTTGTTTAATATTTACATGGATGGTGTTGTAAGGGAGGTGAATGCAAGAGTTTTAAGTGGTCTGAGTCTGGTAAATGTTGATGGAGGAGAGTGGAATCTGAAGCAGCTGCTGTTTGCAGATGATACTGCACTGGTGACTGATTCAGAGGAGAGATTGAGACAGTTGGTAGAGGAGTTTGGAAGGGTGTGTGAAAGGAGGGAATTGAAAGTAAATGAGAATAAGAGTAAAGTGATGAAGTGTACGAGGTTGATAGATGGTAGGGGGATGAATATAGTTTTGAATGGTGAGATGCTTGAGGAGGTAGATTGTTTTAAATATCTAGGGTCACATGTTGCTGTGGATGGAAGAATAGATGCAGAAGTGAAGTTTAGAATAAATGAAGTAGGAAAGGTGCTGGGAGGAATGAAAAAAGTGTTTAAATGTCGTTCGCTTAGAATGGATGTAAAGAGAAGGCTGTATGAGGGTGTTGTGGTACCGACTGCGTTATATGGGGCTGAAACATGGAATATGGGTGTAGCAGAGAGGAAAAGTTTGAATGTAATGGAGATGAGATGTCTGAGGAGTATGTGTGGAGTGACGCGTATGGATCGAGTGCGAAATGATGAAGTGCGAAGGAGAACTGGAGTTGTTCGGGAGATGGCTGGTAGAGTTGAGCAGAGGGTGTTGCAATGGTTTGGGCATATGGAGAGAATGGATAATGAGCGATTGGTGAAAAAGATAACTAGATCTGATGTGAGAGGTGTAAGACTGAGAGGAAGACCACGAATAGGATGGATGGACAGTGTGAAGAGAGCACTGGATGCGAGAGGGATGCCCGTTGAGCAAGGAAGAGTGGCTGTGCGTGACAGAAATAAATGGGGAGAAATTGTGAATGAATAAGTGATGACGCAGCCCTGAGGGGATATTCTCCCGCATTTGGTCTGATCAGCTAGTCAGGTCAGGTGCGGGTAAGGGGATGGGTCTGTTATGATGTGGCAGGGGTAAACCAGTTCTGCTGTCGGGCCCTGCTGTGGATGTCACTGCTTGCATTGCGCAGTTGACCCTTGTGCGGTGTGATGCGGTGAGGATCTGTCCGTTCTCCCCTTTGGGGCTAAGATGCGAATGAATGTGTTTGAATGGATGAGTAAATGGAGAGTGAGTCGTCCTGTCTCGGCTACCTCCCTTTCCTTGGGGGAAGCAGCCGAGGTATATAGATAGATAGATAGAGATAGATGAGTATGTAGGTGAAGTGGAGGGAGGGAGAGGGAGGGGGAGACTGAGGATGAGGTGGAGGGATGGAGTTGAGAGATATATTAGGGAGAGTGGAGTGAGTTGGGGGAGGGCAGTCAAATGGTGGGTGACAGAGCGACTTGGAGGCGTTTTGTCTGCAGCCACCCTTTGCAGGATTGGGGTGTCGGGCTGTTCTGTAGATGTATAGATACAGTAGATGCAATCCTTTCAGGTTTAAAATTTATCATTTTCTGTTTGAGCAGCTAAAAGAAACAATTTGCCTGTCAAGTCCCTTCCTCTGTTCGCTCAAGATACCTCAGAAATCTTCATTATTATATGTTAGATTTTTTTGTCTATTACACTTATGCCAGCAGAACATATTGTATAAAGTTGTTAAATCTCTATCACGATGGCCAGTTATTTAAGCATTTTCAGCATTTTAAGAGTAAATACAGTACAGTCTTCCAGATCTGAACATCGAGTTTCCAAAATCCTCCACTTCCAAAATATTTTTCATACTGTGGGGGTCGTGTTGATGTCTGTCCTCACACAGTCAATGCATATTTGAAAAAGTTTATTTGTGGACAAGTATAGCAACAAATATTAATTCAAGGTACTTCACTGTTTTACTCTTCATACTGTAGTTTTTTCATGATTTTTTCATTACCATGATGATCCCACTTTCCTAAATATTCCTCGTAAATATTCCAGTTTTGCATTTGGGACCACTCTTTTCAGATTTGAGAGTTTTTACTGTATTGTGCTTCAGAGGTGGTCAGGATTCCAAGCCATTCACTGGGTATGCTGTTGGTAGTTCTTTCATTTTTATGTTTTCTCTTTGTTGATGGATCTTAATGTGTTTGGGATGGTTGTCAGTTCAGGTCAGCAAGCTACTCTGGATATAGGAAACCTGGAAGGAGCTGCAAAATCGAGATTGGGTTGAAATATGGAAGTGTGAGGGATAAGTGACAAGAATAATAAATGGAAGTGAAGTTAGGAGCAAATATAAATGATATTTGAAAGGTTGATAAATGTGAATTGTGGTACGTTGGGACGTTCATCGTCCACTCACTCGATGTAGTGCTGCTCTTGGGTGTCTACCCTTTCCTCTCCTTCATCCTTCTTTCCTTCCATCCTCTCCTGTCTTTCCTTCAGTCATTCCTCGTCCTTCTGCCTATGGGTGACTTTACACTCCATCTTCCGTCTTTCTTCCTTCATTCTTTCCTCTTCCTTCTGTCTGTGGGAGACTACTTAGAGTGACAAGCCAATTGGTTTCCTGTACACCGGGAAACCATTTACAGTGCTGGGTAGTAACCATATAACCAAATTTTGGCGCGTGGTGGTTTAGTGGGTAATTATTGCGCTCCAATCATATTGAGCCAGTGAAGGTTTATATCCAAGGGGTGGTTAGGTTTATTGCTTATGTAATGCCACTCAGGGATGAGTGAGGCTGGTAACTCTCATCTTAAATGTCAGGACCAGCTGCTTAGCCCTGGGCTGCTATGCTCCTCATGGGGCAATGTAGGATTGGATGGTGGAAGGATGGATGGATGGATAAATGTGAATGATGAGAGTGGACTAATCAAGTAAATGTTTGTGTGGCAAAGTGCTGCAGTTCTGGACAAATGCAACTGGCAGAAGTAAAGATTGCATTGAAAATGTTGAAGAATGGGAAGGCATCATATGTTGAGGGTGTTTGCAGAGAATGTTAATTGTAGTGGAGAAATTAGAATGAAATGCTTCTCTGATGTACAGTACATCCCCACAGTACGTGAGTTCCGAGTATGGGATCCCCCTTGTATGCGAGGACCCCTTGTTTTTTTTTGTTTTTTTTTTTTAAGTACGCGAATTGAGCCCCTTGTAAGCGAGACGGGCAGCGAAGAGTGGCCCAAATCCGGGGTTACCCCGAGTACGCGACATTGCCCCCCAAGAAGCGATAACGGTTGCCTACGCTCCACCCACCTTGAGCAGGTGATAGCAGCAGAAAAGGCAGCAACACCAGTGATGGAGAGTGAAGATTTGACCATGATGGAGATCAGCAGGGTACTGTGTGCCCTTGATAAATTCAATGAAGAATTCAAGGACATTGAATGCTCTCAGTTGTAAGTGGAGGAGGTGATGTCTTCACTGGACAGAACCTTTCGTTACTACACCAACAAGCACAACCAGGAAGTAAACAGAGGGAAGCAAACGCTTTTCCCCGTTTCCTTTGGCTTGAACAAAGTGAAAAATCACTCCCTTCAACATCAGAAGAGCCATATCCTGAGGAGGATCAAGGGGCTGATTCGATGTCTGAGGTGTCAGAAATAGACTTTGAAGGGTTTATGAACGAAGTGAGTGCATTAGGTAGTGAAAGTGCTGATGACGAAAGTGGTGAGGAAGGTGGTGTGGTGGGTGATGCGGGAGATGCACGCTAGGTGCCTCATCCTGTCTCGAATCCTCTTCTTACCTCCATCATGCCTGTTGTCCTCTTGGGTAAAGGTGAGCAGCCATATTCTTGTTGGTTTAGTTAAGCCATATCCTTGTTGATTTACCTAAGAGGGATTGTGGAAAGTTTTGTGTATACGGTGTAGGTGGTAAGCTGCTAGGTGCCGTCAAGAGTTTTTATGATGGTAGTGAGGCATGTGTAAAGGTTAATGGGCATCTAAGTGAATGGTTCACGATCAGTGTTGGTGTGCGACAGGGTAGTGTGATGTCCCCGTGGTTGTTCAATATATATACATGGATGAGGTGATGCGAGAAGTAAAAACACGAGTAATTAAGATTGGGATGGCGTTGGTAATGAATACTGATGGATGGAATATCTCAAATTTGTTGTATGCTGATGTTGCAGTACTGCTTGCAAATACCAGACAAGAACTTGGTAGGCTAGTGCAAAGTTTTGCTGATGTCTGTGAGCATCATGCCTTGAGAGTAAATGTAGAAAGAGTAAAGTGATGGTTATTGAGAGAGAAGGTGACTCCCAATGCAATGTTGCAGTGAATGGAGAGAGAATGGAATTTGGTGAGAGAGTTCAAGTACCTGGGGACAATAATAGAGAAGAGAGGAAAATATGCAAAAGAAGTTGAAAGCAGAGTGACACAAGGAAGAAAGGTAGCTGGTGCGATGAAGGCCTTGACAGGAATCAGAGGCTTGAGTGTTGCAGCTGCACAAGGCTTACATAAAGGAGTGTTAGTGCCAACTTTTACATAAGGATGTGAGACTATGGTCTGGCATGAAAATGAAAAGTCGAGTGAGAGCAGTGGAGATGGGACTGCTGAGGAATGTATGTGGAGTACAGAGGGTGGATAGGATACAAAATAATGTGATTCTTGAAAGATGTGGAGTAAGCAAGTCTGTGGACACCAGAATTGAAGAGAGTGTACTGAGATGGTATGGTCATGTGGAGAGAATGGATAACAATAGAGTGGTGAAAAAGGTATACCTGAGTGAATCTGAAGGAGGCAGGAGGCAAGGTAGGCCAAGGAGCAGGTGGAGAGAGATGGTGGATGAGTGTGTGAGGAAGAGGTTTGGAATCGATGAGGGGAGGGAACTGACAAGAGATCGAGCTGGCTGGATAAATGTCGTGAGAAGTGCATGATCAGGGATTTGGCACCCCTTTTTAATGTGGCAGCATCCGGATTGACTCAGTCGGATACATTTATGTGAGACTACAGAACGTGGTTAATGTTTTTGGTGTATCCAATAGAGCCAGGATTCCGGGGGCTTGAATGATGAGTGAATGGAAGCGTGGCCCATTGGATTGGGCAGATTTGGGCTGTCTGGACACTGCTACTCCTCACCCTGCCCTAGGGTGGGAAAGGAGGTCCAGATGATGATATATATACAGTCATCTTGCGTAAAGTGTATGAATGTGGGCGACACAGCACGTCGCACTTTATAAATTCACACTTTGCAAAGCATAGGATCCCATGTTAAAATGGTTTAATGGGCGACATATCCTGAATTTTCGTATATTGATTCACCAGTACCTATCCCTAACTAAAATGCAAAGGAAAACTTACAATAGAAACATGCAAGAGTAATACTGTATATTTATTATGAAAATTCAAGACCTTACTAGCATTGTACAAAGGGTAGATAATGCAAATTTTTGTGGTGGTGTATTAGGCTGTACCCCGGAAACAGAATCAAAACACTCGACAGCTGTTCTGCACTTTCACTCTCATCACTGTTGGAGGGGTTTTGTCTCTCTCTCTATCTCTCTCTCTCTCTCTTTTTTTTTTTTTTTTTTTTTTTTTTTTTTGTTGAAAGAACGGTTTGTTGGCTCAACCTTTGGTTCCTTCTTTCTTGTATTAAAAGAAAAAAAAATCCACCATCCACCCTCTGTACAATCATACATGTGAAAAATCCTTTTGGAAATGAATCATTCTGAATCATTACCGATCAAAGTTTTGGTAATTAATCATTCTGAATCATTACCGATCGATTTTTTCATTACCAAATTGCCTCACATTTGGTAATGAAAAATACCAAATGGCAACCGGGGTGATGATTGTGCCAGTGATTAATGAATGCTCTTAAAGCACATTATTGTGTGGCCAGTTTTGTGGAATGCACATCTTGGTTTGCACTGGGTTTGTTGCTGCTCCAGGAAACCCTCAACGTACGCTACCAATTATGCTCACAAGTTGCGCGAGAATACTGTATATGCCTCAATTTTTCATGCCCGTCGCACATTGCAAGTAGCAGATGCTCTTTCTAAATAATTATTGTCAGGCCCCCATTGCACATTAAGCAAGACGCACTTTGTGAAGGCACACTGTAGGCGAGATGACATATATATATATATATATATATAGTAATCCCTCCAATATCCGACATAATAGAGCCATAGGCAGGTCCGGATAGTGGTCCTGTCCGGATATTGGGTCCCAGCTTATGGATTTGTACTTATGGACCCTAACTCAGAGAAACACCTATACAACTCCCTCTGGACATGATAGCACCTATTTAAGACCCAAATCACACCAATAAGGCACATAAATGACTGAAATAAATGCAAAAGAAGCATAAAATGAGGGTTTAGAAGTAGGTTCATACAATATTAAACATTCTGATGACTGGCTTCTGGACTGGTACTTATGGACCCTAACCTAGCCTAACTCAGAAAAACACCTTCCTACTGCACATGCATAGCTCCTAACACCCTATTCACACCAATAATGGACATTAAAGAGTGAAATGAGGTAAGTACAGTATGAAACATTCTGCCTATTTACAGCAAGTCCATGGCCACCTCGATGAATAACCGCCTCCTCTCAGACTCTGACAGTAAGAAGGATTTCCTGAAGCACTTCCAGTACACTGTTCATGAAGTCTTGCACTGAACTTAGTCAATTGCACACAGAAGTCCGTTCTCTTCACAGTGCTCACTCGTCGAACTAATGCTCCATTGTAACTTACTAAGTGTTGCACTCTGCACTTTAACTTTTCCCATTCTTCTAATAATTTTCTAAAGCAAAAACAAACAAGTCTATTTACGTTAAATTTTGTTCCAAATTAGTCTTTTCACTTACAACTGTAAATCCTTAACACAACACACTGTTTTTTTCACTGCACAACACGGTAAATTCCCATGTGGTCTAGTGGAGAAGTTCTTGCTGTTTATTCACTGTCAGAGTCCGAGAGTATCACTGGCAGGTGACCTAGGGGTGCATCGCTGGGTCGTGGTGATGGCGTACCCAATGCAGATGACTCTGAAGACAGCCGCAAACTCACGTCGAGCGGTGACTCCACCGTGGCTGATGTGCTGGGCTGTGGCTCAGAGCATGAGGGCCTGTCTTGGGGAGGCAACGGAGTGGAGCCAGGGCTGGGCACAGCGGGGGTCACGGGCCTGAAAAAACTGTCAATGGTTGATTGACACAATGACCGACGATTCTGACGATTGATGATGCACTGCCTGAAAGCACGCACTTCCTCCACAAGTCCCAAGGACCCCATCTCCCTGTCGCAGTCCGGGTGTTCCAGGTAGTCTAGGACGAACTCTAGATGTTCCCAGAGTGCACTCAGCTTGGGGATGGCTGGAGTAGTGTCCTGCTGAGAGGAGTCCGCATCATTGTCACCTTCCTCGTCGGAATCTTCAAGCTCCACTGACATCTGCAACTGAAGACGCGATCTCGATATCGGACAATGTCTGATACCCAGGATCGCCCTCGTCGTCATCCTACCACTCACGAACATCGTCCACATCAACATCGTCGCCGTGCGTACGTAGCCGTGCATGGAAGTCATCCACGTCAAACCCTAGAAAATCGTATTCCACATCCGTTCCGAGAAGCAGACGAGACCAACCATTTTCCAGAGTCTTCACAGGGACTTCCTTCCATGCACTAGCCCAGTTGTACAGTGCAGACTTGATGTTGTAGCGGCGAAGGTTTCCCAAAGTCCGCTGGCCTCGTGTGTCCCGTCCCTCCCTCCGCTTGTCCTCGTCCTTGAGAACAACCATCACCTTGTCCAGGAACTTCCGTCGGTATAGGCGCTTTGTTGCCACGATCACTCCTTGGTCCATTGGTTGGATGAGAGCAGTCGTATTAGGTGGCAGAAACATGCACCTAATCCAGCCATTCTCAGCCACCAAGTCCTTGTCGCATGGGTGGGCAGGTGCATTGTCGAGGAGAAGGAGGGCCTTTACCTGGTCACGCGGGATTCCCAGTGTCTTTGTCTGGTAATTGATGACATCCTTGACGAAGTGGTGGTGGAACCAGTCTTTGAAGATCACGGCTGTAAACCATGCCTTCAAAGAATGGTACCAGACGACAGGAAGGACATCCATCACCCCACGAAGACACCGAGGCTGCTTTGCACGGCCAACAACAACAGGCTTAAGCCGGTGCATGCCGTTAGCATCGGCACAACACAAAGCAGATATCCGTTCCTTGGAGAGCTTGCGGCCAGGTACACGCTTCTCCTTCTCCTCGGCTAGAGTGTTCGTTGGCAAAGAGCGACAGAATAGACCAGTTTCGTCAGCGTTGTAGACTTGACCGAGAGTGAGGCCCTCCCTGTCGATCAAGCCCTTCACCTTGTGCCGAAACTCGTCAACTCCATCCTCGTTAGTGTCCAAAGCTTCGCCATGAGCTTTACGGTTGGTAAGGCCATGCTGTAACTTGAACGCAAAGAGCCAACCCTCGGATGCCTTGAAGTCTAGGGCGTCATGAAGCCTGGCACGTTGCTGTTGATACCAAATCAACGTGGAGCGGTCGATTTCAGCAAACTTCGGAGTAAACATCACATTCCTCTCAACGTTGCATTTGCTTCTCGATGAGAAGTCAGCCATGTACTGCATGAGTTTGTCTCGGGATCTCTTAATATCGAACAAAGTAGATTGGGCCAGGTTGAACTCGCGGAGAATACGGGAAGAAGACCACCCCGCATCTACTTTCTCCAATATCTCCCGTTTCTTCTCCAGAGTCAACACCACTCTCTTCCTTTTCTCAGGTGGCAGGGCCATCATCACACACACTAAGAGGAGGCCCGAGAGCAGCAGGAGTGCCTGCAGCAGGTAAGGCACCACCACAAAAGCGAGCACGTGCACTCGCGGCGAGAGACAGGCGGAAAGTGGGGAGGATGCAACGGCGCTCTATTGGACGTCGGAGGAATGACGCGCCACAACAATGCTCTCCCGCGCCGCGCGTGGCAAGTTCAAATTACGTTTTTTTTTTTTTTTTTTTTTTTTTTTTTTTTTTTTTTTTTGATCCCGGGACGATTATGTCCGGTTAGTGGGGATGTTCGGATATTGGGCGTCCGGATGTTAGAGTGATTAATATATACTGTATATATATATATATATATATATATATATATCACGGTTCTGTTGGAATAGTGCCCAATTATATGGTTTATGATGGTTTTTCCCTTTATGTCTGGATATGTTTATGGGGCAGTGATTAGAATGTCATGTGTTCTGAGGTTTTCACTTTGACAAGGTTGAAATTTTAATCTCTTTGAAGTTTGTTTTCCTTAGCTCTGTGGCAGAATCTTTAAGTACTATTGCTCTGTATCCCCTCTATAACACATCGTAACTATCACATATTATCATCTCTGGTTTCACCTTGGTATTGAAGAGGAAGAAAGCGGCTTCAAGCCTAGTTGAAATTGTTTCAGTGACCAGAAACGAGGTACTTAATGTGAGGATGTGAGAAGACTCATTTAGTGGTGTGGAGGTTTTGTTGTGGTGTGGTGGTTCTTTAGATGTTAACATTTTTGGGTTGCTGTGTAGAGGAGCCCTGCTTGTATCAAAGATTCATTGTCATCCAGAGGGTAGTGACTCTTAATGTCTTTAAGGCATCAAGTTTATGAGTTGCCGTTATACTGATGCTTGTAGGCTAAAAGGTTGTGTGGGTATCCAAAGTAAGTCCAGGATTTTGAGATGTCTAGTGATTGAAAAGGATTACTTTAGGTGCATTTGAGATTTTTATCAAGAATGAAAATAGTGATTGCTGATTTAGTTGGTGCAGCAGCCATTCTGTTATGTGTGTGCTAGTGTTTGAGTAACTGTTGGTACTGTTTGACACGGGCTGCCATTAATTTAGTGTGTGTTGCAAAATGCTGCTTGGTCATCAGCATAGGACAGTACTGTTGCTGAAGAAAGGAGAAAGAGACAGGTTGTGAAGAGTAAGAGTTAAAAGTGATGGTTAGCAGCACAAAGACTAACTGAACAGCATTGGTGTACATGTAGGACACTTGCACTGTCAAGTGTTGAACTGCTCTTGCAGTACAAACATCCACTTTGAATTTCAGGTTCATTGGGGCACCTCAAAACGCATACTTAGGATAAAATTGTTTAACACGTTTCTATAAAACTTAAAGTGCTTAAAAGTACTCTCTGCACATTTATTACAATTGTATTTTTAAAGTTATTTTTTACTCTTGTAAAATGCCAACAAAAAGTGTCTTGATTATAAACAGTAATTCATCACTTCACGATGAAGACATATGCCTAAAAACTATTGTATTAGGTGAAAATTGATCCAAGTGATAGTTATGTTCTCACAGTACAAGTTTTTCCATATAAAAAAATACCAGTGTATCTGTCTAATAAATTTTAATGCATAGATAAGGAAGTAAATTTTTATAGAATGCAGCTGCAAGCTTTTGTGATACTGTATTAACCTCAGTCATTCACTGCATATCTTTACAGCATAATTACAAAGTGTATATTATGTGAAAATGGTTCATAATTTGGCCAGCAGTTTTGTTGCGAAAAATATGTTGGGTGAAAGCTTGTTAAATGAGGTAACTGAAATCTCTAGTTTAACAAAATTTGTATTGTTCATATAGTTATCTATCTTTTTTCTAAGAGTCATGGACATAAGTTTCTGTATGATTCCACAGTTTACTCGTAGGGCAAGTTTCACAGTTTTCACCCTGACATCTCGTATTAAATAGGATCATTAGTAATAAACAACATCAATTGCTTCACACTTTAATCAGATGTTTCTAAGTTTCCACACTGATCCATCACGTGAATCATTTACTGTAAGAATAGCATGAAGCGAATGATAATGATAGTATTGATAATATTTATTAAGATAAAGTTTAATTTCATATTAAAAAAAAAAAAAAGTGCCATCTTTTTGTTCAGCAATAGTAGCCAGCAGGAACAGTTAATGATGATATATAGTTAAAGTTGTCCCTGACTTTCAAGGGTATTTTGTGATTCCATATTAATAATATAACAAAGCTAAGCAATTACTGTAAGGTATAATCATTTCACTGTTAAAAAATGTGGGCATAGTACCTCAATTTGAAATTTTGTTTGCATTTAATTTTGTTTGTCATATTTATTGTTAAGTATTTGATCTATAATGCTTCCTACCTATATCCTCTCCTTCCTTCCCCACCCCTCCCCTTTCTTCGTTCTTTCTATTTTTCCTTTTCATTTTCCACATCCTCATCTTCCTTTTCTTTTCTCACCCTTAGTGTCCACTTCACCTCCTACTCTCATCATCTCCTTCCATATCTTCCTTCCCCACCTGTCCTCTTTCTTCCTTCTTTCTATTTTTCCTCTTCATTTTCCACATCCGCATCTTCCTTCTCTTTCCTCACCCTCAGTCTCCACTTCACCTTCTCCCCCCTCCTCCTCTTCCTCCCCCTCTCCTTTTCCTCTTTGTCTTCCTCTCCTAATTTCTCTTCTTTTGTTCATCTTCTCCCTCTTCCTCTCCTACTCCTCTTCTCCCATCCATCTCCCTTCTCTTACTGTTTCTTCTTCCTCCTCCCCCCTTCCCCTCTCCTGTCTTCTCCACCCTCTTCTTCCATGTTCTCTTCTTTTCCTGCTCATCTTCTACCATTCCTGTCTGCTCTTCTTCCTCTTCCTTCTTCCTCCATCTCTTTCCCATCTTGTCATTACCCTCTTCCTCATTGCTCTCTTCCATTCCTCTTCTACTCATCCTTCCTTTTGCTTTTCATCTTTACCTCCCCTTCTTCTTCTTTCTCATCTTTTTCGCCATCTCATCCTCCACCTAACCCATTTTCTTCACCCTCTTCCATTCCTCCAACTTTTCTTCTTCCAGCCCTCTCCCCTTCCTCCTCCTCCTGTCCCTCTCCCCCCCTCCCCCTGTCCCTTCCATCCTCTTTAGTCTTTTCCTGTCATTTCTCATATTTCTCCTGTTCTTCCTCGACTCTCTCATCTGCCTCTTCTTTTCTACCCCTCTTTACTTCTGTTCTCCCTCTTCGTCTCCAACTTCCCTCTTGCTCTTATACCCCCTCTTACTCTTCCTCCCATCCCTTTCCATTTCCTCTGTTCCTTTACCATTTCTCTTCATCCTCTTCTTCACTCTGTTCCCCTTATTTTCTCCTCCCTTTCACCTTGTCTTCTCCACCACCCTTATCTTCTTTTCCTCTTCCCTCCCCCATTCTTCATTCTCTTCCTTTTCTTCCATTTCCCCTTCCTTTTCTCTCCTCCCTCTCTTCCCCCTCCTCTCTTACTCTTCCCTAATTTTCCTCTCTTCCCTTCCCTTTCCTTTTTCCCCTTGTCATCTTCCTCTCCTCTCCTCCCTCTGCCTCTGTCCCCTCCACTTCCTTTTCTCTTGCACCTCCCTTTGTTTTCTCTGTACTGTTCTTCCTTCCCTGTATTCTTTTCATTCTCCTGCCTCATCCTCCTCTCCTATCTTCCACAACCTCCTCCTCCTCGACCCTCTTCCTTTCCCCCTCCCTGCTGTTCTTCCTCTTCCCATCCTTTCCTTATCTCTTGCACCTCTCTTTCTCCTCTTCCCTCTACTCCTTTCATTCTCTTTCTCCTCTTCCCTCTACTCCTTTCATTCTCTTTCTCCTCTTCCCTCTACTCCTTTCATTCTCTTTCTCCTCTTCCCTCTACTCCTTTCATTCTCTTTTTCCTCTTCACCTTCATTCTTTTCCTACTGTCTTCCCTATCCCATATTCCTCTTCCCCCCCCCCTTTCCTTTCCTCTTTTAACCTCCCTTACTCATCTCTTCTACCCCTCCTCATTTGTCTCCTCTTCTACCCCTCCTCATTTGTCTCCTCTTCTACCCCTCCCCCCCCTTGCCTCTACTCTTCTAACCATCCCCCTTCCTTTCCTCCTCCTCTACCCCCCCTCCCTGCTTCCTTCTCTTCTATTCCCCCTTCCTCACCTCTTCCTTTCTACCACCTCACCATTTTCTTTATACTCTTCTGCACCTACAGCTTCTCTTCCTTATCTTGTACCCTTTCCTCTCCTCTTCTGGTTCCCCTTCCTCTCGTGTTCCCCCTTCCTTCTCCTCCTCTTCTACTTGTGCCCCCTTCTGTCCTCCTCTTCTCCTTCCTCCTTTTTATCCTCTCTTCTACCCCCCCCCTTCCTCTCCTCTTCTAGTCCCACTTCCTCTTCTACTCTGCTTCCATTTTCTAACCCCCGTCCCTTCCTCTTTTACCCCCCATCCTCTGCTCCTGTACCCCCCCTTCCTCTCCTCCTCCTTTCTACCCCCCCTTCCTCTCCTCCTCCTTTCTACCCCCCCTTCCTCTCCTCCTTTCTACCCCCCTTCCTCTCCTCCTCCTTTCTACCCCCCCTTCCTCTCCTCCTTTCTACCCCCCTTCCTCTCCTCCTTTCTACCCCCCTTCCTCTCCTCCTCCTTTCTACCCCCCCTTCCTCTCCTCCTCCTCCTTTTCTACTCCCCCCTTCCTCTCCTCCTCCTCCTTTTCTACTCCCCCCTTCCTCTCCTCCTCCTCCTTTTCTACTCCCCCCTTCCTCTCCTCCTCCTCCTTTTCTACTCCCCCCTTCCTCTCCTCCTCCTCCTTTTCTACTCCCCCCTTCCTCTCCTCCTCTTCTACCCCCCCCCTTCCTTTCCTCCTCTTCTACCCTCCCTTCCTGTCCTCCTCCTCTTCTACCCTCCCTTCCTGTCCTCCTCCTCTTCTACCCCCCTACCTCTCCTCCTCTTCTACCCCCCTACCTCTCCTCCTCCTCTTCTATCCCCCTACCTCTCCTCCTCTTCTATCCCCTTCTTCCACCCCCCCCTTCCTACTCCTCTTCTATCCCCTTCTTCCACCCCCCCTTCCTATTCTACTCCCTCTTCTTCTCATCCTATTCTACCCCTCTTTCTCCTCCTTTTACCTCTCCACTTCCCCCCCCTTTTCTCATACCCCCCTCCCTACCTCACCTTCTCTTCAACCCCCCTTCCTCTCCTCCCCCTCTTCTACTCCTCCCTACCTCTCCTCTTCTACCCCCCCCCTTCATTTCCTCCTCTTCTGCCCCTCCCTACCTCTCCTCTTCTACCCCTCCCCTTCTTCTCCTCTTCTACCCCTCCCTATCTCTCCTCCTTTTCTACCCCCCCTTCCTCTCCTACCCCTCCCTATCTCTCTTACATTTCTACCCCCCTTCCTCCCCTCTTCATCTACCCTCCCCCTTCCTCTTCTGCTATCCCACCACCCCCCTTTCCTCTTCTGCCCTCCTTTCTCTTCTCCTATTCTACCCCCCTTTCCTCTCCTCTTCTGCCCCCCTTTCCTCTCCTCTTCTGCCCCCCTTTCCTCTCCTCTTTTACCCCCCCTTCCTCTCCTCTTTTACCCCCCCTTCCTCTCCTCTTTTACCCCCCCTTCCTCTCCTCATCTTCTACCCCCCCCTTCCTCTCCTCATCTTCTACCCCCCCCTTCCTCTCCTCATCTTCTACCCTCCCCCTTCCTCCTCCTCCTCTTTATCCCCCCTTCCTCCTCTTTACCCCCCTTTTCCTCCTCCTCCTCTTTACCCCCCTTTTCCTCCTCTTCTACTCCTTCTTTCCTCTCCTCCTCTTTTCTACTCCCCCTCTCCTCTTCTACCCCTCCCTACCTCTCCTCTACTTCCCCCCGTTCTCCTCCCCCTCATCTACCCCCCTACCTCTCCTCTTCTACCCCCCCTTCCTCTCCTCTTCTACCCCCCTTCCTCTCCACTTCTAACCCCTCTCCCTCTTCTCTTCTACTCTCCTTCCTCTCATGTACCCCTCCCTACCTCTCCTCCTTTTCTATTCCTCCCTACCTCTCCTACCCCCCCTTCCTCTCCTCTTTACCCTCCCCCTTCCTCTCCTCTTCAGCTCCCCCTTTTCTCTTCTCCACTTCTGCTCTTCCTCTCCTTCACCTCTTTTACCCCCCTTCCTCCTCCCCCTCGTTCCTCTTCTACTCCTCCCCATCTCTCCTACCCCCCTTCTTTCCTCTTCTACCCTGTCTTCTACTTCTCCCTTCCTCTCCTCTTCTGCCCCTCCTACCTCTCCTCCCCTTCCCTATCTCTCATCTTCTACCCCCCTCCCTTCCTCTCCTCCACTTCTACCCCCCTCCCTTCCTCTCCTCCACTTCTACCCCCCTCCCTTCCTCTCCTCCACTTCTACCCCCCTCCCTTCCTCTCCTCCACTTCTACCCCCCTCCCTTCCTCTCCTCCACTTCTACCCCCCTCCCTTCCTCTCCTCCATTTCTACCCCCCTCCCTTCCTCTCCATTTCTACCCTCCCCCTTCCTCCTCATCTATCCCTCCTTCCTCTTCTACCCCCCTTTCCCTCCTCTTCTACCCCTTCCTCACCTGTTCTACTGCTCCCTTCCTCTCCTCTTCTACTCCTTCCTTCCTCTCCTCTCCTACCCTCCCTTCTTCCTCTCCTCTTCTACCCTCTCTTCCCCTCCTCCCATCTTCTACCCTCCTCTCCCTCTTCTCTTCTACCTTCCTCCTCGTGTTCAACCCCTCCCTCTTTCTCCTCTTCTATCCCCCCTTCCTCGTCTACTTCTTCCTCTCCTACCCCCTTTTTGCTCTCATCTTCCTCTTCTAACCCTCCCTAGCTCTCTTAATCTTCTTTCTCTCCTTTTGTACCCCCCCTTCTTCTCCTTTTCTACCCCTCCCTTCTCTCCTTTTCTATCCTCCTTTCCTCTTCTACCCCTCCTTCTCTCCTTTTCTATCCTCCTTTCCTCTTCTACCTCTCCTTCTCTATCCTCCTTTCCTCTTCTACCTCTCCTTTTCTATCCTCCTTTCCTCTTCTACCTCTCCTTTTCTATCCTCCTTTCCTCTTCTACCCCTCCTTCTTTCCTTTTCTACCCCCTTTCCTCTCCTCCTCTTCTAACCCCCCCCCCTCCTCTCCTCATCATCTACCCTCCCCCTTCCTGTCCTCCTCTTCTACCCCTCCCTACCTCTCCTCTCCCTCATTTTTTCTACCCCTCCCTACCTCTCCTCTCCCTCGTTTTTTCTACCCCTCCCTACCTCTCCTCTCCCTCGTTTTTTCTACCCCCCTTTCCTCTCATCTTCCTCTTCTACTCCCCTCCCTCCTTACCTCTCATCTTCCTTTTCTACCCTCCCTTCCTCTCCTGCTTTTCTACTCCTCCCACTTCCTCTGCCCTCCCCCCTTCCTCTTCTACCCCTCATTCCTCTCCTATGCCACCCTCCCCCTTCCTCTTTTATGCCCCCCCTTCCTTTCCCTATCTTTTATTCCCCCTTCCTCTCCTTATCTTCTACCCCCTCTTCCTCTTCTTTTCTACTCCCCTCTTCCACCCCCTCCTTTTCTTCCCCCCTCATCTACCCCTTCCTATCTCTTCTTTTCTACCTTCCTTCCTCTCATCTTGTACCCCTCCTCCTCTTCTAACCCTTCCTACCTCTCTTCCTTTTCTACCCCCCCTTCCTATTCTACCCCCCCCTTCCTCTCATCTTCCTATTCTACCCCCCCTTCCTCTCATCTTCCTATTCTACCCCCCCTTCCTCTCATCTTCCTATTCTACCCTCTCTTCCTATTCTACCCCCCCCTTCCTCTTATCTTCTACCTCTCCTTCATCTCATTTTCTACCCCCCCTTCCTCTCCTCTTTTACCCCCCTATCTTCTCTCTACCCCCCCCATGCCTCTTCTTCCCTCCTCCTTCGTCTCGTCTACCCTCTTCTCTTTTACCCCCCCCATGCCTCTTCTTCCCTCCTCCTTCGTCTCGTCTACCCTCTTCTCTTTTACCCCCCCCATGCCTCTTCTTCCCTCCTTCCTCTCCTTGTCTACCCTCTCCTCTTCTACCCCCCCCTTCCTCTCCTCACCTCTTGAACCCCCATTTTTCTACCCTCCTTCCTCTCCTCTCCTCACCTCTTGAACCCCCATTTTTCTACCCTCTTTCCTCTCCTCACCTCTTGAACCCCCATTTTTCTACCCTCTTTCCTCCTTTTCTATCTCCCCTTCCTCTCCCCATCTTCTACCCCCCCCTTTCCTCTTCTACCATCCCTTCTCTTCTATCCCCCCTTCTCCTCTTCTACTCCCCCCCTTCCTCTCCTCCTCTTCTACCCCCCCTTCCTCTCCTCTTCTACCCCCTTCCTCTGTGTAGAAGGAATAATAAAATGATATGCGCTTATAAATCCGTTTTCTTCCCAGCACTGTAATTTAATTCTTGCTGATGCCAGACGATTTTATTTAATTCTTGCTGATGCCAGACGATTTTATTTAATTCTTGCTGATGCCAGACGATTTTATTTAATTCTTGCTGATGCCAGACGATTTTATTTAATTCTTGCTGATGCCAGACGATTTTATTTAATTCTTGCTGACGCCAGACGATTTTACTTTAATTCCTGCTGACGCCAGACGATTTTAATTTAATTCCTGCTGACGCCAGACGATTTTATTTAATTCTTGCTGATGCCAGACGATTTAATTTAATTCTTGCTGATGCCAGACGATTTTATTTAATTCTTGCTGATGCCAGACGATTTTACTTTAATTCTTGCTGACGCCAGACGATTTTACTTTAATTCTTGCTGACGCCAGACGATTTTACTTTAATTCCTGCTGACGCCAATGATTTTAATTCCTGCTGACGCCAGACGATTTTATTTAATTCCTAGTGATGCCAGATGATTTTATTTAATTCCTGCTGACGCCAGACGATTTTTATTTAATTCCTGCTGATGCCAGACGATTCTATTTCATTCTTGCTAGCACCTGCTGGCTTTATTCATTCTTATGAGATTGGGGAGGGGGAGGGAGGAGGAGAGGGAAGGGAGAGGAGGAAGGAAGGAGAGGAAGAGCAAGAGGGATAGCAAGGGAGGGAAGGGGGAGACAGAGGAGGGGGGGAGAAGAGGAAGGAAGAGCAAGAAGGGGGAGAGGAGAAGAGGAAGGAAAAGCAAGAAGGGGGAGAGGAAGGGAGAGAAGGGGGAAGAGGGAAGGAGAAGGGGAAGAGGGAAGGAGAAGGGGAAGAGGGAAGGAGAAGGAGAAGGGGAAGAAGAAGAGGGAGAGAGAGGATGAGAAAAGGGAAGGAGAGGAAGAGCAAGGGAGGGAAGGAGAGGAAGAGCAAGGGAGGGAAGGAGGAGGAGGGGGGGAGAGAAGAGGAAGGAAGAGCAAGGGAGGGAAGGAGGAGGAGGGGGGGAGAGAAGAGGAAGGAAGAGCAAGAAGGAGGAGGGGGGGAGAGAAGAGGAAGGAAGAGCAAGGAGGAGGGGGGGGGGAGAGGAGAAGAGGAAGGAAGAGCAAGAAGGGGGAGAGGAGGGGAAGAAGGGAGGAGAAGAGGGAAGGAGAGGAAGAGCAAGAGGGAGGAGGAGAGGGGAGAGGAAGGGAGGGAAGGGGGAAGAGAAAAGGGAAGGAGACAAGATAGAAGAGGGAAGGAGAGGAAGAGGAAGGGAAAGGGGAGGAGAGGGGAGAAGTGGAGGAGCGAGAGGGAAGGAGAGGGGAGAAGTGGAGGAGCGAGAGGAAAGGAGAGGAAGAGGAAGGGAAAGGGGAGGAGAGGAAAGGGGAGGAGAGGAGAGGGGAGAAGTGGAGGAGCGAGAGGGAGGGAGATGAGGAGGGAAGGAGAGCAAGAGCAACAGGGAGGAGGAGGGGGAAGAGGAAAGAGGAGGCAGGGGGAGGAAGGGAAGGAAGGGGGAGGAGGAGGAGGTGGGAGGAAAGGAAAAGCAAGAGGAAAGAGGAGGCAGGGGGAGGAAGGGGAGGCAGGGGGAGGAAGGGAAGGAAGGGGGAGGAGGAGGAGGTGGGAGGAAAGGAAAAGCAAGAGGAAAGAGGAGGCAGGGGGAGGAAGGGAAGGAAGGGGGAGGAGGAGGAGGTGGGAGGAAAGGAAAAGCAAGAGGGAGAGGAGGGGGAGAAGAAAGAGAGGAGGAGAAAAGGGAAGGAGAGGAGGAGGAGAAAAGGGAAGGAGAGGAGGAGGAGAAGAAGAGGGAAGGAGAGGAAGAGCAAGAGGGAGGGAAGGGGAAGAGGGAGGAGGAGAGGGGAGAGGAAGGGAGGAGGAGAGGGGAGAGGAAGGGAGGGAAGGGGGAAGAGAAGAGGGAAGGAGAGGAGGAGGAGAAACGGGAAGGAAAGAAGATAGAAGAGGGAAGGAGAAGAGGAGGGAAGGATTGGAGGCGAAGAGGGAAGGAGAGGAAGAGGAAGGGAAAGGGGAGGAGAGGAGAGGAGGAGGAGAGGGGAGAAGTGGAGGAGCAAGAGGGAGGGAGATGAGGAGGGAAGGAGAGCTAGAGCAACAGAGAGGAGGAGGGGGAAGATGGAAGAGGAGGCAGGGGGAGGAGGAGGAGGTGGGAGGAAAGGAAAAGCAAGAGGGAGAGGAGGAGGAGAAGAGAGAGGAAGGAAGGAGAGGAAGAGGGAGGAGAGGATGGGAGGAAAGGAGGAAGGGAAGGAGAGGAGAAGAGGAAAGGAGAGGAGGGGAAGAGGGATGGAGTGGAGGAGAAAGAGGGAGGAGAAGCAAGAGGGAGGGAAGGGGGAGGAGGAGAAGAGGAAGGAGGGAATGAGAGGAAAAGCAAGAGGGAGGGGGGGGAGGAGAGGAGGAGGGAAGAAGAAGATGGAGGAGGAGGGAGGAAGAAGAGGAAGGGTGAGGGGAGGAAAGGGAGGAGAAGAGGAGAGGAAGAGGTACGAGGAGAGAAGGGGAGAAGAGGTAGAAGGAGGGGAGGGAAGGAGAGGAAAAGAGAGGAGAATGGGATGAGCAGAAGAGGGAGGAGAGGTATAAGAATGTGAAGAGGAGGAGGATAGGAAGATGGAAGAGAGGGAGAGGGAAGAGAAGGAGAGGAAGATGGAAGAGGGGGAGGGGGACAGGAGGAATGAGGAGGGGACAACAGGAAGAGGGAGGGGGGGAGGAGGAGAGGAAGAGGGAGGAGGAGGAAGGAAAGGAAGAGGGAGGAGGAGGAAGGAAAGGAAGAGGGAGGAGGAGGAAGGAAAGGAAGAGGGAGGAGGAGGAAGGAAAGGAAGAGGGAGGAGGAGGAAGGAAAGGAAGAGGGAGGAGGAGGAAGGAAAGGAAGAGGGAGGAGGAGGAAGGAAAGGAAGAGGGAGGAGGAGGAAGGAAAGGAAGAGGGAGGAGGAGGAAGGAAAGGAAGAGGGAGGAGGAGGAAGGAAAGGAAGAGGGAGGAGGAGGAAGGAAAGGAAGAGGGAGGAGGGGAGGAGAGGATATAGCGGAAGGAGGGGAGGGGAGGAGAGGATGTAGCAGGAGGAGGGAAGGAGAGGATATAGCGGGAGGAGGGAGGGAAAGAGGATGGGTAGAAGAAGAGTGAAGAGGAGGGGGAAAAGGGCAAAAGGTAGAGGGAGAAATTGACAAAGGCATTCTTAATACATCAAGAATTAATTTTGTTAAAATCCATTCACAAATACTTGGAGGAAAAAAAATAAATAATGCTTACTGAACAACTATCAACCACCTGACTGATGACACTTTCTGGAGTTGGTGAACAGTAATGCACAAATGCAGTTTCCTTTTTTCTATTAAAAAAAAAAAAAGGCATTTGAAAGCCATTGCTGCATCATTATTACCTTAATTAGATCAGTATTTATGTCTGCGTATGTACATTACAGTGCTGATACTATTAACAAGAGTTATCAAAATAAACAAAACAATCATGTAAAGACATTTGTCTATCACGGAAAGTGTGAACCACAAACTGCATTAGTTAGACCAGTGTGATACAACAAAAATAACATCTACATACCAGTGTACCATATTAGTTGAAAAGATCTACTGAAACTATTTTTATTACAAATATTAATCCACTGAGCAAAATGATGTCATTTTCATGTTACAGTATAATTATTAATCTTTTGTTCCATCTTGGGATAAGCTCTTTAAACTGAAGTTCAATGCAGCTTCGGTTAAAACTTTCCTAAGTTGAATAAAACAGTAAGGCATTGATAAAAACTTTCTTAATTAAAGACATTCCTCAGTTGAATAGAACAATCTTCTTGCGGCAACAACAAACTGAAAAGGATATTACCATGACTCAAAAGACTGACACTCTAAGAAGTTAATCATTGTTACCATCCCACATTCTTTTTCCCACCTAAAGTCCACAGCGCAAGGACGGAAAACATGTAAGTGGATTAAATGATCAACAAAATTACTAATGAAGACAGCCAGATACTAACACACTCACTATTCAAGCCCAAGAATCCTATATTCCGCTTCACAGGTGGATGCATACTGTACATATATTTTTAAATTGATGCACTTCATGTTACAATAAAAACAACTCATTCTGATGACTGTAAAGTTTAATAAATATTTATGGGACATTAAACTTTTGTCATAAGTTCCTCCATACATAATTCATCCAACCAACTCAACCCAGTCCATTCCCTACCCCCACCATCTTTACCTGTTTTTGTATACAGTACTCATTCATCATATCCATCCACATTCATGGTCTGCAATACCTCCTCTCATTTTCACTCACTAAAGTATATTTTTTCACTATCTAAAAAATGAAATAACAAATAAATTGTCTCAGATATAAAGCCTCCAACATGCATGTGTCAGCCTTTGGCACCTGTCAGCTCTCCATGATGCTTGATCTCTAGCAAATTCCCTATTCAGTCCCAATAACCTAGTAAATGTTTCATAACACAAACTCAACAGTTAGCAGATAATCCCCAATAGTACCTATGGTACACTTAATTTAACACAGGCTTACATAAAATGACTGCTACACTAACCAAATTAACTATCACCCTCCCAACTCCAAACACCTCAAACACACCCTGATGTTACCCTACTCAAGCAACCACTCCCACTGGAAAGACACCTAAAATTCCAAGATATACTAAGGGCACAAATGACCTTTTCTTAATACATAACATCAGAGCAAAGGCATATCATAAACTCAAATGTCTTGAAAATAACAGGTACCACCTTCATACAACATAAATTCTATAAACAATTCATTAGAACAGTGACCTACACTAGCACGAGATAAGCCCTCTAATTAACTGGCACAAAAATGGAAAAGCTTAAGACAACACAAAACAAAGCCTTTGTAATAATGACTGGATGCACAAAGGCCACAAATTCAGATCACTTCTATCAAGAAAAAAAGTACTCCCAAACAAGGATCATATGAGGCACTGTTCATTGCTTCAGGTTAACCCTTTTGTTTCCGGGCGACGCAGGCTGCGTCCAACTGTGGGCAAGAACTTTGGCCGAGTGCTGGGAGAATGCCCCGTTTCTGAACTCACAGTACTTCTTAACCTGTTAACTGCTCTATACAGCCTGGGCCGTTCTGAGTGCGACTGCTCAATACAGCTGTGGCCACATGGGTGCATTTTAAATATAGTACCATGGTGACCAAGGCCGACGCATGCAAGCATGTTGGAGCCTTCAAAACCAAAACGGAAACCGAAACTGAAAACCATACATTCCAATAGGGTATCAGACACTTCGATGTTCTTCCATGGCTTTACCGATGTAAATATTGGGCTAATATTTTGTTACTATATACTTTGGCACGTATTCTCTCAATTCCTAAGACAAAGTTTGGCCTTTCGGAAATTTCAGTTTTACCCCTGTCTGAGCACCACAGACACCTCCAAAAAACCACCATGAGCAGTTAACGGGTTAAACATGTTATCCTCACACCCTTAATTTTGGATTTATCTCCGTGATTTTATTCCTTGTAATCTTGAATAGTTGTGCTTGCTTATGGTGTTCATAAAAACGTTTGGTGAATATAAATTATGTGCTAATTTACTGTTTTTTCTCTCCTTCATGTTTTTTCATTGAAATATATGTTTTATGGTAATTGTTACTGAGAAAGTTTTAGGAAATTTCATCAACTACATTTACTGTGGGACAGTTGGGGTTGATTTTACGTACCGCAAAAGGAAGTTATCTTACGATCACAATCCAGTGCGGGAGCGGTGTTTCGCACGGCCAAAGTTGTTGCTAAATTATTTTTTCCCCTGCTTTTATTTATGCCTCTATCTGTCGGATTTTTTATTCACGTAATCTCAAATAGTTGTACTTGCTTGTGGTGTTGATAAAAACGTTCAACGAATGTAAATTATGTGCTAATTTACGAAGGGGGATGTTGTTGGACGCAGCTTGCGTCATCCAGTAATGAGCGGGTGCGATCAGGTTTGACACAGCATGCGTCGTCCAGTAACGAGTGGGTGACTTGCACCGCTACCCTAAGTATCGAAACGGTTAACACTCTTCTCAACCCTCCAACTGTATGTTGCATCACCTTCCACCACAGAGAAACAAAGAGGAAAACCACCACACAATATACAAATTGCTTCACCAACATTCCTCTTTCTCCACCCAACATAATATTTCACACACACATACACACACGCACATGACCACCACAGCCATCCAAAACCTTCAACCAAATAACACCCTTCACAAACCTCCACCAGACAATACCCCTAAAAAACTACCCAACCCAGAAAGACAACTACATCTAACAAGAATGCAACACAGTCACCACTATTCCCTGCTACAGTGCCAACACAAAATACAACTCAGAAACTTCAATATGCACAAACTGCAATGGAACCTCTTACACCACAACACATTGTATCATCAGGTACCACACAGTCATAACACAAGCAATCTTTTAACATAAAACTCAACAAAACATCTAAGAGAATGGCTACAGTATGCAATTTACAAGTTTTCTAAATTCTTCTCCCAATGAAGACATTCCGTCAGAGTAGCATCCTGTGTACTACACAGGGCTGAATACTACTCTTAGCAAACACTTTAGATTTCAAAACAGCATAGCCTACAGTACACAGTGTCATAAGAGCCAACCTACACAAAGCCAGAACTCCAGAGTTGCAATGCTGCAAGCAATGCAAATTTTGTCCATAATACAGATAAATAATCCACACACAGCTATGTTCAAGAGACTAAATTCGTGGTACAGTATAACAGGAAATATATCAAAAGAAGCTATTTGATTTAAGAGACAAAATATATCTGAAAAATATAACAAGCATAATACCAGATTTGTGGTATAAATAATATATACTAAAAGAAGTGATATGAGGTATAAGACAAAATATATCTGAAAAATATAACAAGCATAATACTAGACTTGTGGTATAACAGGAAATATACCCAAATATGCGATATGAGGTATAACATGGCAACATACATCAGAAAAATATAAGCATAATACCAGACTTGTGGCATAACAGGAAATATACCAGAAACATGTATGTGGTATAACATGACAAAATATATCTGAAATATATAACTAGCATAATGCTGGCCTTGTAGTATAACAGAAAACACCAAAAAGAAGCAATGTAAGGTATAATGAGACAAAATATTGTATCTTCATACTGACTTATAAAAGTCCATCTCAAGGATGTACATATACAATATTATTACACTATGCTTTGTTGCATGGTGGAGTGAAATCGTCTTTTTTTTTTTTTTTTTTTTTTTTTTAATGAAACTGCTTTGCTTTAAGATGTCACCATTATTTTAAGATGTCACCAATCCACGAAGTAATCCAAGTACCTCTTATCACTAAACCTCTAAGTAATGACACCAATGATTTATGTCACCAAACCTCTCTCCTGTCACTAAGAACCTCTGTGTCACCAAGAATATACTGTAATGTCACCAAGCATATATTTTAATCCCAACAACCATATTTTAATGCCACTAAGTAACTGTGTTGGTAGACAAAATTTGTCAATAAATTGCAGCTTTCAGCTAGAGTGATCTTCATGCATGTTGGGATTTACTGCTCACGTAATGCCCCTCAGGGATGAGTGAGGCTTGTCATTCTCATCTTAAATGTCAAGACCAACTTGCCTAGCCCCAGGCTCCTACACTTCTCATCGGACAATGTAGGATTAGATGATGGATGGATGGATGGCTTCTGGTAGCTCTAAATTTGGTCGTGGAGAGGGATGCCTTCATGTGGTGGCACTGATATAAATGGGTGCTTCTACTACCCACCTACAAAATCATCCCTTGATTCATCTCCCAAAGGTTGTGAGCTGCAGGAGGGCAATTTAAACATCCCTTGACTCTTATCTCCCAAATGTGAGTCGTGGACTGCAGAAGGACAATTTCAATATCAATCATCTCCCAAACAAGGGTTGTGGGATGCAGGACGGCAATCTCAGGCTGCACTCCACAGGGTTCATATTTCCAATGAACCTGGAGCCAAAGCAACAATATATACATAAAGATCACTCTACCCAGGTCCACCACGAGGAGGTACGCTGCTCAGACCCAAACCATGCCCGTCCCAACCACCCTACCATTGGACATGCTGCCATCATCATTGCATATGCCTTACGGTTTTACATGTTAGTCTGTCTCTGTGTTAACTGATGGCAGTAAACTTGTTGACTGATGGCAGTAAAGGTTTGATTTTTGGAGAAACGTTTCAAACTAGAGCCATTAAATACAGCCTTCAATTTCTTCTTGACCTTCATCTTGATCTTTAGAACACACCAACAAGAACAGGAACTGGTGTGTATGAGGAGAAAACACACCAATAGGAACTGGTGTGTGAGGAGAAATCATACCCACTGCAACTGATGTACGTGAGAGGGAAAAAACACACCAACAGGAACTGGTGTGTGTGAGAAAGAGACAGCACACCAACAGGAACTGGTGTATGTGAGAAGGAGATAACACACCAACAGGAACTGGTGTGTGTGAGAAAGAGACAGCACACCAACAGGAACTGGTGTATGTGAGAAGGAGATAACACACCAACAGGAACTGATGTGCCTGAGATGAAAAAAACACACCAACAGAAACTGGCGTGCCTGAAACGAAGAAAACACCAATAGGAACTGGCATGTGACAAAGAAAACACACCAATAGGAACTGGCATGTGTGACAAAGAAAACACACCAATAGGAACTGGTGTGCATGAGGAGAAAACACACCAATAGGAACTGGTGTGCATGAGGAGAAAACACACCAATAGGAACTGGTGTGCATGAGGAGAAAACACACCAATAGGAACTGGTGTGCATGGAGAAAACACACCAATAGGAACTGGTGTGCATGACAAAGAAAACACAACAAGAACAGGAGCTGGTGTGTGCAGAATGGTGAGCTCACACCAAGAACAGGATCGAACGCCAGCCGCAAACAAATTTCCAGTCGCGCACACGTGGCACCTTCCACCCAACTAGATCTATATCCAAAGAGTTTTAGCTAGCGAATCAAGCCAGCCATATCACGGCCTATGTGCAGATACTTTTGTAAGGTGTAGCTTGGTGACATTTTGGTGACATCTTACTTTTCTAATACAGAAAAGTTCGTCCAATTTGGAACCTACTTTTCTAATATGGAAAAGTTCGTCCAATTTGGAAACCTTATCGTTTGGTGACACACATTAAATAGGATGGAGGATGTTTTATATTATATAATATAAAACAATTTCACCCATTTAAAAACCTAAAGGAATGAAGGCACCCTAGGATTATTATGTAGAATATTCAGGTGCTGCATAAAGATGTGGAAGAAACAGATCTAATTCATGACGGGTGGTTGGGGTTTCTTGCCCAATTGTGTAAGGGAACGTGAAGACTAAGAGGATGTGCCTATGTATCAGCGTCCCACGTGTGACATTCAGATAAGTGCTGGTGCCCTGATTAACGAGCAACACGTCGGCCCAGACTATACTCAATTTAACAAGACCGACACCATCAGGAATGACATCAATGCCTAAGATGTTGATGACCTAACAAACATGGTGCCAGGCAGGGTGAAAATGGCATATAGCCTGATTGTTTGTTGTGCCCGGGGGTTATGGCCTCAAAAGCGTCCTCTCAGGTACATCCAACACCCACACGGCATATAATAAACATTTTAGATAAAAATTATTAAAATCAAAATTGAAAAGACATTATTCAATGGAAAAAAATAAAAAACAAGCAACCACGTGATTGTCACACGCAAGGGCCGAGTGCATGTGATGGCCGGAACGTCCCGCCTTTGAGACATCTCGCCGTTCACCTTACGTGCCTGTTGTGGGTTCGCACGGTACACCCTAGGGCCAGGGCATCGCTTTTAAGACCCCTTCTTAGCGACCCCCTCGTAAGATGCCCATCCTCACACAACTACCACACATATGGCGAAACGACATCAAATTGACAGAAACTGGCGGGGTGTGTATGTGTTGACTATTCTAAGCGACCCAGCCACCCAGACTTCACATGAAGAGACAGTGAGAGATAAAGACGGAAGGGAGGGGGGGGGGGACATATACTGAATTTAGCCAGTGAAAACACCTGATATTCAGTAAGATAAACGATATGGTAATGAACCATACCGTGTCAGGGCTTGGCAAATTTTTACGGCCGAATGCCCAATCCTGACACCAACCCTCCCCTATTTATCTGGGCTTGGGACCGGCATTGAGTTGAACTGGCTTCCTCCTGGGATCAAATGCAACTCAATGGCTGGGTTAAAATGTCATATGTTCCTTTCACTCTAACTTGGCCTAAAACTGCACTTTTACTCCCATCTATCCATAAACAATCAGAGAAATAAGACATAACTTCGATAAATTCAAAAAGAGTACATAAGGCAAAAAGAGGAAATGTACCATGAAATTTAAGACAGAAATAAAAGGAGGGAAGAAATCCACGGAGAGGTTACTTAAATACCTCCATCTCGAAAGGCTCTCACTCAGACGATGAGGAGTTAACTTTAAAGTCAACAATGCCAACAACATGGAGCTTGATCGCAGAAAGCAGAAGTTTGATCTGACTAATAACTAAGGAGATTCTAAAGCTTGACTGCAGAAAACAAGGGTTTGATTTGACTCGTAACCATGGATTCTATAGTATGACTGCAGGAAAGAGTTTTGATTTGATTGGTAACCAAGGAAAGTCTAAACCTGACTGCAGGAAACAGAAGTTTGACTAGTAAACAAGGAGATTCTAAAACTTGACTGCATGAAACAGAAGTTTGATTTGACTAGTAACCATGGAGATTCTAGAGTGTGACTGCAGGAGAGGTTGTGATCTGACTAGTAACCAAGGAGATTCTAACATTTGATGGCAGTATATAGACAAACTGAAGGCCTGATATGACTAGTAACCAAGGAGATTCTTAGTGTTAACAAACTCTCCAGCACCTTTAGCTAGTATTCATCCGACACTGCTTCTTTCTCAGCTTCTCCAGTTTCACTCAAAGTACTCCTCTCTGCCTACATTCACCACACTCCTCCCAGTTTTACAATGCATACCACAGTCATATAATCAGATAAACCTCCACATCCCTCTCTCTCTATGCTCTTGTGTTAGAAAAATTAAGTAAACAGTACAGTGAACTACACGTCACAGACAAACATAGCTACCAAAACATTTCAGTCTCACAATTAACAAGTATAAAGGTAATTAAGCCTTACTCCATCCTTGGCTGGAAAAAAGCAATTCGGATTATGAAAAAAGTTAACAGAAAATTATACATATAATACTGAAGTGCTATTACTCTAAGCAATGGTTTGTCTTCAATCTGGAAAAAAATAAATTAAAAAAATAAAAAGTAACCACAAAATGAATACTGCATGATTATACAAATGCTCTTCAACTCTACCAATCCCCCAAAAGAAGAATGATGGACTGCAGAGGGGACCATTTCAACCAGCGATACACTGGATTTATATCAAATGACGTCTAGGGCACAACATTAACAAATGATTAGATGTCAGCTGTGCATTAAATGGAATTCATTTAGAAATTAAAACGTAAAGCCATAAGTTTTCTGTAATATGCAGCATTGTTCACTTGAGCAATGGTATAGTGTATGGGTATAACAAGGCAGCCTAATGAAATACAGTACTGATAACCATTGATTTCACACATCCCAGTCTTCATTCATGCCTTTCCTTGATAATATACATTATATGATCATGATGATGAACAAATGCTTCAGAAATAATATAATGGGTACATACCAATGCTTATAGCTCCTACACACATAATATACACTTTATGATAATGATGCACTATAGATTGCTCTGAAATATACTGGGTACATACAAATGCTTACAGACCTACACATTGATGAAGATTTTTTTTTCGTACGTACTTTTTTTGAAAAATCTCGTACAGTAAGACCTCAATGCTCAATGGATACAATAACCAGATGGCTACACTGCCTGGCTATATTAACATCCCTCAACCAATTCCCTATCCCCTGAACGAGTATGGTCGACTGCAGGAGAAGGGCAATTTGAGCCTCCACTCCACTGAGTCTATCTTACAGATGAACCTGGGGCCTCAACATGCCACCAATATGTATGAATATGTCACACCTTTTTCAGACATCTAGAACTGAAAACTTGGTGTCACTGCCAATTCAATATTTATATGCACTAAAGAAGCTTTAATATCCATTTTTTCTGTAAAACATTGTAAAGAAAATAAATAAATAAATAAACGTATGAACTTTCAGTATTACCTATGAAATGTCAACCATTTTCAACACCATAAACCATCACTCAAAAATGCTTTAACCCGCCCCGTCCCGTCGACATATGGGTACGTTGCAACAATCTGCATTTGCCAGTCCCGGCGACGTACCGGTACGTCGTGCAATTACAATGTGCATAATTTCGACAATTTTTAAATTTCACGCTTCATTTGCGGTACGTATCCTCGCATGACCTTCCCCTACCTGCCACCAAGCGGGGACACTCGGCGATCCCGCGCGACCCGCCACTCGTCCACTCACCTGGTAGCAACGGTCCTGCTCAGACATGGCTAAGAGAGGTCTCTCAGACAGCGAAATTCAAGCCGCCCTGGACACCTTTACAGGCGACAGTGATTCCCCACTGGACGACGAGGTTATGGATAAGGATTATGTGCAGCCAGAGGAGGAAGAAACCACCAGCAGTGACGAGGAAGTTCCGTCTCCCAGGAGGCGACAGTACGTGACTTACCGTGCTGCTAGAGAGGGGGAGCAGGCAAAGAAGGCACGTGCAACATCCTATCCCTATCCCCAATGTGATTTGGAACCAGAATTTGAGGACGAGGACAAGGACGATGACAATGACGGAGCCGTGGGACGTGCTGCCACGTGGTATGGACGTGAGGTCATAACTCATCATGGCCCAGAGCGCACACCACGTCGTACGAGCAGGTATGGGCCTAGCATTTTGTTTGGGGAGTTAGGAAGTGAAGTGAAGGGAGTGGGGAGTGAAAGGGAAAGTGCAGGGAGGATTAGGGAAAGTGAGAGTGACGTGAGTGAGTCATTGCTCTCCCTACGTAGTGTGAGGCGGCATAGTGGATCACGTGGGCCAGTGCGGGTGCGTTCATTATCACGTGGGGTTGTGGGGGAGGGGGAAGGTGGGGAGGAACCACTCCCAAGCACGTCTTATGCTCCCCAATATCCCCTAACACGTGGTCGAGCTAGGGTGTGTGAGAAAGCACGTGGTGTTGTCATGGAGGGGGAAGGTGGGGAGGAACCACTCCCCAGCACGTCTTCTGCTCCCCAATATTCCCCTATTTCATCCCCACAGCCCCCTAATGTTCCTCAAGGCCGTAAGGGTAAGGGAAAGGGAAAGGGTAAAGGCAAAGGGAAGAGGAGTGACAGTGGGGAAGCCCTCTGCACTCCTTCTCCCCCACCTCCGCAACCAGGATCTCCTCCCCACCCAGACGAAGGCGGTGATGGGGATGATGGGGACGAGGGATTTGTGGCGTGGAATTGGGAGGATGGGAGTGATTTTTCTTCCCTCATTCACCCCTTCACTGAGCAGGGGCACTCTGGCTGCATTGCTCCAGGAATTCACCGTAATTCCACCAGGTTGGATTTTTTCCACCTGTTTTTTAGTGAGGCATTTGTGGAGCAGATTGTATACCATACCAACCTGTTTGCAAGCACCCAGCGCCTAGAGAGTGAAAGATTGGGAACAAGGAGTAAGCATTCTATCATCTATGATTACGCTGTCTCCCTTCCAGAAATGTTATTTTTTGCCCTGGTCCTTTTGATGGGTATTATACGAAAGAACAGAATTCCTGCTTACTGGACTAGGGACCCTGTTATGTTTACCCCAATATTTGGTCAAGTGATGAGTCGTAATCAGTTTCAACAAATTCTAAGTCACCTCCATTTCTATGATGCTCATGATCCTGCAAATGCAAACAACACTGATAAAATGAGGCGAATTAGGTTGATCTTTGATCACCTCAGGCAAACCTTTCGTTCCTCATTCTATCCCTATAGAGACCTCGTCATAGACGAGAGTCTCGTGTTGTGGAGAGGCAATATTTCATTTAGGCAGTATATACCCAGCAAAAGGCACCGTTTTGGGTTCAAGATCTTTGTTATGTGCGACTGTAGGACTGGATACGTGCAAGACATAGTCTTGTACACCAGTGCACAGACAGACATAATAGAAGATCGAAGTACAGTAGAACCTCTCTCATTCGGACTATATGGGGGGAAGGGTTGTCCGAATTAGCAGATTGTCCGGACCATCAGGGTAATCTTCAGTTCATACCAAACTCTATCTACATATGGTATGTTTGTTAATTATTAACATATGTGGCATGTGTCAACCCTACGTAACCGCAAAAGATGAAAGGATACTGGTACTAAAATAACAAAACTAATCATGTAAGATAGTTTTGTATTGCATAATTACAGGTAAGGCCATGACAAGAAACTAGCCTACATTTTAAATTGTAGTAAGTGACTGAGGCCCGTGTAGGCAAAAATATAAATTAATTAATTAACTGTAATATTTGGAATAAAAATAAAACTTATGTAGGCAAAAAATACATTGTCATCTTTGGTATATTGATAACACCCATATGGGCAAGAGCCTAATGTTTGATGTACAAGTAAAGCACATTTAAGTACAAAAAATAACCTACAGTAATCACTAAACACTGCAGAATATTCTGACCCATTTTTGTGTAAGCAAACTCCTCCTTTTAACACCTTTATTCATTACAGAAGCTACACTTGCATTAAAGGGCATGGTAAGGAGGATTAACTTTTGAAATACAGCGTAAAAATATAAATGGTTGGTGAACTAGTTGATGGAACGAATGCTAGCGTGTGTTTAAACAGGCGCCCATGTAGCGACCTAGCGTGATCCGAGACTAAACGAATGACGATCGCTTTCCGCGCCGATACTGAAAATGCCTTTAGAATTACTTTCAACATATTTTTGGAGCTTATTATTTTTAAATTTTGTCCAGATTAAAGGGGTCCGGACTAAAGAGGTTCTACTGTATTGGACTGTCAGGAGCAGTGGTAAAGACGATGATAGAAGACTACCTTCATCGTGGTCACGTCCTCTACCTGGACAATTGGTACACTAGCCCTCTTCTCGCTCGTTATCTTCACACACATGAAACTGGAGTATGTGGAACAGTGAATGTGAACCGGCGTCACATGGCCAAGGTAGGGCGGAAACTTGCAAGGAATGAGGTTTTCTTCTTCAAAGCCAACAACATCCTTGCAACTGTGTGGAATCACAATTGAGAGGTAAGCCTATTGTCAACGGTTCACCGCCCCTTGATGCACCGTACTGATTCAGTTGATTACCGTAGCGAGAACAGGTGTCGTATTTGGAAACCTGTGTCATGGATTATAATATAAACATGCGCCTCGTGGACCAGTCAGACTCCATGATATCGACAGTAGAGTGTGCCAGGACCACGATGAAGTGGTATAAGAAATTGTTCTTTCACTTGCTAGATATCACTGATCTGAATTGCCACCACCTTCACGCCATGACAACAGGAGTTCAGGAAACATTTGAAGGGTTTATGAGGGAGCTCACAAGAGAAATCTTTGCACGGTATGCTGTAGAAAGGCCCCAACATCGCACCCGCACTGCCCCTATTGTACAAACTCCCCTGAGAATATCCAGCCGCCATTTCCCCACTCCTATCCCTCCCCAGCCAAACAGACCTAGGCCCCAACGCAGGTGTCACGTGTGCAGTAATTCCCAGGTAAGACTCACGACACAGAGGAAGGACACCCGCTATGAGTGCGTGCAGTGTGACGTGGGTCTCTGTATTCACCCATGTTTCAGCGAATATCACATGTTGATGCAATTCTAATATGGTGTGAATGCCAAAGGACGCTGAAATTATGAGGTAAATGCGACAGACAGACGCTCAGTGAAATTATCAGTCATGTTGATCTCCAAATATTAGTATAAAGTGCATACGGGTATAACATAAGTGCAAAAATTGTATGTAAGTGTATAAATATGCTGTAAGTGGAAACATACATAGCAAGGGTTTTATGATGCGATATTCTGTCGCTCAGTGCAATAAATACGGCCCGTAATTATATAATTATAATTATTGGAAATGCTTACGGGTATAAGTTCAAATTATTAAATTATTGTAAGTGCTGAAATATATTCTAAGTCAAATATTCATAGCGTGTGTATAAAGATGCGATATCCTGACGCTCAGTTGGATGAATAAGGCACGTAATAGTGAAAATAAAAGTCAGCAAGTGGTAAAGCGTGTAATATATGTGAAGAATTGGTATATAAGTGTGTGAGTATTATGTTGGTCGAAACATTCATTGCGACGGTATTTTCATGCGATATTCTCACGCTCACTTGAATAAATAATGCCGGTAAGTATGTACAGTGCAGTATAGCGGTGTAAACGTGTGTAATGTGAGTGGGAAATTATAATTGGAGTGAATAAATAAAGTAGATGATGAAACACGAGTGTTTGAGATCGTGGTAGCTACGTGAATATGCGCTAGCATATCGCTAAATGCCCTCGTAATGAATGAAAATAATTGAAAACATTTACAGTGGTGGAGGAAAGGTTCTATGTAAAGGGAAAAATAATAGGAAAGTGATAAAACAATTTGGTATGTTGAAATACGAGTCATAGCGAGTGCGCTTACTAAGCTGATGTGCGCTAGACTTATGTTGCATGTCATCATAATGAATGAAAACATCTGAAAACACTTACAAACAGTTGTAATTTGTAAAATGTCATTGAAACAGAAGTATACAAGCAGAAAAAATGATAGGCTGACTAACACAAGAAACTTAGCATATAGCATGTTACGACTCGGACCAAACTCGCTATGCTCGCGCGATGGTACAATGCTTATTTTTCATATACAGTAATCCCGCATTTTTTGCGGATTTTTTGTCTACGGTTTTGCCCTCTCGCGGATTTTCTTAGCATTAATAAGTTCAACTAAAATATCCTTGAATATACAGAAAACAAAAAATTTGAAATTCCCGCAGCTTCCAATTGTAGCGCGGTAAACTCACGCCACCCTCTGTCCCTTTCCCGCGGCCCCTCTGCCAGTGTTACCATATCTAGCATAATTTTATTCTTTTACCATAATTTTGATCAAATTTTCGAGTCTGGAATATTTTTTAGCATATTAGAAGTTTTAGCTACAAATCAGAGAGAGAGAGAGAGAGAGAGACGAATAAGGTAAGAAGATCTTTGAATAGTTGGTTACTTTCAGTTTGGGCTTGGTTGGGTTGGATTAGGTTAGGTTAGGTTAGGTTTTAGGTTAGGTTCGGTTTGGTTCGGTTAGGTTAGGATAAGTTTGAGCTTTGTACTTTACCCATGAAACCTAGGTTTTTCCGATGGATTTTGGTATGATTCATTCGATTTTCAGCTTCATTTCAGTCGGAAATGACCATTTTCTGTGTTTCCCCCCCTCCCTATAACCCCCGATTCCCCAAAGATCCCCCATTATTGCAGGGGGATGGGGGGGTCATATCTCAAAATCTGGTTATTTCCGATGGAAATGATGCTCAAAATCGAATGAATCACATCAAAATCCATCAGAAAAACGTAAGTTTCGTGGGAAAAAGCAGTATGGGCAGAAAACCGATATTTACCCTCTTACTGTATGTAGGTTCATTTTAATATTTTCATAGTAAACGATACATAATTAATAGGTTGCACGAATATGTATAGAATTTTATCATTTAGCTTCAAGTTAGCATAATTCATTTTTTACTTGGAACAAATTTGCTCAATCTAGCATAATTTTTTCACTGCCCTAGCATAATTTCGTTGTTTGGGTATGGCAACACTGCTCCCTGCCGCGCATTCCTCTCAGTCCACGCCTAACTGCCTCACGGGACTGGTGTACTTGCAACCGCACTATGATATGAGCCTCTTGCCTCCCACTTGCTTTCCACATGGCCCCAGGACGTAAGCCAGCCTCACCAAAGGCTAATAATACAATTAGTAAGAACTCCAAAGTGACAAAACGATCAAGAAAAGTTATGACCTTAGCAGAGAAAATTGTGTTACTGTACAAGCTAAGAAACGACCGTGGGAGTGTTTGCTATCACCAGTTAATGCATCTTTTTATTTTGTACTGTTTTGTGAATAAATGTGTAGATAATTGTGTATTACAGTACGGTGTTTACGTTTTTCCTTCATAATGGAGTATGTGCTTTCAATCTTGTAAGAAGGTATTTCGGGATGAGTATGGAGGTTAGGTTAGGTCGCAGTCACAACAAACAAAACAATTCGCCTTCATTAATGAAGATAGCTATGGGTGACGCTAGAATATAATTCAAAGGCGACTACAGCGAGGAAGAAACAAGTTAATTATTGACTAAAGGAGCAACTAATAAATAATATCCAGAACCTACGCTACTGAACATAGTCTTTGCTGGATCCCCCTGAAATATAGTTATTAAAGTATTGATTAATTAATAATAAGTAGATTGATAAAAGTATTGATTAGTATATTTAGAGAATGGCGGGGAATCATCCAGGGTGCGAATTGTTCTGAAGGGGAATCGTCCGTGTGTTGACGGGGAATTGTCTGACGGCGAATTGTCTCGCAATCAGTATGGACATGGACTGTGTGATGGGCAGCATGGTGGACACAAGTGTAAAATTCAATTGTTAATAGAGTATTCGCGGAATTGAATTTTCGCGGGGGTTACAAGAACATAACTACCGCGAAATATGCGGGATTACTGTATATGTGTCTGAAATCCATTATATTGTTACTGTTATTGTTTATTAGTTCAAATTCAATAAATATAGAGGTGTTGTGTGTTGTTTCTCCCAGTATTCCTTACCACAGAAAACGTGAACGCATATCACGTCCATAACAAAACACAACACCTGGCTCGGGGGACCTCACCTGTATGGACCACTTATAGACCGCGGGAAGCCCTTTCTTTGTGATTTTCCTTCGTTTCTCAACCTAAGCGGAAGTTTTAGCCAAAAAAAATTTTTTCCAAAAAGGCTCGGGACGGGGATGTCGGAGGTGCGGAAAACCTCAGAACGTGACGGGTTAAGTTCCTACACTACCAGCCTCCCCACCTATCAGCTGTGTTGGTCTTGGAAGCATAAACCGGTGCTGGTAGGGGATGCCTTCCAGTGCTGGTGGGGGATGCCTTCATGTGGTGGTACTGATACAACAGGGAGGCTCCACTGCCACTAAGCTAGGGGAAATAAGCTGCAAGAGGATAATCCCTTGCCAAGTAAAGGCATACAAAGAACTGTTGGGTCTCAAGGTGTGAAAGACCTTAGAAAAGTGTGCTGTAAGAAAACTGGCATAAGTACCATAAGGGAAGAGATGTAAACTGGTATGTCTGGATATGATGAAAGGAAGGCGGAGGGTTACTGGCTGAAGAGGGTCGCAGTTATGTATGCTGAGGGTAATAGAGTAGTAGCAGTTACAACCCAAGGCTCATCTGAATTGTGAACCTTGTGGACTGTAGGCTTAAGCTATCTTCCTCTTGAGGTCCACCTTTCTTCCTTCATGGGGTAAGGAAATAGATGTAGGACCACTGTATATGTAAAACTGTTGCTGCTGTATCTAGAACACTGTCACAGTACACAATCCTGGAGAGAGAGAGAGAGAGAGAGAGAGAGAGAGAGAGAGAGAATCCAAGGAGGAACAGGTTCTTGAGGGAAATGGACCCACGTGAGAGAGAGAGAGAGAGAGAGAGAGAGAGAGAGAGAGAGAGAGAGAATCCAAGGAGGAACAGGTTCTTGAGGGAAATGGACCCACGTGAGAGAGAGAGAGAGAGAGAGAGAGAGAGAATCCAAGGAGGAACAGGTTCTTGAGGGAAATGGACCCACGTGAGAGAGAGAGAGAGATCCAAGGAGGAACAGGTTCTTGAGGGAAATGGACCCACGTGAGAGAGAAAGAGATCCAAGGAGGAACAGGTTCTTGAGGGAAATGGACCCACGTAAGAACATTGGTCCAATGTCAAAAACAGATCCAAGGAAGGATATAGGTCCATGAAAGATATAGTTGCCTCTCAATGGGGAGAATAGGTCTATGTGAAAAGTAAGTCCAAGAAGGGAATTCATGCAAGGGTGAAAACGGGTCCATGGGTGACAATAAATCCATGAGTGAAAATAAAATAGGTCCATTACAGGAAATCCAATAGGTCCATGAGTGACAATAAAATAGGTCCATGGATGACAATAAAACAGGTCCATGGATGACAATAAATCCATGAATGGAAATAAAAAAGGGTCCATGGATGACAAGAAATCCATGAGTGGAAATAAAATAGGTCCATGGATGACAATAAATCCATAAGTGGAAATAAAATAGGTCCATGAGTGATGATAAATCCGTGAGAGGAAATACAATAGGTCCATGAGTGATAATAAATCCATGAGTGAAAATATAATAGGCACATGGATGACAATAAATCCATGTGTGGAAATAAAATAGGTCCATGAATGACAAGAAATCCACTAGTGGAAATAAAATAGGTCCATGAATGATGATAAATCCGTGAGTGGAAATAAAATAGGTCCAATGGATAACAATAAATCCATGAGTGGAAATAAAATAGTTCCTGGATGATGATAACTCCATGAGTGGAAATAAAATAAGTCCATGGATGACAAGAAATCCATGAGTGGAAATAAAATAGGTCCATGGATGACAAGAAAGCCCTGAGTGGAAATAAAATATGTCCATGGGAGAAAATTGGTCCATAAGTGACAAGCAAGTCCCTAAGTGAAAATAAAATAGGTCCATGGGTAAAAATAGGTCCATGAGTGAAAATAAAACAGGTTCATGAGTGACAATAAATCCATGAGTGACAATAAATCCATGAGTGAAAATAAAATAGGTCCATGGGTGACAGTAAGTCCATCTATCCATCCATCCATTGCCAGACGCCATGTATCCCAAACGGGGTGGTCAAGGGCTTAGAGTTAATTGTTTTACAGGGAGGGGTACTAATCCTCCACCAACCCCACTTGACACGTAGGGATGCCAACAGCATCTGGTGTTCCCAGGCAGTCACCCATCCAAGTACTAACCAGACCCAACGTTGCTTAACTTCGCTGATCGGACGGGAAGCGGTGTACTCAACGTGGCATGGCTGTTCCATGAGTGGAAATAAAATAGGTCCATGGGTGACAGTAAGTCCATGAGTGGAATAATAAAATAGGTCCATGGGTGACAGTAAGTCCATGAGTGGAAATAAAATAGGTCCATTGGGAAAAATAGGTTCATGAGTGGAAATAAAATATGCCCACGGGAACAAATAGGTCCATGTGGAAACAAAATAGACCAATGGGTAAATATAGGTCCAAGGGTAAAATACGTTCATGAATGGCAATAAAACAGGTCCATAAAAAAAAAAAAAAAAAGTCCACCGGTACAAATAGGTCCCTGGATGAAAATCAAATAGGTCATTAGGTGAAAACAGGTCCATGGGGAAAGAAGGTGCAAGGTGAAATAGGGCCATGAGGAAAAATGGGTTCTTGGATAAATGGGTCCATTGGGAGACAATAAACCACTGGGGGGAGGGGGGATACAGAGACATGAGGGAAGATGGATAAATGGGGGAAAAAAAGATCCACTGAGGGAAAATAGGTTTAACCCCACCTAAATCAAGGAAAATGGGGGGGTAAAAAAAAAAAAGCAGGATAAATATCATCATTATCATTACTTTGACCTTTATTCCCACCTAAATATGGAGATAGGTAGAAAGGAAAGAGATATTGGCTGATGAAACTGGCTTGAAGCTTCAAGTAAAATGAATCCCTGTTCTGAGTGGCTATTATATACGGGGATTATGCTTCACTGCCATGGAACCAAGAATGAGTGAAGCTTCAAACCTGTGTCTGCAATGAGTCAGGCAAATCATATGGGTGTTGGCCCTCACAGAGTGAAGTGCTGGTGCATGGAAAGGCTTTATCTGTGTTCTCCCCTTTAAGTGCCTAAAACTGCCATCCTTCCATCTTGAGAGGTAAGCTGTGACAACAGATTAACTCTAAGGCATGGTGGAAGTAATGAAAAAATGTCTTATTCTGCCAATGACCTGCAACATATGGTGCTATGCAACATATGGTGCTAGTGACTACTAGAAGTGTTATGGAATGAGATCTACCTATAGTAACACGCACTCTTAACATGGCAACAACCTGTAACATATGGTGCTAGTGACTACTGGAAGTGCTATGGAATGAGATCAGGCCTATAGTAAAATAAATTTTTAATCTGACAATGACCTGTAGCCAATGGTGCTAGGGACTAAAGGAAGTGTTATGGAATGAGAACAAACCTATTGTAAAATACTGTACCCTTGTTCTGGCAATGAGATGGTACTGTGCAAGATATTAACACTAGTTTATGGTGTTAGTCACAAAAAGAAAAGTTCTGAAAAGGGTGTAGAGCCATAGCACTGTCTTTAGCACAATGCACCTGTGGGAAATATGCTGAAAATGGACAAAAATCACTGCTAAGTCAATGCTGTGAACTATAAATGAAAATTACCCTATAATTTCCTTCAAGCAATACTAGGAAAAATGACTAAATGAAAAGGGGTCTGGTGAAAAGTCCTGTAAGTAAAACCTAACTATGCACCTATGAGCCTTAAAACTCAATAACTAACAGCAATGTGCTATGTCTATTGCGACAGGTACACCAAAAATAGGCCGGGACAACAGCATCGTGACACCAAGGATTAGTGACTGAACAGACGGACTGCAAGAAATCGAGCAGAGCGGAGAGTTGCCATCAGGTGACCAAGGATGACCATGGATGTTGGAGTCTTTATAAGCAAGCAAACAAAGATCAGCATAAGGAAACCATGATTCGTGACCTTCAGAACCATAAAACGGCTTGAACTGCAGCCCCATGAAGCCAACAAAAAGGTAGAGTACAGCTGAATTTTACACATGTACATTACTTCAACTGCTTTTAATTTTAGTTAGCCTAAATTTGCCATCCTTCCATGCTGAAAACAGGGTGTAACTGAGACTACAATACAAATTTACCAAGTTCAAACTCTTTGGGTTGAAGCTGTGGTTAAATTTTGGAAATAACTGAGAACTTTAGAACGGTGTACTCTAGTTCTTGCAGCCGTATGCTTAAAGCTAATGTAGGGCCTTTCCTATGGGCCCTATATCAAAACGGTATGCTAAAAGTTTAAGTAGGGAAAGACTTCCCTCAATTGTAGGGTTGTTCCAACATTTTTTTAAGGGAAGGAATGCTTGGCTTTCACAAACCCAACATTTAATTATTCGTAACAAAGTAACTCTGTACCTCCAGAACGCATAGAATAATGTAAATAGTTTATGTAAAAAATATTTTAACTTGCTAAAAGTGCAATGCAAACATACACCGGAACTGAACCGTTGGTTATTAAAACACGCGGGCTGTACCTTACCGAGTAGTAGGTCAAACCCGGGCCCGTCTCTGCCCTGGCGGAGACACGCACTGTCATTTTTATTTTTTTAAGAGTAGTTGACAGTAGGCGAGATCCTAAAATTGACATGTGTAAACCACTTTTATACGTTACTCATGTGATTTAACTGAATATAGAACATTCAGTCAATGCCAAAGGTAATAATATACGTTAATATATGCAACAAGAAAGGTACTGTTCTTCGGTCATAGGCCAAACTACTGTTCTTCGGTCATAGGCCAAACTATGAAGCGCCGTGCCAGCATTGGATCATCATTGCATTTTAATCTCAGGCACCGCAAACTGTTTTTCATTTTCTTAAATCATTTTTTGTTATATTTCAGCAGCATTCTATTCATAATTCTTGGTAATCGTTAAGGAGACATAGGACCACCTTATTTTGCATTTTTTCCTTGCTTTAGCCCTTCATGGAATTCTTCATGTACTCTCGAATTGTGTTTTCAAGTTAGTGTTTTTCATTTCTTTTAAATATGGTAAAAAGTGCTTTAAAAAGCGGTGTTTGTTCATGGACAGCCAGTATCTTGCTGTGCATGAAGACCGATGGACGCCATCTTAGAGCGCCATATACGATCGAAATTACCCTCGCAGGCCTAATTAAACAAACCTATCCTAAACTTTCATAACAACCCAACTTTATTTCTCCTAACGTTACCTAACCTATTTGAGACTAACCTAACCAATTTTATGCTAACCCAACCAAACTTATCCTAATCTGTGCGCGAAGACTGACAAACGCCATCTTAGAATGCTATTTTTCAGCGAAATTGCCGTTTATCAGTGCTTATTTACCCAAACCTAACATAAATTTTCGTAATTCAACCCTGCCTTATTTATCCCTAACTTGTTTTAAGCTAACCTAACCAGTTTTAAGGTAACCTAACCAAATTTATCCTAACCTAACCTGACCTATCTCCAGCGCTATCATATTTACAACATGATTGAAAAGTTTACTACTATAATAGTATATAAAGTATACGTACAAATAAGTGCTGATATATAAAAAAATGACGGAAAATTATTTTACTTTGGTGCTGATTGACATCGTCTGGATAAGAATAGTCACGGCGACTCCCACGGGAGCACTTCCGACGTACCAACTGGTCACGCAGGGCTACCAACCACCCCCTTTCCCTTAATGTTCTCTTAGCATACCATGTAAAAATGTGCTTTCCTTAGTGTGTAAAGTAGGGACCAATATAGGGCCTCTCCATATGTGTTTAAGCATACGGCCGTTGGTTCTTGGTGTTGTGTTAGGGCCTTCGTTTCCGAGGGGGTCGGAGGAGCCCTTCTGGTGGCTTATGGAGCAGATGTCTTGGCTAGATGCGATGCAGTTGCCTGGACTTCCTTAAGAACACCAAGTGAATGACAGGATACCTTAGGGGATTGTTCAGACCCACACCTCCAAGGAGTACTGGCAGAGTGAAGTCTCGTACAGCCAAGATAGACAGATGATCCCTCAATTCTGTGCGCATGGAGTGAAATCTTGGACAGTGCAAAAGAAAGTGGGCAATTGTTTCCTCTTGACCTCTGCACCACTGGCAGTAAGGGTCCGGCGCCAGGCGTAGGCGGTGGAGATGGGACGCCAGACCAACATGTCCAATGCGCAGTCTGGTGAGTGCCACGTCCAAGGCACGAGCAGTGGAATGGGCCCAAGGGTGACAAGAGGAGTCCATGCGGTAAGCCCCTAAGGTGGAGGAGGGGAGCTCTGCTGCCAAGTCTGAGTCCCAGGCCTTTCCACTAGCAACCGTCAGAACCCTGCTACAAGTTGCCTCTTGAAGTGGGAGAGTCTCCACTGCTGCTGAGGTCAAAGCCAGCCTTGCAGCCTTGTCAACAATCTCATTGCCCCTGATGCCCACATGAGATGGTATCCACTGTAGGCAGAGTACCCAATTCTCCTGGAGAAGTTGACTCAGCAGGGTCTGGATCTCATAGAGGAGATGTCTCGCTGACTGTGCCTTGGGGGACACAATAAGGTGCAATGCAGCCAGACAGTCTGTATAAATGACCACCTTCTGGGGTTGGAGATGTGCCTTGATGAAGGCCAAGGCCTTGAAGAGAGCGAAAAGTTCCGCTGTGACACTTATCATGAAGTGCAGCCAAGCACCATGTTTGGCAGAGGGAAAGGTCCACTAAGTATATTGCCGCGGCAGATGCTGCGGGTGTTGTGGTGTGTGAACCGTCAGTAAATACTTCAAAGTATCCCGCATACACCGTCTCCGACAGCTCCCTGTACAATGCTGGTGCTAGATGTCCATCTCGAGATTTGTCAAAAGTCTCCGACAGGCAGAATGATACTAGAAGTGAGGTACCTCCAAGGTGGTGTTGGGGGCAATGAGGGGCAGGGCTGACAGAGTGGTGGTGGCAGCGAGAGGGACCTGTACGCCCAGAGAGCCCTGATCAAGAGTGGCTGGTGGGACCTCACAGGCCAAGCAGGATGTGACAAAATGACACCCGCCTCCTCGAAGAGCACTGGCAGAGGGTGGTGGCAGGAGTGTTGTATGGCCTGGTAGCGGCGGCAAACGAGCTTCGACCTGGTGACATGTAGAGGAGGGACACCACTCTCCGCCTGCAAGGACAGCACGGGGGAAGAACAAAATGCGCCCAGGGCAATGCGTAGGGCGGCGTTTTAAATCGGGTCAAGTTTTCGCTACTGAGTGGAGGATGCTGAACCATAAACTAAGCACCCGTAGTTGATCTTTCCCAAGATGGCAGCACGGTAGTAGCCTAAAAGAAGGTCACGGTTGGCACCCCATTTAAACCCTGCAACGCCCTTCATGACGTCTAGCCTCTTGGCGGAGGATGTTCGGAGGTATTCTATGTGGTGACGCCACGTAAGGACTAGCCCATCCAGATGAAGTCCCAAGAAGGTGTGAGTACGGACTACAGGAGGAGATTCAGTGCCTATTCTGACCACCGGCTGAGATGGCATGTGGCACAAGGTGAAGGCCATCATGGCACACTTTGACACACCGATCTCCAGATCCCATTGGTGAACCCAGGGCCCGTACTTATAAAACACTAAGACAGTCATAAGGCGAAAGTCTGTCCTAATTCATAGGAGCGAGTCATAAGTCCTTATGTTCGACTTAAACTGAGTCATAGCTTAAGACCCCTCCCGCGTGGTTATAGCGCTTCGGACGCGGCTTATGACTCGATCATAACAGTAAAGATGGCCGCCGCACCACACCAACAACAAATTCGCCAGCGCCAACCAAGACGTTTTTGTGAAAGGAAAGATGTGCTTAACGAGCTAAGTGATGCAGAACTGGTCATGAGATGTCGTTTGGACCGTGCAGGCATAATTTTTGTGACCGATTTGGTGCAGGAGACACTAACAAGACCAATGGCAAGAAACAAAGCTTTAACAACTGTTTCAGCTTATATGTGGCATCGGGGATCCAATTTTGCTTCCTGGAATGTTTGCATGTTACACTGTTGGAGTTCTCCATGCTTGGATGGCAGTGGTGGTGTTTACAGGGTGGTGTGGAGAGGCAACATGTCCTTATCCACAACACAGTGGTAAATTAATAATTCCTCAAAAATGACATTAATCTGTTTAATTTACCCTGAAAACATTTAACAAAATATTGTAGTAATTTCTGATTTTTTGTAGCATCTTTTCTCTGTTGTTTTCTTAGATTTTTCTTCATTTTTCGAAACTCTCAAGTGCTACGCAGCACCAACCGCTAACTCAGCAGCTTGTGACTTCGACCTAACAGTCTCGACTTAGTTATGATAAGGTGCTCCTTAAGTCTCACATTTATGACTTTCACCTAACTATGACGTAGTTTTTATAAGTACGGGCCCAGTCCTCTAGAGATGAGACAGCCGCCTGAAGTCTCCTCTGTGCACCTTCCATGGTGGTGTCCCTGCTAATGATAGTCACGTCATCAGCATAAACCAATATGGAGACGTCCGGATGGTTGGGCAGGTCTGACATCAAAACATTGAAAAGTAAGGGGCTGAGAACTAAGCCTTGGGGCACCCCTCTATGGATGGGACGAGGAGAGGAAATGGCCCCACCAACAGATACGACATAACTCCTGCCATCAAGATAGTTGACAAACCAGAGACCCCATGGTGGGAAAGCTTATACAGGATGCCAGTATGTGGCAATGAGTCAAAGGCCCCCTTGATGTCCACAAAAAGGGCCAGCATATATAGCCCCTTGCGGTATGTGTCGTGGATCAGGTATTCCAGCTGGCAGAGTATGTCCAAGGTGCCTCGGCATGGGCGAAAACCACATTGTTCCTCTTTAAGAAGGGATCTAGATTCCAGCCACCATGACAGGCGACGAGCCACCATCCTCTCTAGCAGTTTCCCTACACACGAGAGAAGGGCGATGGGCCTGTACGAAGATGGCATTGTCGGGTCCTTGCCTGGCTTGTGGAAAGGCAGCAGCATTGAGGTCTTCCATTCCACCGGGAATATCCCCTGGCTCCAGCTGCGATTATAAATGTGAAGGAGGCAATCCTGCAGGTTGGGTGTCAGTTGCTGGAGGAATTCATTAATCACCGAGTCCGGGCCTTCCGCCCTGCCGGTCCGAAGGGCAGACAAGGCGGAGACAAGTTCTGAGGTAGTGAAAAGATTGTCTAGACCAGCAGTTGCAGGGAAAGAGACGCTTCGTTGTATTGCCTCCTCGTACACCGTGGAAGAGGGCAAAGCAGATGGATGGCCGAACTGGGTGTCGAGGAATGACGCCAGATAGTCGGCCTTGGACAGGTCACCAAGAAGGCACAGACCATCCCTGCGGAGTGGATAACTGTGGGTGGTGGGGCATCCTGACATGGCCCGTAAGAATCTCCAAGTGCAAGCCGTGGAGGTGTAGAAGGAAAGGCTGGCACAGAAGGAGGTCCAGGCTTGCCGTTTTGCCAACTTGATAGTTCTGGAGCAGATGGCATTAATCCGACGGTACTCACGCCCCAGTTCTAGGCAAGAGTTGCGGCTCCACATGTGCCAGGCTCGATGACGGGCCCTGACTGCAGCCGCACATTCGACTGACCACCATGGGACTCCTGCTCGGTGTACACAACGGCGAGCTGAACGCTGAAAGACTCTGCCCCCCGCCTCAACCAGGAGATGTGCAAAATCCTTAGCCGAAAGTGGAGGGGAGCCCCAGCTGCCTGGAAAACAGGAAGCCAGTTCTGTCTGGAACATGTCCCATTTGTCTCCCACCAGCTTCCATCTTGGGCGACAGTCTCCTGACTGCAACATGGAAAGGCCCGGATAATCACAGAAGACTGGTAGATGGTCGCTGCCCATATAGGGACCCACCTCTACAGCTGGACACTGGAAGGCTGCACCTCCAAGACAGAGGTCCAAGACCGATGGTCATCTGGAATGGGGGTCATATCAGGTGTACAGGCCAGGAGGTGTGAGAAGACTGATGCGTGGGGAGTCTAAGAGTGCCTGAAAAAGAGACGATCCCGATGCATTATTGATGGTTAGTGAAGGATCCCAGAGGTGATGATGGGCGTTAAAATCCCCCATGATGAAGGCAGGGGCCGGCAGCTGATGAAAGTAATGTGCTAATTCCTCCCGGGACACACCCTGACATGGGTTGTAACATAACAGCACTGACACCCATCCAGATCTGAGAGCCACCCTTACCGCCAAGACTTCCATCAGGCCACTGGGATATTGGGTAAGAGGCAAACTCACACTCTGGGAGGTCTCCCGGACAGCCAGTAATAGGCCCCCACCCCTCCCCTGAGGGCGGTCTGATCTATAGACTATAAAACCCCTTAGGGTGAGGTAGATGCGGGGTTGTAGCCAGGTCTCACAAACCCCTACCACATTTGGTTCCCTTTCAGCGAATAAAATTTTAAAATCCTGTGACTTGAAAGACGAGAGGAAGGAGTAGTTGCAAGGAGAGTGGAAAGGTTACAAGAGGATGAGAAATAGGCAGAGTATAAGAGAGAAGTGGTGGAACGATTGGGCAAATATGAATTGGAGCAGATGGGAGACGTGGAAGGTGTGTGTAGGATATTTACAGAAGAAATATGTGCAGCATGTGATGTGGTGTGTGGAAGGAAGAGAAGACGGAGGGGGGTGCAAGGAACAGCGTGGTGGACTGAAGAGGTGAGACTGGCTGTGGCACAAAAGAAGAAAGCATACAACGAATGGATGAGAAATAGGGGCGTGGAAGAAGTTCAGAGGCGGAAGAGAGAGTTATATGCAGAAAGAAAGAGAAAGGTGAAAAGATTAGTAAGAGAGAGTAAGAAGTGAGTGGATGAGGAATTTGGAAGGAATTTGAGTGTAAAGTGGAGGGACTGTAAGAAAATGTTCTGGAAAGAGGTGAAAAGAGTAAGACAGGGTGGAAGTGATGTTAGCAGGGGAGTGAAAGATAAAAATGGCAGATTACTAGTGGAGAAGGGTGAAAAAGTGAGCAGATGGAGAGAACACTTTAAGGAATTGTTGAATGTAGAGGATGGAAGTAATGCGAGTATAAGTGGCTGGGGAATGGCTGGGAGAAGGAGGGAGGTGAGAAGACAGGAAGAAATCAGTAGGATAGAAGTTGTGGAAGCAATGAAGAAAGTTAAATCGGGGAAAGCCTCAGGAATTGATGGAGTGTGTGGTGAAATGCTGAAGCATGGGGGAGAGATAATAGTAGAATGGATGTGGAAGATGTGCAGATTGGCCTGGGAGGAAGGTAGAGTCCCGGAGGATTGGAAGTCAGGTATAGTTATTCCCTTGTACAAAGGAAAAGGGGAAAAAGAAGTGTGTGGTAATCACAGGGGCATTTGTCTTCTTAGTATAATAGGAAAAGTGTATGGTAGGATACTTATTGACAGAGTTAGAGAAAGAACTGAGAAATTAGTGGGAGAAGAACAGGGAGGCTTTAGGAAGGGAAGAGGTTGTGTAGATCAGATATTCATTCATAGATCTTTAGTGGAAAAGTTTCTAGAGAAGGAAAAGAAGTTGTATGCAGCTTTCATGGATTTGGAGAAAGCATATGACAGGGTGGATAGACAAGGATTGTGGAAAGTGTTAAGAATATATGGAGTAGATGGGAAGTTGTTGAATGCTGTGAAGAGTATGTACGATGGTGCGAAGGCTGCAGTGCGTGTGGATGGTGAACTAAGTGAATTTTTCTCTTTGAAAGTTGGGTTGAAACAAGGATGTGTCACGTCTCAATGGTTGTTCAATCTGTACATGGATGGGGTAATAAAAGAGGTACAAGGTAGGGCAGTGGATGTTGGAGTGGCCCTGATGAGAGAGGATAGTGTTTGGAAACTCCCTGTACTGTTGTTTGCAGATGATACTGTGTTGTTGAGTGAAGACGAAGGGGAGCTGGAAGGCTTGGTGGATGAGTTTGGGAGAGTGTGTAAGAAATGGAATCTAAAGGTGAATGTAGGGAAGAGTAAAGTGATGGTCTTTGAGAGAGGTGAAGTCAGTGAATGTACAGCGAGGTTGGATGGTGAGGAATTGGAAAATGTGAGTACGTTTAAGTACTTGGGTAGTGTGATGAGTAAGGATGGAGGTTTGGAGGGTGAAGTGCTTGAAAGGGTACAGCAGGGAACAAAAGGTTGCTGGTTCTTTGAAAGCAGTGATAAGAAACAGGGAAGTGAGCATGGAAGTGAAAAAGTTACTACATGACAGTATTGTGATACCAACTCTAATGTACGGAAGTGAAGCTTGGACGTTGTTGGAAGGACACAAGTCAAGAGTGAGAGCAGTGGAAATGAGTTATTTAATCCGCGGCGTCCCGTAGACTAACTTCCACGTCCTCACGTTATGTCACTGCCAATCCCGTTGACGTACTTCAACGTCCTGCAATTGCAAGGTTCATAATTTCCACAACTTTCAAAATTCGCGCGAGATTTTCGATTCGCCCACGTACCCAAGCCTCCCCTACCTGCCGCCAGGCAGGCAGCGTCACAGACCCCGCGTGACCCGCGCTCGCCCTTGTCTCGGTCACTCACCTGTTAGCAGTGACCCAGGTCAGACATGGCGCGGAAAGGTCTCTCAGATGAAGAAATTGCATCCGCCCTGGAAGCCTTCACTGGAGATAGTGATTCTCCACTTGACGATGATGTGGTGGATCGCGATTACGTCCAGCCAGAGGAAGAAATAACAAGCAGTGATGAAGAGGTCCCTTCGCCCCGGAAAAAGCGGTATGTGACATACCGTAAGGCAAGGAAAGGCCAGCCTGCTCCTCAACCACGTGCACGGCTATCTCTCCATCCCGAATCTGATGAGGACGAGGATGAGGACGATGAGGATGACGGCAGGTTAGGACGTGATATCACCTCGTGGTTGGGAAAAGAAAAAAATATCACCCCGAGGATCAGAAGGTAGGGCGAGAAGACATATCAGGTATGGTGCAAGTCTTTTGTCTGGGGAAGTGGAAAGTGGTGTGGTGGGAGTGCTGGGTGAAAGGGAAAGTGGTGTGGCGGCAGCGCGGGGTGAAAGGGAAAGTGGTGTGGCGGGAGTGTGGGGTGAAGGGGAAAGTGGTATGAGGGAGGCAGCACGAGCACGTGGTGCACATAGGCCTAGGGGAGAGGAGGTGGAGCCACTCCCCAGCACGTCTTTTGCCCCACAATATTCCCAAACTTCCTCCCCACAGCCCCAGGATGTGGGGAAAGGAAGGAAAGGGAAGGGAAAGGGTAAAGGAAAAGGGATAGGGAAGAGAAGTGCGAGTCATGAGAGGCGTCGCTCTCCACCTCCCCAACCTCCCCCACCACCCTCACCTCCCCACCCTGACGAAGGGGACGATGGGGACGTGGCTGGAGACGGTGGTGTCTCGTGGAACTGGGAAGATGGGAGTAATTTTACTCCCATCATTCACCCTTTCACTGAGGAGTGGCGGTCTGGTTGCACGGCTCCAGGTGTGCATGCGGGTTCGTCTAGGGTGGATTTTTTCCACTTGTTCTTTGGGGAGGCGTTTGTGGGGCGCATAGTGGAACAGACCAATATATTTTCACGAACACAGCGCCGTGAAAGTGAACGTTTGGGAACCACGAGCAGGCATTCCCAACAATATGACTATCCCGTTACAATTTCAGAGATGTTCTTATTTTTTGCCCTGGTTCTCTTGATGGGTGGTAAGGAAAAACCAAATTCCTGCCTACTGGACAACTGACCCAATGATCCTCACACCTTTCTTTGGAAAGGTGATGAGTCGTAACAGATTTCAGTATATTCTCGGCCGCCTCCACTTTTTTGGTGCAGAAGATCCAGCCAATGCAAATAACACAGATAAAATGAGGAGAATTAGGCTGGTATTTGATCATTTACAGGAAATGGTCCGCTCCTCATTTTATCCTTACAGAGACCTCGTCATAGACGAGAGTCTTGTGTTGTGGAGAGGCAATATTTCCTTTAGGCAGTACATACCCAGCAAGAGACACCGTTTTGGGTTCAAGATCTTTGTTATGTGTGACTGTAAGACTGGTTATGTGCAAGACATAGTCTTGTACACGGGCGCACAGACAGATATAACAGAAGATCGTAGTATAGGACTCTCTGGGGCTGTGGTGAAGACAATGATAGAGGAGTACCTTCATCGTGGTCATATGTTGTACCTGGACAACTGGTACACTAGCCCTCTTCTCGTTAGGTTCCTCCACCAACACGACACCGGAGTCTGTGGTACAGTCAAGAGAAACCGTCGCCATATGGTCAAGATAGAGAGGAAACTTGACAAGAACGAGGTGGTTTTCTTCCAGGCAAATAACATCCTTGCCACCCTGTGGAACCACAACAGGGAAGTTTGCCTCCTATCAACTGTACACAGCCCCCTGATGCACCGCACAGACTCCATGGATCACCGTAACGAGAGGAGGCGCAACGTCTGGAAACCCGAGTCTGTACTGGACTATAATCTGAACATGAGGCAAGTGGATCAGTCAGACTCGATGATTTCCAGTGTTGACTGTGCCAGGACCACGATGAAGTGGTACAAGAAACTCTTTTTCCACTTGCTCGACATCACGGTCCTGAATGCACACTACCTGCACGCCATGACCACCGGTGTATCCGAGACCTTTGAGGGGTTTGTGAGGGAGCTGGCACGTGAAATAATCGCCAAGCATGCACAGGACAGACCCACACACCGCACCCGCACCCCCATGGCTGCCCAGACTCCCCTACGCCTCGCAGGACGCCACTATCCTAGCACAATCCCTTCCGACCCAAACCGTCGTAAACCCAAGCGCCGCTGCCATGTATGCAAGCACTCGACAGTCAGACCATCCACTCAGAGAAAAGACACAAGGTACGAGTGTGTCGAGTGCAACGTTGCGTTGTGCCTTCAGCCTTGTTTCAAAGAGTACCATAATTTCCTACACTACTGAAACTGTGTGGGATGGCGATATGACGCTCATTATAATGGTAAGGCCAGTCAGTAGGTGCTAAGTCATATATAAAGTTGAAACGGGTGTAATGTTTTCAGGAAAGTAATGTATAAGTTGAGAAATAGTGTAAGTTGAAAGAAGTGATACAAAACTACACCCACTGTGTAAATCTGCGAAAATATGACGCTCAGTATAACACTCTGGTCAGTAAATATGTGATAGCAAGAATATAAAGTGGAAACGGGTGTAATGTTAGCATGAATAAAATGTATAAGTTGAGAAATAGTGTAAGTTGTAATAATTGATGTCACGAGTACACCCACTGTGTAAATCTGCGAAAATATTATGCTCAGTAGAACATTCTGGTCAGTATGTATGTGATAGGAATTATATAAAGTGGAAAAGGTTGTAATGTTAGTAGTAAGGTAATTTATAAGCTGAATACTAGTGTAAGATGAAACAAATTACATCGCGATAACACTCACTGTGTAAGTACGCGATAATATGACGCTCAGTTGAATTGTAAGGTCTGAAATTATGTGATATCAATTATATCAAGTGTAAACATGTACAATGTTAGTGGAGAATTATTATATAAGTACAAAAATAGGTTGTAAGTTGAAATAGTAGTCATAGCGACTTCACCGTGTGTGTTATTCTGCGCTATTATTACGCTAAATATTTACGTAAAGCCTGAAACTATCTCAAAACAGTTCTCTAAAGTTGAAAACTGTATAATGTTAGTGGAGAATTATTATATAAGTACAAAAATAGGTTGTAAGTTGAAATAGTAGTCATAGCGACTTCACTGTGTGTGTTATTATGCGCTATTATTACGCTAAATATTTACATAAGGCCTGAAACTATCTCAAAACAGTTCTCAAAAGTTGAAAAGTGTATAATGTTATTAGGAAAGTATTATGTAAGTAGAAAAAACACAATACGAGTTGAAACAACAGTCACAGCGAGTTCACTCACTACGTAAATAAGCGCTAACATTACGCTAAATGTTATCGAAAGGCCTGTGAATACGTAAAAACAGTTCAATAAAATGTAAAATGGTATAATGTTATTGTAGATGTATTATGTAAGTAGAAAAAATGGTATGTATCATGATTCTGGAATATTAGCGATTCATCGTGACCAGTCTGCCCGATTTTGCTCGTTTCGCACAATGGTACAATGCTTATTTCAGCTCAATTTTTGTATAAAATCCAATTTACTCTTTTATCACATGTTTTTATGTTTGTAATAAATACATATCTACTTACTTTCATTGGTTTCCCAGACTTATAATACCATAGAAAACGTTAGAGGCTCAGACCACCTACAGAGAACACGGTGCCAGGTGTGACCAAGGCATACCTGTTTAGGCACTGATGGACCCCGGGGAACAATTTCTTCGTGACTGACCATTGTTTCTGACCAAAAGCGAAAGTTTTAGCAAAAAAAATTTGGGTCCAAAAATGGTCGGGATTGGGGGGTACCAGTGGTGAAAAAGTGGTCGGGACGGGGCGGGTTAAGAGGAGCCTGTGAAGTCACATGGAGAGACAGGCTGACGAATGAGGATATTAAGGAGCGTTGTGGTGTGCATGTGGATGTGATAGGAAGCGTTATGAGGAACACACTGAGGTAGTTTGGCCACATGGAGAGAATGGAGGGTGAAAGACTGACGAAGAGAGTGTATGTGAGTGAGGTGGAGGGGGGAAGAGGGAGGGGGAGGCCGAGGATGAGATGGAGGGATTGGGTGGAGAGGTATATGAGAGAAGGGGGTGTGAGTTGGGAGCAGGGCAGTGAATGGCGGGGGACAGGGCGACTTGGAGGCGATTTGTTTGTGGCCACCCTAAACTGGATTGAGGCGTCTGGCAATAGATAGATAGACTTGTGGACTAGTGAATGAGAATTCCACAGCAGGATTCTAAAGCCACCTGTACCCCCCCATGATAGTATCAGGGACAATAGCCGCAGCCAAAGGAGGGAACAGATTTCTATGAAGGACTCCCTCTGTTGGTGTAATGCCAGTGCCTTGGTGAGAAGTGTTATAAAAGAGTTCCCAGAACCTGGACCCTAATCAATGGAAGACAAAGGCTCTGAATTTCGTTGATGTCCTGGATGGGTAGGGTGAAGTCTACGTCAGCCCAACAAAAGCAGGGCAGGGGTAGGGCCAGAGGAACACTGTTGGGAGGTACCATCACTCCCAATGGCAGCCATATCCGGATCCTGTGGAGGCACCCTCTGGGCTCGAGGGCTGGCAGTGCGGTGACGGTTGTGAAAAGCAGTGTGGGGGTGTGATGGTGCCTTATTCACAGTGGTGTCTGCATGGATGATGACCTCTGCCCCTGATGCAGGGTGGGTGGAGACTCCCAATACGTCAGTCAATCCTAGGTCCTCCTCCTGAACATCATCAGCAAGGACTGCATAGCAGTTTGAGGATACACAGTTAGCATAAGTCTTACCTTGCTGAACGAGGGCACTGCGGGGGGCCTGGGAAGGTGTCAGTCGACCTGACCCACAGGGAGTCGGGGCGCTACGGGACGCAGTGTGTAGTTCACGAAGGCACTTGTTGATCTCCGCAGAGCTGGCACCTGCCTTCCTCATGGTCATGTATATATTGCTGGCCTTCCTGTAGATGGGGGAGACCTTGGACACCATCCTGTGTTCATCACTCCCACAAATAAAACACTCAGGGTCTCTGGTGCATTTCTGGCTGTCCTCTGATCCTGCCCTAAAGGGGTGGTAGCCACTAAACATGGAGCACCTAACCTTGTTTCTACAAGTAAGTCGGGTATGACCAAACAGATGACAATTATGGCAGCGTAATATGGGACGGAAGTACTCACCAACCGGGAACGACAAGTACCCGAAGAAGACCTTGGAGGGAAGGGGGCCACAATAGACGAATCTTATCCATTGTGACTGGCTGGAAGCACTGGGGGCCAGAAAGCGAACTGGAATCCTGGCAACCTACAAGAGTTGAGAGGCATGTTTTTTTTTTTTTTTTTTTTTTTTTTTTTTTTGTGACTGGGCATAGGCTTCACAGCCTGCTCCCAAGGCCCAGTAGTCCTCCTACATTGCAGGACACAGCCTCTCTGCTATCACTGAGACGTCCAGTTCTGGGGAAATTGGCCCAATCTTGCCCACTTTTATTGCACCTCCGGGTTCATAACTGGCGCGGCCGCACACCACAGCCCAAGGTCCCAAATTCACCATTTCCTCGGGCTGTTGTTGGAGCTTGGTCAAGTTAACTGAAAAGATTGCAAAGGATAGGCACGATCCATCCCCCAGTGGCTTGGTGGATCCCTCCACAATGTATTTGGCAAAAGGAGATTCACTGAGGGCATCGGTCACCCTCTGTGGATGACAAAACACTCTGGATCGGTCCTGGGTCCGCATTATGTAAGTCACCCTTGTCTGCACTGCCACACCTTCCTCTGGAGCTTGAGTGACGGGCTTGGACTGTGGCAACGTTTTCCTGGCCTTCTCAGTCGATCCCGAAGACTTTTCCTCACCCGAGGTTGACATATGGTGGGGTCTTTTCCAGCCCTGCCAGCCGGTGTCCATATCTGCTCCTCCACTCTCCCCTTCCATTATTCACCACTACACACACACACACACCTCCCCTCCACACAAGAGGTACTAAACACTCCACCCCGTATAACACACTCTATGGTAAGATGTGAGAGCAACGTCACTCCGGGCACCGGGACTCGGGACCAGATCTCCGAAACGTCCGTACGCTACAGCTGTCCTCCGGCTTCTCAGGGTGTACTCTTGTATGAATTCAAATAATGAATTTTTTTTTCTCAATCCATCGAGCAGCATGGAAGGCCGCCTTTTGGTGACTAAGGCTGATGCATGCAAGCATGTTGAAGCGTTTATGATTTATAAATGAACGAAACAAACAAATTAAATGCAACCAGCATTTCCATTCATACTTAGTTTACTTTTCAATCAAAACTTCTTGTTTCCATTTTCCTGAATAAGGATAATCAAATTAAAGTGGCTGAAAAAGGCAAGGATGCTTTATCAGAAGAACAATAAAATGATTTTACTTTTCTTACAATACTTAAAACCTGGGGACATAATCAGCTGACTTAACACTCTGCAATGACTTTCATTAGACATTTCCCAAACCTGATTCACCATCAATCAAAAAAGCTTTTCATTACTTTGTTATAACATTATACCCCCAATACCATAATGGATTCTTGGGAACAGGTTGCACAGCCTTGTCTAATTTCTGTAACAATGTAATGTCTTTCAACTTTTTGTACAATGGTAAGTTTCACATATTTCTCTTTTGGGGGCACCGCATTTAAAACTACCAATAGGCTGCATTTTGGTGGCCACTGTCAAAAATTAAAAATTCAAATTAGTGTAGTCAAAGAGAAACACATATGCACTGTCTGCAATTAATTCAGGGACTGCATGTGGACTGTTATATGTTGTCTGTGCACCAATTAAACAAATAATACAGTTCATAAACAGCCATGTTTGGGCAGCTACTTTAACCAAAATAATGACAATCACCATCATCAATAGTGTTTATCATATAATAACAATCATTAATAATGACTGTTATTAATCCCATACCGGTATGCGTCAGGACAATTTTAATTCATTTTGGCTATTATCACATCTCTAAAGAGAGCTAATTGGGCAGAAGGGTTTATTGCAAATGTATAAGAACAAACCATTTTTTATCATTTCAAACATGTTTCACAGTGCAAAAACAGTATATAATAAAACTAATAACAACAGTAACAGTAATTCCTCATAGTAATAGTAATAATAACAACAGTAATTGCTCATAGTAAGTCCGTAGTATAAAAAATTTACAATACAGTTCTCTGTATAATTAAGCAGGAAGATAATTTTCAGCCTTAAAAGTTTAGCTCCTATAATTTCAAGATACATATTTTATTCTTGCCACTTCAAGACTATTTAACTGTTTGCATGAGAAAGAACACTACATGTAATCGAGTGCCTGGTGGTTAGTAACTGGGTAGTGGAGTGGGGGTACTCTTTAAGTAGGTATTACTGCACAGCACTAAAACTATGTTATCTTGAAAACTATTAAAGCTACAGCAGACCTACACATATCACTGGAAAAAGTGAAAAAGTGATAGATGCTGCTCAGTTTACCTCTTGCAAAATGTTAAGGATGATTTGATAGGCATGGTTAGTGGTATGGACATATGAAAGGATATGAAGGGGTGCAATTATGTTACAAGGAAAGAGGAGGGAAAAAATATACTAGAGTTTTGAGAAACAATGAACATGACTGTGTTCGACACCGTTGTAAGGAAGACACAGTGGGATGATTACATATGAGTCTAGGGGTAATAGCATCCAGATTGACTACTTCCTGGGCAGGAGGGCTGATACGATGCTGATAAAGGATGTGAAGGTTATAGAGTGCAGAAAGCGTGTGCAGCAACACTGGTTACACGACATGGTACAAAAGAGTTGGGCACCAGAGATGGGACCTAAGAACCCAGGAGGAAAAATGGAGTTGGAAAAAAACAAGCAGCAAGGGATGCCTTCTACAAAAAGATGAGTAAAAAGGTGGCCAAACAAGGTGCTGTACACAGAAGTGTTCAATGACAGTGCAGAGCTCTCAAGAACAATCTCTTAACCCCTTAAACGCGGATCGTCGCATTTGCGACACTCGCCAAAAAGGCCATAACGGCGGAGCGTCGCGTTTGCGATTCGAGTTAATTTTGAATAAACGCGGGCAAGGATGTTCCAGCTGGTATTGTCTATCAGTACCACCACCCTTTAGCTACAATTAGCATACTTTACCTTTGTACTACTGACCTCCGTTGTTGCCAAGTATCACGTTTCCCCCCCCCCCCCACCATGGCCCGGCCAGCCTGGCTGTGATACATGGCAGCGCTCTGACTGCTCAGAACTGTAAATCTGCGCTCTCCTCTCACAAGCAGTTTATGCTAATAGGAAACGCTTGTTTCCCCAGTTGTAACACTAGCTTTTTTTCGCACGGTTTGCCCCTGTTTAGCGTCAGTTTACCGCAGGCTTTCAAAATGACATTATGACGAGTTCTAACTCTTCCGAGTCAGTGCAAGCGGCCGACAGGAACGAGAATAAAGTGACGGGTGTAAGGCAGAATAAAAAGCGCGCTGCGGTGATCTTTTGGGAAGTAATATGATTGAAAATAATGTAGTATACATGTTTTTAGCTGTGAAAATGGAAATGTTTGTTGAGTGACGGGATGACCGCTGCCGCGCTGCATGTCGGACGTACGCTCCGTTGATTTTAGCCTTTTTTTCAGGGCTTATTGTACAAATACGGATTCCAAACTACCTTTACGTTGTAGTATAAAGTTTACTGTGACAGAATGAGGCTGTGGTAGAGGGGAAACCGGGTTGCTGGTGGTGTGAAAGTGAAGATTTGGTTACCCAACTTTGCTAGTCTCCACAAGTCCTTGGGTAGTCCACGAAGGCTCAACACCTGTCTCTGGAGAAAGCTGAATGTAAGTACTATCTGCCATACCAAGTATAATGTTCTAGGGTTAATCTCTGATTTTTGGCTAATATTTTCCTACAGGTACTCAGACCGCGATACAACTCCGCCACTCGGGGGGGGTCAACTGTTCATGGCCGCGTTTAAAGGGTTAAAGGGTTACTGATTGTGTAGATGAACAAGGGGCTCACCAAGACATACTGTAACATGGTGATGGGTTGAGGGTGTAGAAGTTGCAGATAAGGAGAAAAGAGGACTTTTCCAGGAATGGAAAAAGGGTGGTAAGAGAGGAAGACTTGGCTGCCATGCGCAACACCAGAAGGAAGGTATACAGGGCAAGGTCCGAGTATCACAGATTTCTACTGGAAAGCTTAAAAGTGTCAAAAGAAAGAAAGTGGTAATTAAGGTAGCAAAGGAGATCAGAAAACAGGGGTACCACAGGTGAGCAGTGTCAAAAATGATCAGTGATGGAGAGCAAGGATATTAAGATGCTTGGAGTTGCTGATAAATTAGTTTTACTGGAACAGGGAAGGTTTGAAGTCAGCAGAGCCAGTGTTTGGCACTTGACTGATGCCAATACTGTGTGCAGGGCAATTTGTAGGACTTGGTTGGGGAAGGCAGCATGTGTGTCTGGGTTGGCTGCTGCTATGTTGAATACCTCTGGAGATATAGGAGTGGGTTTAGTTAATGATATGATAATTTCAACTATATATGAGTGTGTTGTTCCTGATGACTGGCTGAAAAGCACAACTGTAAATGTGTACTGTATAAGGAGGACAATGATTTCCTGCAAAGATGAAATTATAAAGGCATAAAAATTCTGGTAAAGGAGAGTCTTGGTGGGTGTAAATGAGACAGTGAATACTGATCAGATGCAGTTTGGGTTTATGCCAGGCAAAGGGACCACTGATGCAATATTCAATGTCCGACACTAAAAGAAAAATATATAGGATGGAAGAGACAGCGGCACTTTGATTTTGTGATTGGAGGTCTATGACAGAGCTCCTAAGGAGCTGGTAAAGTGGGCAATGAAAGAGCCTGGGATCGAGGGATGGCTGGCCGGAGTGAATACAGCAATGTACTAAGGTGTTCGCAACAAGGTGAGCACAAACAAAAGTTTGAGTGATGACTTCTCTGAGAAAGTTGGCATGCAACAAGGATCAGCTTTAAGCCCTTACTGTTTATAATGGTGTATAAATTCTCACATGACTATAGAACTTGACTCTTCGGAGGTGTTGTCTACTGATGACTTGTTGTTGACCGTGGAGACTAAGATGGAATTGGAGGAAAGATTTAGGAAGTGGAGAGTTAGAATAGGATACAGGAGCTTAAAATGTGGATAAAACAAGTGGTGGTATCTAGGGCAGGTGGCAGTAGTCAAAAGCAGAGGGAGTGTGACCATGCACAGTTTGCCACAAGTGTGTGGGATGCAGCTCCACCTTATGCACTTTGTGATAGAGGGTACATAGACATCTAGTGGTAATGCTGGTAGCCTGCAAAATAATGCTGATTTCATGTGTGTGGTCTGCAGGGGAGAGCATGCAGAGACTGAGAGTTGTGACAGCATTGAACCTCCTGGAGTCTATTGAACGTATGGACGAACTTTACTTGTGGGATATAATATGTACTAGAGGTGGGGCTGGAACTAGCTCTTTGTATACGATAACGAGTGGTTGGAAGTTAAGGGAACTGTTGCCTATCCATACATTCAGAGGACTCTTGCTACATGCTATGGGGTCCTTATATGCAGCATGTTAGGTGTGCAATGCTGTCCAGTACAGTGACATGGGTAGTTAAAAAAAGGATACTTGTAAGCTCAAATGTACAGAGATGATAATGATTAGATGAATGTTTGGTTTGTCTTTGAATGACAGACCACGAAGGCTAGGACTGCAAATTGATAGCTAAGAAAGGGATGGTGCTTGAATGCATTAGTACTGCAATGAGAAGGGATTGACTGAGATGATCTGGACATGTGAAGAGTAGGGAGAATGATAACTGGATGCAGTGGGTAAAAGGTATGAACGTTAAGGGTAGGGTTGCAAGAGGTAGACCAAAAAAGACCTGGGATGAGGTCACACTGGGACTAAATAGAGGCTGCTACAGATATAGCAAATGGATAGCCGCCATTTGGTGACCATGACCAACACATTCAGGCATGTTCGTGCCTTTACAAATGATAAAAACCAAAGGCTTGAAAAAATACTATCTTATGTAACACATCCTGTCACTGGTCTGTGTATTAATCCGTCACCAAATCCTTTTTTACCTCTGATTTTGGTGATATAAAGTAATGAGAGAGAAGACAATCCCATATTGCCTCTTTTGAGGTGTAAAGGCCAATGGTGAAGCTACCACAGTACAGTACATTAATGGTGATCAACCAACTTCCCTTGATGACATGAATGAAAAACCTTTAGTCGCCTTTTCGGATCTGAACCAACGCACACCATCACACTGACTGGGGTATTGTAACCACATGATCACCAGGTGCTCAAGTGCAAGTAGGAATTCCTTTAAGACATAAAACAGAGAACTGTCTGAGATATTACAGCAGTCAAAGGGTTGGCACATGCATTTAGAATGAAATTAAATGAAACTGATGCCATGATTCCTCATGAAGACATCCCCAATTTGGGTTAGCCATGGTACAGCCGATATTTTCAATGGACTGGAAGATAAACAAAGTACTAAAACTAGCTATTTGTTTATTCCTAAGTGTGTGTCTCAAATATGAGACAAACAGGGGAATAAAATAAATAAAAGTACAAGACATGAATGGATCTTGAATTTGACTGTTATCCTGGATTTGTTTTTTCTTTGAGGGAATACTCTTGCAGGCTCCTAACCTTTGGTTCCTTCTTCCTTGTATATATATATATATATATATATATATAAAAAAGTCTGCCAAGGTACAGCCGATGTTTTCTATGGACAGGAGCTAAATCAACTATCAAATGGACTTACAATGAGGAATTACTGCATGGTTCTGCCACATTACTGACCTGGAACAATTACAACCAAAATTTTGCTGACACTTTCCTGCCGGCTGTTGAGTGGAAGGTGATTTATGGTATTCAGAGAAAGCAATATGAACCAAACAACAAAGAGGACTGAGAAGAAAGGACACTCTTATCTTTGGGAAGAATGTGAAGTTAATTACATAAAATACTTAAATGCTTGGGAAAGAAAGAGAAATTAATTACAGAAAACATTGTGATGTGATAGCAACATGAAGGGAATGAAAACAAATATTAGCCTTTGATGTTTGGGAAGGAATGAGAAATCTGATACATGAAATATTTTGCTGTGAGAAGCACATGACAAATGGGTCTGACGAGGAAGGACACTTACTTCAGGGAGAAATGATATAGGGGAGGCAGAACACAATGCTGGCGGGGGACTGTCAGTGAATTTCTGCTCGCAATTGTAACTCTGGTTCATGCAAAAGCACGACTGACTTACCCTGTAATATACATTAAAAAAATAAATAAAAAATAAAACCACTGAACACAAGCATCTTCCAGTGTCAATGGTGCAGATACGAGCTGCCAATATAAATGCCCCTCAACTCCCCCTGCAAGAAGGATGGGGAACTGCAGGGTGAGGTACGTTTCAAAGCTCTTACACTTAATATGGTATGGGTACAACACCAATTTTCCAGCATCAGATGGTCCAGCTTTTAATCTGGACAATATCATGACAGGGCACTTGAAATTCCCACACCTGCCAGACTAGTTTGCCAGGTGGCCAGAAATAGTGTTCAGTGTGGCGTGTGCTCACTGGAATTTCTTATGCTGCATGTCTTGGCGGTGACGCATGTATTTTGTCTGATTCTTATTTTACTTGCATTAATCTTAGCTATGGCTTCTAAGAAAGATGCAGGTGTCAGTGGTGGTGTCATGCATGAACACCAGTCTATTCCAATACAGTGAAACCTCTACCATCATGGTTGAGTTGTCCGCCAAACTACCGCAGTGACAGAACCCATCAATAACCAATTAAAGCAATTAATGATTCAGGGTCCACAAGTTTTTTACACTCACTTTTTGCCTAATACCCAAATAATAATCCCTAAAACGACCGGAGGGACTGGATCAGCAACGTTTACACCGATTCTGCTACTCTTGACTGCGAACCAGGCAGTCTTCTTCTCTTTTACTTCAAATTAATTTTATGAGCCACCATTGTTATCAATGTATTTTGTGAATACGAAATTATCACAATTAACCATTCCTAACCATCAATTTCTGTTCTTGTGAAGACAACACTTCATCAAATTTCTTATTCTTTAGCTAAGCTTACCTTTACATACTATATTGCCATTTCAGTTAATAGTCTTAATGACTACCATGGTAAATTCAAAAGATTATTTTCTTAACTGGTATCTATTGAAGCTATATAAATGAGGGAGGACTGCATAAAGCAATATTAGATTCCAGAGTTGTTTGCATGTGAAAGCCATTCGCCATGACGCAGGCCGTACCACAGTAACCAATACGTAACTACCCAATGAGTAACTGCACTGGCCGTCCATACTCTCAAGTACAGGTATATTTTCACTCATCTGTCCAGGCATAACAGTGTATTAACAGCTGTTTGGGGAGATTCAGTGCAATAAGACACTTTATTATGCAAAAACAAAAACAATATACCAGAATATGGAAGAACTGTTGAAAAAACTGGACCGTGGTGTTCCCGGGTGGAAGTTGTGTGAACACATATGGTACTGGCTCCTCAACTGTTTATGATACTGTAACAAGAAGCAAAGGGAAAAAATATTGCTTTTCTAGGAAGATACTGATTCGAAAAAGAAATTGAACATGAGAAAAACTATGAAAGAGAGTAAGAGTACAGAACATGATAGGGAATGGTTTCGACAGAATCGGATGAAGTGGACCCGTCAGGTAGCTTGATACCGAACCATGCTCAGTTCTTCCATAAAAAAAATTAAATTAGAACACGTGTGTTATTACTCCAAAGGATAGTGGGTCAGAGGTGTCTGATGAATTATTAAATACAATCTCCAATCCTCCCAGTTGGATTATATGTGGCATAAGTAGCCTCAGTTAGTCTGGCAAAACGGTTCATCCAACACGGCTTTGGAATGAAGGGTGCAAGAAAACTGGTGTTGTACCTGTATTCAAAAAATGAGGAAATGAAAATCACAAGCCTAACATTTAGTTTTGTTTATAAAAAGCAATTAGTATGAGGGGTGCCTTCATGTGGTGGTACTGATACAAAAGGGCAAAGTATAGGAATGCCCTTCAGCTAACTTTTTTCATATATCCCATGAGGAGAATTCTGGATTGCAGGAAAATGGATATTTCAGCCTGCAGTCCAGTGGGCTCATATCCAAGGGTCTCAACAACAGTTTAACTGAATGTGGCCCAAATCAGAGACCTATAATCCTATGTCAATATTTCTCAATCAACATCACTCTGTAGCCAAATTCCTTAATCCCTAAGCATTCCTGATGGCAAAATAGTAATATCAGGTCAGGCTAAAATGAAATGAGTATACATTTACCCAAAAGCCTTCATCCCAGATGGGATGGATAGCGCTGGTAGAACCATTTTTATACTAATGCAACAATTAATGAAAAAATATGCTGTTACTCACAGAAGTCCACAAAAAGCAGCAGAGGCATTGGTGGCGGCGGTGGTGGTGGCGGTGGTAGGCACTTGTAGTAGCAGAAGTGTTGCTGCCTCTTCTTAGTTTTCATTTGGAACATGAGGACACTCTCTGAAATCCAATAATATGCCTTAGTGCTCAGGTCTGAACATAAGATAATCCTTTTACTATGGAGAAGTTACAGTACATCATAAACCTTTTTTGTTTAGAAAATCAGTGCTGAAGAAGTATGCCCTCACATGCTGGCAATGACATAACCTGGCAGCTATACTACCAAACTTTATAAACCTTCAACTCCTCCCTATTCCGCCAACAAGGAATGGTGTGCTGCAGAACGAAAACTTCAGCCTGCAGCCCATTTTGTTCCTATCTAGACAAGGTTGGATCACAACAAAATAATAACAGCTAATAACCATAATGGATGAGTGATAAATTACAATTAAATTTTACAAATACCACCTCTGTAAATCAAGAAATAGCAAAGCAACTTTATAACTGGCAAGGGAATTTGAATACAAAAATTCTGAAAACCATAATGAGGATTTAACAATAAGTGAGGCATAAAAATGCGACTTTACAATAAGACTACCATTTTACATACAACTACCAGTACTGTGAATTGGGAGCTAATAAATTTATGAGCAGCAATAGAACCTCAATAAGCAATTTCTTTTTAATGAGGACTTTCATCTACTTAACAATGAATAATAATAATAAAAATAATAAGAATAATAATAATAACAATAATTATAAATAATGGCAATAACTATAATATACTATTATTAAAATATACCATATATAATAAATGAACTATCTAGCTACCATACAGTCAGAGAGATTTTCATCAAGGCACAGGCCATGAACAAACTCTCCATTTCTCCATCCATCTGCCCTCCCTCCACGTTACACCACCTGAAAAGATAAAGGATAACAATTAGTGTTTTGAAAACCAAAGGTGTATTCTTGTGGGCCCTTGAGGCCTTGTAGCATTTCTTCCAAACCAATTTGAATATTCCACCTTAGCGTTCTCTGGTATGCTATTTATGTCTATTTAAAAGTGTTGGAGAGGAGTGCCTGCATAATAATTCCTACTATCATAATACCTCTGCTCCAGTGCTTCTTCATGGAAACATTCAACTACTTCCCTGTCCCTCCAAAGGAGGACTGCAAGTTGGACATAAATGGCAGTCCACTAGGTTCACTTTCAGATAAGCCTGGGTCCACAACAAAAGCAAAATCTTAATGTTCTAATTATAAACCCTCAGAATGATTTGTAGTAGTGATGGGTTTTATTAATGCTCTGTCTAACTGCTCCAGTCTGATACCTCTCCCCTAAGCTGAACAAAGGCTTCAGTCAAAAAGTTTATGCTCAATGGAGATAAAGAGCATAATATGCATATTCTTACACTACTTTAGAGATATGTTTAATTTATTATCTTTTTTATTTAATCAGTTATAGTCAGGCTTGCCTTAGCTTGCTTTAGAAAAGGCTTCACTGACCCACCTCCCAAAGTCCTTGGCTCAAGTTGCTACAAAACTGTTTCTATTGATACCTGTATCAAGCACGGAGATTTGTTTTCCAGTATCTATATTAATGTTTACATCTTTCCTGTATCTATATTATTATTTACATCTACACATGTCTTCACAAATACACAATGTAAACTGCAGTGCCCATGGGCTGAACATGCATGATTATCCCAACCTCTTTACCTCTTTTCCCACCTATGAATGGGGTGAGGTAGGGTCCAAAGAAAAAATCCAATACAGGACAAACATCTGCCCAGTAAAAAAAAAAAAAAAAAAAAGTAATAGAAAATAAATAAGTACCTGCAGGTTTAAATCTGAAGGGAAGGTAATTCAATCTGACATGATGCTGAATGGAAAGAGATACATAGGTGAGTTTTATAACCAAGTGCAGTAACAGAAAAGAAAATACAGTACCCTCTCGTCCAGCACACGTTTGTCCAGCATGTTTCGCGTCCAGCACGGAGAGCAAAAAATTAGTACCTGTACAATTTAATAAGATTTAATTACTGTAACACGGGTGCGTTAGCGTAACACAGATGGAGCTCTGAGAAGTGGGCAAAATCCGCAGAGTTCGCCTCTAGCATGATCACCCTCGGTCCAACACAGTCATACCGAACGTTCCCGTGATGCTGACAGCCAATCAAAACTTCCAATCATGTAGCCTCCCCTGACCGCTATCGTGACATGATTGGGATGTCTTCCAATTAAAAACACTTCTGCCCTCACATGATGTTTTGTTTAAATTTCTCCTGCCACAGTGCCACTCAGTCACATAATTCGCATTGGACGGTGCTTTTTTCTCGCTGCATTTTCTGCACTTGCTACTGCATTTTACCCTGCTTACGATGCCTAGGAAGCCTTCTGAGAATCCCAAGAAGCGGCGGCACCTCCCTCAGGTCACCAAGCTAGAAATCATCATGAGGAAGAAGAAAGGGGAGAGGAATGTGAACATCGCCAAGGCCTACAACGTGAATGAAGCCAGCGTGAGGACCATAATAAAAACCAAGACAAGATCCTGTCGGCAATGAAGGCTCATGGAGTACTAGAACAGGCAGAAGCAGGACCTTCCACAGATGTGGATGAGGATAGTGATTCTGCGTGAGATTTCAAAGAATTTATGAGGGAGGTTGAGGAGGAGCAGCAGCCATTACCCGCTAGTGACACCAGCAGCCATCCTCCGGGGACCCAGTAGGACTACCTACAGCCTCAGATACTACCTTCCATTCCCAACAAGCCCACCAACACTATCCTAAAAGGTTAGTTATCATTCATGGTACAGTACCATTTAATAATTACAGTAGTATCACTATATGTATAGGTATATGGTAGGTATTTAGTGTGACTTCCTAGGGTTGCTGACATAATTTATTTTTCCCTATAACTCTGTTGTTTGTCCAACACGCTTTTTGGTCCAATACGGGACCCGTGCATGACAATATTACCATGCTGCACGTGAGGGTACTGTACTAAAAAATAAATACAGTAATCCTTCGATTATCTGTATTAACAGAGCCCAAAGCATGACCAGATACAGGCAATGAACGGATACGAAACAATACCCTCTACTGTACCCACACCCTACCTATATCCATACCTAGCCTATATACGAGGCGTCTCGTGGACAAGGGGCGAATGCGCCTCCCCCATCAAAAATGAGTTATGCATGTTTTCCGATAGGTGGAAGTACTGAAAATCTTGTGGTGAAGAGCGTTTTCCGATTCCGACCCATGTGGGTTCAGAATTCTAGGTTCAATCTCCCTTGTTTTGCACACGTGGAGGGGAGGAGGAGGGCAGGGAGGATCTGGGATTTCAGAGCATTAGGGGCGAATGTCGGCACGCGGCCCAGCCAATGGGCGAGCGGCCACCTCTGTCAGAGTTAAAGGGCCGCCTCTCAGCCAATCAGACGTGCGCTAGCACCCCCGCTAGTCATCCCGCCAAGCACGTGAGTGAAGCCTGGCTTTGTTTACATTCTGATGACGTCCTCAACTACTAACCATCAGGCCCCCCCCCCCTCTTCTTGGTGTGCGGTTGGAGTTGTAAATAGTTGGTGAGTATTATAACTTCACTGTGTCAGTCATTAACAATATAATGGTTATCATACACACAATAAAACAATCTGTTGCCGATAAGGAGATGAAAATTTTTAATTACTAATTATAGGAAAAATATTAATTATAGGAATTTTTGGCTGAAATTTTCACAGTATCTTAGTTTCATTTACATCTAATACAGGAATGAATTTCAAGTTGATTGAACAATAATTACTATACGCTGAAAAAACACCATCGCGTTTGTTTTTTTTTTTTTCCTGCAGTATAAATTTGCCTCTTCCAGAGGATTCTAATGATATATAACAACATGCTATTCTGTAATATTCTACGTCTGCCACCTATACCTGACCTTTAAACACTCATAACTCAAAAGTAAGAAAATGGTGCATTCGTCCCTTGTCCACGAGATGCCTCGTATTACTGTATATGTACAGTACCCCTCTTAATTTAGGCAGTGTTCTGCAGTCTTTTGACTGCTTTTAGACATCAAAACACACATTGCAATATGCAATGTAATCCTAAACACTAAGAAAACAATGCATTAAAAAAAAAAAAAATCATCTAATACTGCGTTGCCCCATGAGAAGCGTAGGAGCCCGGGGCTAGGCAAGTTGGTCCTGGCATTTAAGATGAACGTGACCAGCCTCACTTATCCCTCAGTGGAATTATGTGAGCAATAAACCCAAAATATCTCTTGGATATTAACCCCTTAACCGCGGGGCATCACTTTCGTGACGCTCTGGTGCAATGGATCATACCAAGGGGCGTCACTTTTGCAATTCTGTGTTATTTTGAATTCGCCCGGGCTTTGAAGTGGTCGCTTGTATCATCTGTCAGTACTGCCAGTGTCTAACAATAGTCAGTGCTGGGATGAGGTCATTGTGACCTCAGGGATAAGGGACTGAATAGGGAAGCTGTAAGAGATTGAGCACCACGGACAGCTGCCATTAACCCTTTCGCGCACGATAAGTTTCAATAAGTTTTCTGATCCTGGAATTTCGACTACGAAGCAGCCCGGCCGGTGAGCGCGCGCGCGGCAAATTTGAGCAAATTTGAGCGAATGAAACACATTCTTGCCTTATTTTCGCCCCCCCAAAATCAATGTATTCCCATGAAACCTATGTCCAGGTATGCATGGATGTTTGTTCTATCTGATAAACATGACCAAAACACAGGAAAACAACAGCACAGAAAGTTATGAGCCCTGGAAGGCATGTCGAGTAAACATTTTTGACTTCCCAACATCACCGTTTGAATGTTTTCCATCCTACAGGAAAATGATCTAATATTTTTTCATAGAGAATTTCATCAGCTTTCTAACGAAACCAATCTGGTTTAGATACGATGTATACTTTTCGAGAAAATGGTCAAAAACTGAGAGCCATTTTCGAAAAATTTTCACTGACCTCTGAGAGCTAAGTTTTCCCAGGGACCTAACGTTTTTATTACATAGTAATATGCCCCCATTATCCAGCTTTCCCACTGTGACGGGAAAACCCCATACGCCTCATAGTTCTCGAGTAAATCGAAAAAAAGTACAAGGCACTCCGTGCGTGATTGACTTTCGTGATGCGCGCATGGCGTACGCAATGTTCCCGTCTACGTAACCACGAATTCTTATGAGAAATATTACATTTTTATGTATTGTACATATATAGAATTTCCTGCTCTTCATCATGGTTCAAACGTGAAATCGATACGTCCAATAGTTTCCGAGTAATTGGCAGAGAAAATGAGAGTATTACTACGAGCCTTTCTCAATGGTAACAGCCGGGAAGAGACACTCATTTCCACCGTCTTTTATCGCACAAAACGTAACATAATGCTTACATTTTGGTATTGATCATACGTAGAATTTAGTGGTATAGATCATGGTTGTTACAGAAAATCGATAAGTCAAACAGTTTTCGAGTAATTGGCCGACAAAGTGAGGTTATTATTCCGAGCGCTTGTCACTGATAACAAATGCGAGGAAAAACATTTCCCTCGCCTTTTACCCCACAACACGCTACCAAATGCTTACATTCGGGTATTGATTACACGTAGAATTTAGTGGTATTGATGATGGTTGTAACAGAAAATCGATAAGTCTAATAGTTTTCGAGTAATTGGCCGACAAAGTGAGGTTATTACTCCGAGCGAATGTCACTGATAAACGCGAGGGAAAAAAAAACATTTCCTCGCCTTTTATCCCCCAAAACGCTACAAAAGGCTTACATTTTGGTATTGATCATACATAGAATTTAGTGATATTGATGATGGTTGTAACAGAAAATCGATAAGTCTAATAGTTTTCGAGTAACTGGCCGACAAAATGATGTTATTACTCCGAGCGCTTGTCATGTCACACAACAACCGCTAGGAACAAAAACATTTCTCTCGCCTTTTACCCCCCAAAACGCTACCAAAGGCTTACATTCTGGTATTGATCTTACGTAGAATTTAGTGGTATTGATGATGGTTGTAACAGGAAATCGATAAGTCTAATAGTTTTCGAGTAATTGGCCGACAAAATGATGTTATTACTCCGAGCGCTTGTCATGTCACACAACAACCGCTAGGAACAAAAACATTTCTCTCGCCTTTTACCCCCCAAAACGCTACCAAAGGCTTACATTCTGGTATTGATCTTACGTAGAATTTAGTGGTATTGATGATGGTTGTAACAGGAAATCGATGTCTAATAGTTTTCGAGTAATTGGCCGACAAAGTGAGGTTACTCTTCCGATCGCTACCAACTTTTACACACACTGTTTCTTCCTCGCACACCGGCCTGAAGACTATGCTACTAACTTTCTTTTTCCCCTATCTGTAGACTATTACATCTTCCATGGATGTTTTTCTATTGTTATAACCTACTACACATAAACATAACTCTTCTATAGTTACTGCTGTGGAGATTTACTTTCTTTCATATGTGTAATCTGTAGGAGAAAATGGATATTTGTCTGAAAGTGTGAGAGGTAATGGTAATAGATTATTACATATATCAACAATATTTGCAGAACTCACTTCCTCCAGGGGTGTTGATCCAGTTAGACCACGGATTTGAAGATAAGGAGTTATGTAGTGTGTGTGTGTGAGTCAGCTTTTCCACGAGAGTATGAGGCAACGCTATTTTTAGCACACACCACACTCGTTCACGGAAACTCGCAGCTTGTTTGACGTATATTTCATACAATTCCATACGCATTTACACTATCAGAATCACAATAATTCCAGCCCTAAAAACACCGGTAATTCTCCCCTCCCAACTTCAGGTTTGCCCCTTCACAACACTGTTTCATGCCACACATAACGCTTGCTGGCTCCATAATTTCACCAAGCCATCCACAGTATGTTTCACACAATATATATTTATGCCTTGGCTTCATTTATATACGTATTTCCACTCACGCCATACGGCCTACGGGGGGGGGTGGAGTGGTGCAACCCCGCTACACTGACCATGTGTCTGGCTCCAAGGCCCAACAATTGCTAACGGCCAGAATTGCTTTTCAATACATATATGAATGTTCCATCAACAATATCACATCACTATATGTTCACATACAATGTATTATCTCACTGATTCAATAGGGTCTTTGCCTTGGGCAAGAGGAGGAGAATTATGGACGATTTAAAGGGAACCACGAGCTGTCAAACATCACTGGCTGACTGCTCAACAAACACTGAGGTTGGAGGGAGCGGGCTGAGGCTGATAAGGCAAAGCAGTGTTGCCAATGACTTACCTCCAGTAGGCCTTGGCTACCCTAAGACGCGCCAAAAAATCACGCAAATCGGCCTATAAGTTTTTTTCTGACGAATATTTTTGGGCCTTGAAGGGGCCTTAAGGACGCGAGTCGCGTGACTGTGTCTGGCGGAGTGCAAGCCGACATCACGCGAATCGCGCGACTGTGCCTGAAAGGGTTAAGTGACCAGGTCGACACATGCAAGCATGTTAGAGCCTTCAATAACGAAATGATAAGGACTTTAATAAAGAAAAATTGGAGAAAACAGCAAAATAAGGCAATCTCATGTATCCTTGAAGAGTACCAAAGAAAAAGAAAATATTAAAGGATTAAAAACAAAATTTATATCACCATCACAGTACCCTGAAAACTTTAATACATATTTTTTTAAAGCGAGGAAAACTGCATAATAATGTTGTCCTATGTCTCCTGAAAGGTTAAAAAAAAATAAAAAAATAAAAATAAAAAAAATAAAAAAAGTAAGGTATAATAATGGCTTGTAATTCATTTATGTTTATTTGCATCATGGGTCAATTTTCGGAAAACTACATTACTTGATCCAGGAAATCTGACACAACCTCACTGTAGACCATGTTATTCTGAATCTATTCTATCTATCTATCTATTGCCAGACCCCTCAATCCCGTTTGGGGTGGCCACAAACAAATCGCCTCCACATCGCCCTGTCCCCCACCATTTCACTGCCCTGCTCCCAACTCACACCCCCCTCTCTCATATACCTCTCCACCCCATCCCTCCATCTCATCCTCGGCTTCCCCCTCCCTCTTCCCCCCTCCACCCCATCCCTCCATCTCATCCTCGGCCTCCCCCTCCCTCTTCCCCCCTCCACCTCACTTACATACACTCTCTTCGTCAGTCTTTCACCCTCCATTCTCTCCACATGGCCAAACCACCTCAGTATGTTCCTCATAACGCTTCCTATCACATCCACATCCACACCACAACGCTCCTTTATATTCTCATTCGTCAACCTGTCTCTCCATGTGACTCCACAGGCTCCTCTTAAATAACTCATTTCCACTGCTCTCACTCTTGACTTGTGTCCTTCCAACAACGTCCAAGCTTCACTTCCATATGTTAGAGTTGGTATCACAATACTGTCACGTAGTAACTTTTTCACTTCCATGCTCACTTCCCTGTTTCTTATCACTGCTTTCAAGGAACCAGCAACCTTTCTTCCCTGCTGTACCCTTTCAAGCACTTCACCCTCCAAACCTCCATCCTTACTCATCACACTACCCAAATACTTAAACGTACTCACATTTTCCAATTCCTCACCATCCAACCTCGCTGTACATTCACTGACTTCACCTCTCTCAAAGACCATCACTTTAGTCTTCCGTACATTCACCTTTAGATTCCGTTTCTTACACACTCTCCCAAACTCATCCACCAAGCCTTGCAGCTCCCTTTCGTCTTCACTCAACAACACAGTATCATCTGCAAACAACAGTACAGGGAGTTTCCAAACACTATCCTCTCTCACCAGGGCCACTCCAACATCCACTACCCTACCTTGTACCTCTTTTATTACCCCATCCATGTACAGATTGAACAACCATGGAGACATGACACATCCCTGTTTCAACCCAACTTTTAAAGAGAAAAATTCACTCAGTTCACCATCCACACGCACTGCAGCCTTCGCACCATCGTACATACTCTTCACAACATTCAACAACTTCCCATCTACTCCATATATTCTTAACACTTTCCACAATCCTTGTCTATCCACCCTGTCATATGCTTTCTCCAAATCCATGAAAGCCGCATACAACTTCTTTCCCTTCTCTAGAAACTTTTCCACTAAAGATCTAAGAATGAATATCTGATCTACACAACCTCTTCCCTTCCTAAAGCCTCCCTGTTCTTCTCCAACTAATTTCTCTGTTCTTTCTCTAACTCTGTCAATAAGTATCCTACCATACACTTTTCCTATTATACTAAGAAGACAAATGCCCCTATGATTACCACACACTTCTTTTTCCCCTTTTCCTTTGTACAAGGGAATAATTATACCTGACTTCCAATCCTCCGGGACTCTACCTTCCTCCCAGGCCAATCTGCACATCTTCCACATCCATTCTACTATCTCTCCCCCATGCTTCACAGCATTTCACCACACACTCCATCAATTCCTGGGGCTTTCCCCGATTTAACTTTCTTCATTGCTTCCACAACTTCTATCCTACTGATTTCTTCCTGTCTTCTCAACTCCCTTCTCCTCCCAGCCATTCCCCAGCCACTTATACTCGCATTACTTCCATCCTCTATGTTCAACAATTCCTTAAAGTGTTCTCTCCATCTGCTCAATTTTTCTCCCTTCTCCACTAGTAATCTACCATTTTTATCTTTCACTCCCCTGCTAACTTCACTTCCACCCTGTCTTACTCTTTTCACCTCTCTCTAGAACATTTTCTTACAGTCCCTCCACTTTACACTCAAATTCCTTCCAAATTCCTCATCCACTCTCTTCTTACTCTCTCTTACTAATCTTTTCACCTCTCTCTTTCTTTCTACATATAACTCTCTTTCCGCCTCTCAACTTCTTCCACGCCCCTATTTCTCATCCATTCATTGTATGCTTTCTTCTTTTGTGCCACAGCCAGTCTCACCTCTTCAGTCCACCACGCTGTTCCTTGCACTCCCCTCCGTCTTCTCTTCCTTCCACACACCACATCACATGCTGCACATATTTCTTCTGTAAATATCCTGCACACACCTTCCACGTCTCCCATCTGCTCCAATTCATATTTGTCCAATCGTTCCTCCACTTCTCTCTTATACTCTGTCTTTTTCTCATCCTCTTGTAACCTTTCCACTCTCCTTGCAACTACTCCTTCCACTCGTCTTTCCCTTCTTCTATTCCTCCAGCTTACTTGAATCCTAATTCTGGTCACCACCAAGTACAAAGTCCACTCCCCCTACCTCCATATGTTCTTGCATCCATTACACATCTTTGCATCCTTTCATCCACACACACATAATCAATCATTGCCTTCCTTTCATTCAGTTCACCACCCACCCTTCTCATCACTCGCCATGTATACCTGTCGATCATTTTATGCCTGAAGTGGGTATTGGCTATCAACAACCCCCTCCCAGCACAAATGTCCACTAACGCACTCCCATTCTCATCTATCTCAGCAGGCACACCCCACTCACCAACTATTCCATCCACCTTCACATTCCCAACTTTACCATTCATATCACCAATCAAAAACACTCTCTCATTCCTTCCAAACTTTTCCATGCACACTCCTACATTTGTCCAGAACTCTTCTCTCACTCTTTTAGCACGATCTTGAGTTGGCACATATACACACACAATCGCCCACATTTGTATTCCAACTTTCAACTTTACCCACACAATCCTTGACCCAACTGATCCATACTGTCTTATGCTCTTCTTCCATCTATTACTCACAACTATACATACTCCTTCCTTTGCCCTCTCATTCTCACCTACTCCTGCACATATACCCCATCCATACTCCCATTCTCTCACACTTTCTCCTCTCCATTTTGTTTCAGTTATTCCACATACATCCACTTTCGCATCCTCAAGCACCTGGACAATCTCTCTCTCTTTCACATCATCATTCGCTCCCCTTACATTCCACGTTCCGATAACCATGTCCTTCGTCTGGTCCTTGATCGTCATCGTTTGGTCATTCCTTGTCAGAGGCTTATTGTTTGTTTTTTTAGTTAGTTGTTTTCCGGGGAGGGGCACTAACCCTCCGCCAACCCTTTTAGTCGCCTTTTACGACAAGCAGGGATACTGGGGGAGTATTCTTGAAAACCCCCCCTCCACTATACATTTTTCGGAAATGTATATTTAACATAAAAATCCTATATACTGTAATATTACCTTGGATCTCCCTTCAGATTCAAACTTTCGCATCGGTCTTTCTCCGTCAGGCAAGCTCCCAGGCATGATGTCATGCCAATACAGCGCATGCTAGGATGTCACAACCAATGAAATTAAAATCAGCCAAAAGGTGGACCAATGAAATCATTGATAGCATTAGGAGATTTTCAAATTTCAAAATCCCTTACTTTAGTCAGTTCGACGATAGCTTCCACTTGTAGTGGGCGTGCTTTGACTGAATAACAAGGCCACTGCTCTTTTTTTTTTTTTTTTTTTTAAAGAATAATCAGGAAGGTGTGAATTTCCTTCGCAGTCACAGTGTTCTGCCACCCTCTCCGAAGTGTAAGAAGTGTGGAAATGACCTACATTATAAACAGGACCTCCATCAGTAGTACTGTAAGAATTTTAAGAGTTGCGCAAATTCAAAGAAGCAGAGGGCATGTGGGTTTAGAGGACAGAGGCAAATTCCACCTTATTCTCCTCCGACGACATTTATGGTAAGGTTAGGTTAGGTTTGGTTAGTTTATATGGGGGAATCTGGGGAGGGTATGCAGTTCAACCCATGTCCTCGATTTCAAAACCAAAAATATATATTCTGGTTAATTTTAATGTGATTTGAATGAATTCTGACCTTCGTTTTTGTCGGAAATCACTTGCTCTGGAGATAGGCTTGGGTAGGCCTATCTCCAAAACACGTGATTTCCAACAAAAAAGGTCAATTTCATTCGTCACACTAAAATTGACTGGAAAACATATTTTTGGTTTTGAAGTGGAGAAATTTAGTTTTCCAAAAATTGACTGCATCATGTTGAGTCAGACATCTACGGTTTTCTGCTTTTTTAACCCACGGCGTCCCGGACGTTCTTTAATGTACACACGTTTTGTCACTGCCAATCCCGTCGACGTACATAAACGCGAATCAATTCCAAGGTCCCTAATTTGCACAATTTTCAATTTTCGCAAGTGATTTATGGTACGTATACACGTGACACCTTCCTCTACAAGATGCCAGGCAGGGACAATGCCTTACCCAGCATGACCTCCTCCCCACCCCTGCACGCCATTGTCTCAGCAATTCACCTGTTATCAGTGACCTGGCCAGTAAAGCCATGTTATGCCACAGTACAAAATTCAGGGACAGAGTGATTCCCCAATCAATGACAATGTGGAGGACAAACTTTACATAGCATTAGAGGAAGAAACAGTCAGAAATGATGATCAGGTAATGTGGCAAAAAAAGGTCAGGTATGGTGATGAGTTAGTGAGTGAAACAATGCTTATAATGCCTATATTACTGCTTGAAAACCAACATACTCTCGTACTACATATAAATTCATACCAAGTAAATAAATAAATACCATTTATGAGTGGTGTGAAACAGTTATCCTCCCACAGAACTCGTTTTCTTTGGTGCCAGCCTGTTAGAAAACCCAGTAAGGTAAGGAGGTACTCCTACCTGTATTGAGTATTTTAAACCTCAGGTGAGCGATTTCTCTATGAATTTTCAATGTTTCTCACCAAAGCAGAGGTTTGAGCCAAAGCAAAAATTTTTCCAAATACAGTATGGTCGGGATTGGGGGGAGTCAGTGGTGGAGAAGTGGTCGGGATGGGGCAGGTTAATTGTGCAATATTTGGCTTTACCTGACATTAAAAAACATGCTTATCCCATGATTATAATGCACTGATCAATTTTAACTTTGGAAATCGTCCCCCCAATCCCTAATTACTGGGGCTGGCATGTCAAAAACTATGATACTAGTGATTTGCAAACCATCTCCTGGTCAAAATTTTGGTAAATTTTTAGAAGTAACCAACGTTTTCTTTATTATTTTTGCTTTCCAGTGCAAAATACTGTTTTTTAATTAGTTTTGACCTTCATTTTGGGGGGAAAATCCCCCTTTTGGAATTTTGAGTAAGATTTCCAAAAGAGGGTTTATACCCCAATATCAAGATCAAAATTAATTAAAAACACAGTTTTGCATTAAACTAACCCAAACTAACAACCTAACCTAACCTAGGGCCTGACACAGACCGAGCGTACACGCCTGCACCAGCCAATATGGCACGACATTCATCCGCTACTGAGCGATCGGGGCTAGCCTAAGCCACTACATGACTACCCCTACAAAATTTGCTCCCCCAACTCAAACTAGGTTTAAAAGGTAAGTCTTAGTTAGAATTGTTCAGGGACGTAATATAATGAAAATTGGTAACGTTGGTTACTTCTAAAGTTATAACCAAATTTTTCTAAACATACCAAACCATATAATTTCATGTCTCGAAAAGCCACGCATAATGTTAAACCGTCCTAAACTTCCTCACAACTTCATATCACTCACAAGAGTGGACAATGTTATCTGACGGTAGCACGAATGAAAAAAAAAAATAATAATAATACTAGTAAAATATAATACATCACACCGCACCAGCGACCAAGTGACGCTACCATTTTCAACGCCATTACCAGCGAAAGGAAGTTTACCTGTTTTCACTTAAAATTATTTTAAAAACTTTAGTCTGTGAGTTCCAACTGATCTCAAGTCTATAATCACACGGCATATTCTGCCTACTTCCCGTAAACTATGACATGAAGGAAGAAGAACAAACAAATGAAGACCACTCACCTACGACCAAACTCTCCCTCCTCTGCGTTTCCGTTCCAGTGATGATTGAAACCAGATAACGGACGAATAAAAGTAAAACAATCACCGTAAAAAGTCAAAATAATGCTTTACGGAATATGTAAACACTTTATTCTACAATATAAGATTATTTTCTGGTTACTAAGTGTCACAGAAATTGCAGTAATCAAGGCAAGAATTCGTTTTATGCAGAATTTACTAAGGCCTTTTCGAGTTTTGGTACCCGGGATTCGCATTACCAAAGTTCACCATTTTCCTACTCGATGTGGTATTCTATTTGGGGTCAATTGTAGCGTCTAGATGCAAGAGATGTAGCTTTTCTTTATAATAATCTGAAGCTCCAGCAGTCATTTGCGTGATTACGAGTACTTTTATGAATATTTTATGAAAGTTCTGTATTTAGCGCCAATCTAGTGTTTTTTGCTCTACCTCCATTTAACAGTTATATTCACTTTTAGGTGATTCATATCTTCCTATATTCTTGAAATTTCTACATATTTATCGGCATTCCGTAGATTATACTATGTTTCTGCGATGTGCTAGAGAGTTTTGCTATTCAATATTCTAGCGGAGTGCCAGAACAGGTCGGTCTAGCAGCATTGGTAACTCTCCTTCATCTGGCATTTAAAGATGGGCGGGTCATCATGTACATCGTTAATTAATTTTCTATATTATGGTTCTTGGGAGGTACGTGGCTTGAATAGTTATACACAAATGTTTCCACAGGCGCCATGGATTTAATTACATGCAGAAATTCGTAGACAGGTCAACTTTTCTTACTGTAAAGAGGACTGTTTATGGTCACTTGACAGAGAGAGCCGGTAGCCCTTGAGATTCATTTAGCCAGTAATCTTTCATATTTGGGTGTCATGAATGAATTGTGCAATCTTTAGTAATATAAAGGATATTTCCACACGATCTGGGTGTCGAAAATGAATTTTCAAAGGGAAAATCCCTGTCCTAAACTTTGTTAATGGGAACTCCAGATTGTCCCTATATTGTTATTTTCTTTATAGATCTTGTAATATAATTAAGCACACAGAACCTATCCCATCTGTGAAAGCCGTGCACAGAAGGAATATTACCTTGAAAATTGTATTACCACAGAATATCCTGATCTTACCTCATTTAATGCAGGTAAGCCAAACCATATGTATATAATGTTCATTAGAAAGTATAGGTTCCATTATCATCAATTTTTTTTTTACATGTATGGAAAATCATCAGGAAAACAATATTAACAAGAAACAGCCTGCAGCCCTAATGGAACCAGGTTCGAATCCAGCTGGGGCAGGGAACAGTTTAAGGATTTGAATTTCTTAAAAAGCAGACTTTTCTCTCTACCAGCTGACCCGGCGACATGTCTAAAAGTACCCTCGCTAATACCAGTACACCAGTCCTGTATGAGATAGCCCTAGCATGTATTCAATATGGATGGTGCATGTTAGCGCTGGTGCAGGGGTAACGCTCTCGCTTGCCAACTGGTGGACGGGAGTTCGCGCCTCGCTCAGGTTGCGAAAAGTTTCACTGACGAAGTGGGTGGTTACTGTCCCCCTGGAGCAAGGGGACGCGTGTGTGAAGGTCACAGCCTTGCCCATAGATCGGACTATATGAGCTCTCAGCTCCTTTCCGCGAGGGTAAAAGCTGACGATCACGACCATCAAGTGATCCTGACCGACCCGGTGAATTACATGGAGATGTAGGAGGACTACTGGGACTTGGGAATAGGCCCTGAAGCCTTTGCCCAGAGTCGGACACAAGGGGGGGGGGGAAGCATGCAAAATCCCTTCTAATATTGTCTGTCTATCTATATATCTGTCTACTGTTACTGTCTAGTATGGCAACCATATACAATAATTCCTTGTTATTAGCTACTTTTTTTTATGGTCACTTTTGTTTATTTAGCTGGAAATTTAAGAAAACCTGCTTATCAAAGACCCATTCCAACCCATAAAACTGATTTGCCACATCCTCAGAATCAGCAGTACCAATTGTATGAAAGAAGTTATGATTTTTGAAAATGTCCTTGATTTACAATGAGGACTGCATGTACAATATTTATCTTTTTGGATATATGTTTTCCTTGCTCTTTAAACCCAGCTTAGTGTGTACCAGTGTTGCCACTCCAGAATTTAAAAAGATCCAAGATTGGACCTCAGAAAACTCCAAGATTGACCTAAAAAACCCAAGATGTAGCTTTATGGTTCATTAACCCAGTTCTGTTGCAGTTCTTCAACTTCGAATCACAAACTTTGCAATGTACTACATATTTATCATTTGGATCCTGCTTAATCCAGTCTTTTAACTCAGGGTCAGTTAACCACTCACTATTAAATGATTGGTGGTACCACAACTTTCCTCTCTTTTTTGGTGGAGTTTTATCACCACTGCAACTAGGATTCTCCGAGTCACTCATTGTTCTTCAATTGGCTTGATCCTTACCATGCGACATGTATACACCTCCGCGATCTACAGCAAACTGAACGACTGTCGTTAAAAACGCAGTGTTGCCCAGATACTGGCCGCGAGCTAAACCTGTCCAGAGTCCGTACAGTCGTGTGTACGTGTCCACTCCCGGCCATACCTCGCTGAACTTCAGTGATGAAAAACAAGTCCATGACTTACATTATATCGTCACCAAACATAATTGTTTTCGTTTCCAATTGATTAAGCATACAGATTTTACGTTTAATGTACTATATTATTACTGTATTCGCATCAAAATATTTTGTTTTGATACACATAACAAAAACTCCAAGATTTATTGGATTCTTAGGAAAAAACTCCAAGACTCCAAGGTCGAAGCAAAAAACCCAAGATCTAGTAGAAAAACCCAAGGAGTGGCAACACTGGTGTGTACATGTTTTCAGTGCCCTTTGAGCCCCAGCCTCAGTGTGTGTGTGTGTGTGTGTGTGTGTGTGAACTCTACCACAGTATGTGTTTTTCATGCTCTTTGAACCTAGCTTCGCTGTGTGTGTGTTCTTGTTCCCCTTTGAACCTTGTCACAATATGTATGCGTGTTTTTCTTGCTCATTGAACCCCACCTTACTGCATTCATAGGTGGGAAATGAGTTGATGATACTGGTTTACATACATATATTCATCTTGCAAAGCAGTTTTCTTACTCTCATGGATCAGGATGTCTTCATGCCCAACTTTTTGTTTCAGGTGCCTGGTGGTCTGTTAGTCAAAATGCCTCAGTTGGGGTGATGGCCTTGCATATATTCAGTACCCAAGAGGTGGCTGGAGGTTTTTTTATCGAGTGGTGCCACCCGAGGAAGAATGGACTACAGGGAACAAGGTAAGGAATTGGGGCTGCATAGTCAGAAAATCCTTGGTAGCCTATATGTTTTGTGTGTGTGTGTGCGTGCGCGTCTGTTCTTATCTTACCTAATTGTATCTTTACAGGAATGAGTCAAGCTCGTACTGTCCCGTGTCTTAAACCATATTTATCGTACATATCCTTAAATTTGTGAATTGTTTTGGCACACTATTTCATTCGGTAGTGCATTCCATTGATCAATTGCTCTGTTTGGGAAACTGAATTTCCCTATTTCTTTATCACGTCTCTTCTTATGCAGTTTTTTGCAGTGTCCTCTTGCTGATGCTTCTCCATATGTTAAGTAATCATTTATGTCTATTTTCTCCTTTCCTGATATGCACTTATATAGTATTATCATGTCACCTCTTTTCCTTCTCTCCTGTAAAGTTGGTAGATTCAGTTTATTTAGTCTTTCTTCGTAGCTTAGGTCCCTTAAGCTTGGTATCCATCTTGTAGCGGCCCTTTGAACTTTTTCAATCTTGTCTATATGCTTTTTGAGATAAGGACTCCAGACTACTGATGCATATTCCAGGGTTGGTTTAATGAATGATGTTATTATCCTTCTTAGCATGTCTTCATTTATGTATGTGAATGCTATTCTCATATTTGCAAGCAGTGTATACATGTTCCGTACCTTCTCGCTGATGTGGTCAGCCGGAGATAGTCTGTTATTGATAATCACACCTAGGTCTTTCTCTCTTTCTGATGTGTATAGGGTTTTATTTCCTAACTTATAATCCCAATCAGGTCTTTTTCCACTTTTACCAAACTTGATTACATGACACTTGTCCACATTGAATTCCATTTGCCATGTACTACTCCATTCATGAAGTTTATTTAATTCTTGTAGCTCTTTGCAAGAGTCTGTGTTAGTAATTCTCCTTTGTATTTTTGCATCGTCTGCAAACATATTCAGATAGCTCTCATTTCCAGTGTTACTGTTTATATCATTTATATACACTAAAAACATGATTGGTGCCAGCACTGAACCCTGTGGTACTCCACTAGTCACTTCTTTCCATAATGAGTAGTTTCCTCTTAGTACTGTCCTCATTTCTCTTTTTATGAGAAAGTCTTGCATCCAACAAAACAGTTTGCCTCGAATTCCTCCTTGATGGTACAGTTTCCATAAAAGTCTTTGGTGTGGTACTGTGTCAAAAGCTTTCTTGAAATCTAAATAGATGCTGTCCACCCATCCTTCCCTTTCCTGTATTGTGTTTGTTACTCTGTCATAGTAGCTCAACATATTAGTAACACATGATTTTCCTTTTCTGAAACCAAACTGTCTTTCTGTTATACTGTGTTCTAGATGATTTACCCAAGCTTTTCTTATAAGTTTTTCTAATACCTTGCTTACATCACTGGTCAGTGATACTGAGTGGAGTTTGTCTATTTCCTTTCTTGAATAAGGGGACAATATTTGCTTTTTTCCAAATATCAGGTAGTTTACCTTGACTCAAGGATTTCTTGAAAATTATAAATAATGGTTTACTTAACTCCTTTGCACGTTCTCGTAATACCCAACATGAAATTTCATCAGGACCACTTGCTTTTCCTCAGTCTAATCTACTTAACTCCTCCTGTATTACTTTTTCTGCTATTTGTATATCTGGTAGTATGTGTAGACATGCGTGTTCCACATAGTCCCTCTCAAAATTTTTTTCTTCTGAAAAAACTAATTGGAAATTCTTATTTAGTGCTTCACAAATATCCTTCTCTTGTGTATAAGTGATTCCCTCGTCCGTAATGGATTGTATTATATCTTTTACTTTGGTTTTGCTTCTGATATAGCTGTAAAACAGCTTTGGTTGATCACTATTTTTATTTATTATATCCTCCTCAAACTGTTTTTGGGCTTCCCTCCTTATTCTTGTATAGTCGTTTCTTGCCTGTTTGTAATTATTATACGCCCTTTCACTATTGTGTCTTCTGTATCTATTCCACAACAAATCTCTTCTTTCTTTTGATTTTTTACATTCTGTATTGAACCATTTCTGTATTTTCTTACCTGCTTCTTTGTGCTGTGGGATGTACTTCTGGTCTCCTATTTCATAAAATTCACAAAATTTTTTATATACAGCATTTAAATCTTGTCCTCTAAGCTCATTTTCCCAATCAACTTCTAAGAAATGCTTCTTTAGGTTTTGATAATTTCCCTTTTTATAGTTTAGGGTTTTTTTTGTAACTGTCATTGCTGTTTACTATGTCATATGCTATCCTGAAGTTATAATTTAGTACTGCATGATCGCTTTTGCCGAGTGGAGGGTGATATATTAAACTGTCAATATCATTTTCTTGCCTAGTAAATATTAGATCTAGCACTGAAGGTACATCAAGTCCCCTTTTTCTGGTGGTTTCCCTCACATGTTGCGTTAAGAAAAACTCTTGTACGAGATCCAGGAGCTTTTGGTCCCAACAGCTTTCTTGGCTATTTATATCTAGAGTATTCCAATTTATATTTGTATTGAAGTCCCCAGTTAGTATAATTCTTTCCGATTTCTCTTCCATTTTATGTAGCAATGATCTTATACTCTGAATTGTACTCTCTGCCAGGTCCTCATATTCGTCTCTTTCCCACGTGTTTGATCTGGGTGGCATTTACAAATTGCCTACAATTACTTTACCTTCAGATGTGTCGATCTCTATTGCAATCAGTTCTACTTGTGATGGTATATCTAGTTTTATTTCCTTGACTTTTAGATTTTTCTTAGTTAATATTATAATTCCTCCTTCTTTTTTTTAAATTTGTCTCTTCTCCATATATTGTATTCCTCTAAGTTTAGTATGTCATTGGATATCCTTGGTGTTAATTTTGTTTCAGTTAGGCATATTATTTGTGGTTCATTTTCTCTGACAATCATTCATCTCTAGTAATTTAGATACCATTCCATCCACATTTGAGTACATCAACTTTATCATCTTGTTTATATACTTGTCATGACATGGTTCTACTACCTTCCTCCTTTTTCTTCCATACTGTTTGTGTACCACTTTCGTACCTGCAATCCTATTACTTTGTAAAATAATTTCTTCTTGTCCTCTTCTGATCTTCCCTCATTTTTTGTTTTTGCTTCCTCCCTTTTCTCTTTCAGTAATTCCAGTTCCTCGTGTGTTAGGCATTTTTTTATCCATACATTTTTGAACTCCTCTTTTTCCATAAGATTCTTTGCTTTTTTTAGTATCTCTTCCACAGTGTTTACACTCTGGAAAGTCACCTTTAGAGGTCTTGTCTTGCTTTTCTCGTATTTCCCTAACCTTTTGTGTTCCTCTGTGTCTTTACTACAGATTTCCTCTGATACTTCTTTCAGTAAGTTCATTACATTTGTCATCTTTTTGTTTCTTGTGATTTTGTTTTTAATTTCTTCCTCTTCTATACCAGTTATTACTATTGATTTGTTTATCTCTACTGAATCTCTGACTAACTTTGGATTGTTTTGGATTATTCTTTTCACCTCCTTTTTGATGCTTTTTTCCTCCACCCTTGTTTCTAAGTCTTTCTTTACTTTCACCATTTCAGCATACGTGGTTTCTACATCATTTTTGTAGCTTTGCACAGCTTCATTCACTTGTGTTATCTTCTCCTCAGTATCACTGCTGTGGTCAATAAGACTGCTAACTTGCCTAATTGTCTCTGTGTCATTTTTGAACTCTTCCATAACACTTTCGTGATTGACTACTGTACTTGCCATTTCACTCATTTTCTTCCTAAGTGTACTCAATTCCACTGTTAGTTCACTGATGGTTGTGTCTTTCTTATTGGCCTCCCTTCCTAGTTTTTCTATTTCTTCCCTTTGCAAGTGCATCTGCTTCTTTATTTCATCAATTTCATTTTTGAAAGCCATTTCTAGTTTGTTTACACGTTCGATCAGTCTATTGTGAGTCTCTACTTCAACCAGTTCTCGGTAGAAATCATCATTTTGCTTTTTACCTTTATCCCTTTTCTTTTCCAAATTTGCTTTACTAACGTATGTATCCATTTTGCAATACTTAAAGTGCAAAGCATGTACTTACAATCTCCGTGTTGTTGTAGTCTAAACAAACCTCAGAGATGACTCAGCGTATTCTTTCATCTTGGTTCTATTTCCTGTTTGAACAAGTCTTGTTTAAACTTATTATTTTTTTCCTTTTAATAATGAACAGTCATTTAGTCTAACCTGGTACTGAGCTTGACTCATACAAAGATACAAATTTAGGTAATGCCACTGTCCGTGATGATTTGGTACGGAGCGCTGGTGACGCACGTCCGCCTAGATTGAATCCCTGTGTGTGTGTGTGTGTGATCCAAACAAAAATGGCACTTCAAGTTCCGTTGGTATCCCTCAAAATTCACAGACAATCCTTGCCAGGATTATGCTCTGCCCTCCATATTTCTCAGTCCTCCCTGAATGACAGAGTACCCTTCCTTCTCACACCCATGGTTGTCAGAAACCAGAGCCAAGTGCTTGTTACCAAAAAGATTCATCCTCCAATGTGCAACTATCATTCTAACATAAGCAGTGAGGACCCCTTCTCTTTCTTAAAATTAGCCCTTCAGAGCTCAACACATACCGATGTTGTAATGATAAGCAAATGGCACATGACTGCGAGTTGTGTGTACTGCAAGATTACCCACCCACCCACACATCAGTCAACCTTTTACAACCCCACGAGGAGTATAGGGACCTGGGGCTTAGTGGACTGCAGGAAGAACTACCCTTTTGAGTTCCTCCAGTCTCCTTTGGGGGGATATGGATGAGACTGAGAAATATTAATATAAGCAGGCAGCTCCTCCTCTCAAGTCCTGTTGGTGTCACTACATGAAGATGTCCCTCTCCAGCTTTAATACTTTGGGGGTTAAGTAAGATCAGTATTGAACACCACAAAGAAAGGGTTAATCACCAACATAGGCCTACCTGAGATATCTCCTAAAAACTTATCATATTTTTAGAGGCCACCTGAGCTGTTCGTGCTGCTTTTTCTGCTACTGCTATGGTTGGTGATGGTGGTGGTGGTGCTAGGATTGTTGCTGTCACTGCTGCTGCTACGTTAGTTGGTGCTGCTTTTGCCACTGGGATTGGTTAGTGCAGCTCCTGCCGCTGGGCCTGTGACATTAGACTCCAGTTGCTGCTGCTACTACTACAGCTATTACCAACCTCCTGAAATATGTGAGTTACACATTATTTGGTTTGTTCACCTTGGCTTGGTGGAGATTTTTGTTCTTTGGCGGCCTAATTCTCATAACTCAGATGTAGAGTAAGACAAGGATAGCAATACTGCGGCTCTGCATCCTTTCCAAATTAATTTTAAGCCAAGCTGATGTGGACAGAAAATGTTAACAGTTGCTGCCCTACCTAGGAAATTTTTCTTGAGAATTCCACACCCCATCCTTGGGTGGGAAAAAGAGTTAGTGCCGATGATGATAATGATAATTGTGATCAGCAGCAGTGCCAGGAATCAGTCCTTGTCACTATCATGTTGACAGCTTCTAAGCAGTTATAATAACCATAAGGCCTAATAAAATCTGAAACTAGTAAATCTTTAATCTTGTCAACAGCAAAAGTTAAGAGCTTAAATGTTTGTAAGTGGGAGAGCAACTGCCTTTATTCCATCTAACACCAGATGAATTTTTTAAATGAAGGTGATTATTGGGGGACTAAGGATGATTGCGATCTTTAGTTTATAACCTATGTATTTATATTAGTGTGCAGGTCTACACCCTTCCTATTACACTTTCTCATGACTAGCATTATTTTAGTTTATAAACTATAACTACTGTTGAGATGGTAATTTTATGCCAAGTTAAAGTAACAAGAGAATTCTGAGCAAATTCCCCAGGTATAGCAGTACCAGATAGCTTTGAAACCTTTCCATTGCACTTCTTTATTATTAGCATGACTCTTTGCTAAGCTATTGCATTAACATTATTTAAAGTTGATAGACAGATAGATAGACAAGTACACCGATAGACAGATAAACATTTAACAGATACGTTTACATAGTAGACAGACAAGTACCCAGATATATATACAGTACACAGATACACATAGATATAGAGAGATTGCTGTAAGTGTTAGCTAGATAAATTGCTAGAATTTTGAGACAGAAAGGTTCCCCATGTTATTTTTTATGCCTTTGACCTTTAGTACAGTATTTCTTTCAGTTAAACAATATCTGGTGTTAGTGAAAGGGGCTTGTCTTCTTTGTGGCTGTAGTGATTTCCTAACGTAATTTCTTAGCAAGCCTCTTGTGCCAACTAAAAGACACCCCAGTGAATCATGCATGTGATTATTGACTGATTATTATTATTATTATTATTATTATTAGTTGTTGTTGTTGTTTGTGCTGTACTTGCAAGATGTGCAGTGGACAGATTTTTAAGCCTGTGGTTTGCACTGGTGCTTCAATTCAAACGCTTATGATTAGCACACTTCTGGTATATACAGTATTGTTAGCTCCCAAATCAGATGATCAGTTTTCCAGAAACTTCCACTTACCATTATACTTTTTCATGTATATTTCCCTTCAGCGTTATCTGTGCTTGAGATCATTCTTTGAACTTTTGGAGGTACTACCTGCTGTGTTTTCTGTTTCAGTCACCCACACCAATCGACCCTACAGTGTCAACAGTTTTGTTTGTATATAAACCTCGGCCCTGTCAATTCCCCCTTGTCTGTAGTTAACTTTATTGTTCCATCAAAATGTGTGCAGCAGAAAAAGCGATTACGGTATTCTTAACATCAAATAGAAACTGGATGTACTTTTTAAAATGTGCTAAACGTTTGAGTAAGGTTAGTAACATGTGGTAGAATATTGTTGGCATACTTTTGCAAATGCCTGCAGTACATCACAAACATATGCAGTAGGACCTGATTATATGCCACAGATGCTCAAAATACAGGGTGGTTCATAAGTAACATGTTTGATTACATGTATCTTGTCCTTTTTTTGGACCATACCTTACCCCATCCTTATATGGGAAGAAGAGGTTAGGATGATGATTATGATGATATGATGATGATGATTATGATTGCAATGATGAGTATATATAATGGCAGATGTCGATTATTAAAATGATTATGATGAATGATGATGATTATCATTGATGTGATGAAAAGCTCAGTCAGCATTACCATCTCTACCCAGCATCATTTTCTGTTTCCCATAACCCTTTCTTACTTTATAGTGATTGCTTGTTTGCATCCATTGTTTGCATTATTTGTTATAAATTAATCAAATACGGTATCTCCTCTTGCATTTGCTTTCAGTAATTGCATAAAATTCACTCATTTTAAGTAAGCAGAAATTTTTCCCCTCCTATGACATTAATCTGTCTAATGCCAAACACCTCAATCTCATATGGGGTGGCCACAAACATATTAACTTCTTATCACTCTGTCTTCAGCCATTTGACTTCCTTCTCTTCAGCTCACAGTCCCCTTCCTAGTACCTCCCCACTGCATTCTCCCCTTCCTCATCTCCCCCGCCACCTCACTCACATACACTCCTCTGGTCAGTCTCTCATTCTGCATTCTCTCTACATGGCCAAACCATCTCAGAGTATTTCTCCTAACAGTACCACAACACTTCCTTACTTCCTCATGTGTCTTTCTGTCCGTTCATAAAACTCCACACAATCCTGCTTCATTTCTACTGCTCTCAGTCTTGACTTGTGTCCTTCCATCAGGATCCAAGCTTCACTTCCATGCTCACTTCCCTATTCCTTATCACAGCTTTCAATGATCCAGTAACCTTTCTATCCCCTGTACCCTTTCAAGCACTTCCATCCATTCTTACTCATCACACTACTTAAGTACAGTACTTGGATACGCTATCATTCTCGATTTCCTCATCGTCCAGTTTCACTGTGTATATTGAGGCTTTTTTTCCTTCAACACCATAGTTTTACTCTTCTCTACATTCTCTTTTAGATTCAGTTTCCTACATACACCCACAACCTCGTTCATCAAGTCTAGCAGTTCACATTCATCCTCACTTAACAATACAGTATCAGCAGTAAGGAAGAGTCCAGAAGGTTTCCACACCTTTTCCTCTTTCATTAGATACTCAATATATTCACTTCCCTACCTATTATCTCTTTTATAGCTCTATCTCTGTACAAATTGAACAACCACAAAGACATGATGCACAGAAACATGACATACACCAAAACATGACAAAAACATAACACAAGGAGATATCACACACACACACACACACACACACACACACACACACACACGGAGACATTAGATTTTTGTCTATGCAGATTTATTTCCCAGACCCCACTGGCAGAATAAGATAGCACTGTGGCCCAGCATTCATTCCATAGCAGTTTTTCATGACTAGCACCATATTAGTCTTGTTTCAAGTAGCATTTACAAAGGAGAGATGGTAATTTAATGCCCTTGACTTAAACGAAGCATAGTTGAATACCCGATAGCTAATTCTGAAAGTCGTAAAAATACCTGCATCCCCCATACTAGCAGACTGAGCTGACAACACTATATATATATATATATATATATATATATATATATATATATATATATATATATATACTGTATATATGGGCAGCCCTGTATTATTGTTCAGTAAATTGCAGGCTGCTGTTGCGGTGGTCCTGTATTCCTCGGTAGTGGTGCTGTAATCAAACCACTTCTCTGAACCAATATAGCGTCAGTTTCAGCCTTTTTATGGCACCATACAGTACTTGCTCCCTGACTAAGTGAAGCAGTGTCAGTTGTTTGTGTAGCTTATATGTGTGTGCTGATCATCAAGCTTCGTGAATGAGATGTTACTAAATGAGCTGTGAAATTTTGTGAAGGATATATGCTTGTCATTTTCCAAAGTAGACTGCTGGTAGTATGATTTGTACACACGTCTGAAAAATATTATTAGAGGATAATCTGTATTGTAAGGATACTTTTGGAGCCTTCTCTTCCAAAGGGTCCTTATGCCTCTGTTCTGTCATTAAATTCGATTATTTAGTTTCTCTAGCATTGATTGTGATTCTTAATAATTAAAATGAGCCTGGGATCACCACAACAGCATGTATTATCACCCCAAAAGATCATAAAAAAATGTGGCAGATAAAAGGACTTCTGGAAGTTCATAGTGCCAAACAATAACAATAGGTGTTTTGCTTAATATTATCCTACCTGAAATATTGATTTTAGTTGTTATATTTTTATGACTGTTTTCTTGTACTGATGTTTTTTTTTTGCATTTATATTATTGCCATGTCATAGTGATGTACTGCACAATCTGCCACAGGAAGAAATATGCTGAAAAATATGCACCTATAGTCCTTGTTTGAAAGATTTTAATTGGCAACAGGTCAACTTTGAAATTGTCGTCCTCAATCTGTATTTCCCTCTGCCTGTGACGTCCAGTCTTTTAAACACAATGTGTATAGGAATCTCAAAATTAACGGATCTTGACTTACTCTCTTGTGTTTATTATTTCTTAAAGCCTTCTGTTTGTTCTCAGCATTTAAAAAAAATACTGCCCTGAATATCTTTGAGAAAATAAAAACTAACGAGCATCCTTAGTTATCTATTAATGAGCATCTTGAGTTGTTTCCCTTCATTTATATCCAAGAATAACAACCATTGTGAGTTGATTCCCTTCAGTAAACATCCCCACTAGATTCCCTTCATGTATATCAGAGATTAATGGGTTGAGATTTTTCCCTCCCTATATATGACCATTTGTTATTAATGTGTTTTTTTTTTTTTTTTTTTTTTTTTTTTTTTTTTCTGTGGCCGACTGTACGTTTATATATTGATTTGGGTATGTTTTTTGGTGCTTGTTTATATCTCTCGATTTATTCTGTTGTCTGTTTTCACCTGACAGAGATTCATTGCCTCTTAGCTTGGTTGATGGCCAAGTGCTGTCAGACTAGAGAGTTAATTGGACTAGTAACCAAGGAGGCTCATCCCCACCTCATCACAAAGGCTTTTTGAATTATATACACCCATGACTTAGTACTGAAGTTATAAAAGTTGCCTGGTTTTGTCAGATGAAAACCTGACTATAGTTATGATGTGTTGAATTGTATTATTTTTACTTTTCTATGCTTCTTTGTAATATTACGGGAAAATGTACCTGTATGGTCATCTTCAGATGTTTAAAGTTGTATGGAAAGATCCTAAGGTGCCCCAGTGGAGTGAAGATATACAGTTTTTAACCACATAATCATTGGCCATATTTTCTTAAGCATGCGCAAGAACTGATTTGCATGTCAGGTCCCTGTCGTCTATGAACCCATTGTAGCTCAGAAATCAGCCATATTATTCGAGCAGATTATTTTGTGCAGTGTGCAGTATTAGGTTAGGCAGAGTATGTTGTATAAAGTTGTAAGCTCTTTAACATTACAGCCAATTGCATATTAGTTAGAGTAATATATCCAAGGCTGTTCATTGGGTATGCTGTTGGTATTTCTCACACTTTGATGCTTTCTGTGTGTCTGTGGATCTTTTTAGTTCATGGTGGTGGTGATTTATATGTTTATTAGGTGTATTCAAGGTTGTTAAGGCTATTCTTAGGCTATGCTATTGGCGTTTCTCCTACATGGTTGCTCTTTCTCTGTCTGTGGATCTTTATGGGTGTTTTTGATGATGTTGGTGTCTGTCGGAATAGGTTGTGGTGGTTTGTGATTCTCGAGAGAGAGAGAGAGAGAGAGAGAGGTGAAGTATGTAAATGAGAGTGGTTTAATATCAGTGTTGGAGTAAGCAAGGATGTGTGATGTACCCATGGTTTTGTGTGTGTGTGCGTGCGTGTTGAAGATTTTGGGATTTGAGTGGTGAATGAATGAATATGAACCATTTCAGTGGGCATGCAATTGGCTAGTTTCTCCCTTTATTGGTTTTCTCTTTGCTTTATGAACTTTATACATATTATCCATATGTAAAAAGAAACATGGATAAGGTGGTTGTGATGATTGCTTAAAGAAATGGTTACGATGATTATTGAAAAACTAATTGTTTACAATGATGATGGTGGTGGTGATGATGATTTGTCCACTTCACTGGGCATGGTACTGATAGTTATCTTACATAAATGCCTGCCCATTCTTGGCTCTTGCCTCAAGTGGTTGTAGCTGGAAATAAAATTGAGAAAGAGAGAAATTGGAAGAGAGACCCTGGTGCCCTGGGGCTAAAAATCATTACAGGCCTCTGTCCCTCCCATCACCTATACTGACAGTCTGTCCCCCTCACCTTCCCTTCAGACAGAGAAAATAATTCTTACAGTATATTATTCCTTTGCCAATAGATAATAAACCTATTAGATCAAGATTATGCAGCTGTGAAGAATATTTGCTACATATTAGTAAATCTTGGCTTGGTTTTTAGGCTGCCTCCGGGCTGAGGCTCCTGTGTTTTGGCACATCCCCCTCTCCTGGGGCATGGATAAAATAACCCGGGAAGCCCTTAAGATATATGTTGAATGACTGTTGTGATGGTGTGGTGCATGTTGTGAGTGTGGTGTGGTGTGGTGTGGGAGGATGCATTATGCTGTGGTATATGTGGTGAGTGTTACGTGATGTGGGAGGAGGCATTGCACTGCGGGACATGTGGTGAGTGTGTTGTGGTAGTATGGTACATGTGGTTAGTGTGTTGTTCTGTGGGAGGATGCATTACACTGTGGGCATAGTATATTGTTTGTGAGTTGTATTTTATGTTGGGACCGAAGCAGAGAAAGGTGTTGGTTGTGTTGAGTCTGGTTACACTCATTTAACTCAAACTTTCCACAAATTTTCATGTTTATGCAGCTTTTTTCACACTGCTTAGTGGCAGAAATAGGAAATATTACAGACCTACATTCTTCCCGTAGCATTTCTTCTTGGCAAGCATCATATTTTAGTGCATATGTACTGTATTCTTACAACTCAGCATTCATGAGAAAGTATAAGGTATTTTTAGACCAAGTAAGAGCGAGAGAGAGCATAAGTGTATTCATGTTTCTCTGGGTAGAGTTGTTACTGAAGGGTGGATGTCTGGTCATGGTTTTTGAAGGTTCCTGTTTGGCTGTATATTTTTAGATGGCTTCAGTGGGCATGTACATCTGAGTAGTGGCTATGTAAAGTCTGAAATAGTAGAAATGTAATTTAAAAAGTTGATGATGACCACAGTCATTGGCAGAATGCAGATAGTGCAGATGGTCAGAGCCGATGACCTGTACTGTGAAATTCCATATGCTTTACACAGCACAGGTCCATCTGAATGGGAGTCATTTAGGTAGGGGGGGGAAAAGTGTGAGGTTTTGTGTTGGGAGAGGAGGAAGAGGGAAGTGTAGTGCTGGGTAGAGGAGGAAGAGGGAAGTGTAGTGTTGGGTAGAGGAAGAAGAGGGATGTTGTTGAGGCACTGTATGTAGTATTGTAGGTTTTGAATGCCTGTAGTGGCTAGGTAGTGATTATGCAAAAAATTAAAAAAAAAAAAAAAAAAAAAAAAAAAACTAATGCGGTTCCATTTACATTTCATTTGGACGGAGGTTGCCTTTTAATTCATTTGGGCCAGTGCTTAAGTGAGAGCTGTAATACAACTTCCTTGGTGGTTTTAATGGCCATAATGCAATGATTTTACTCTGATAATGTGCAGTCAGACTGAAGGGTCAGTTTAACTAGTAACCAAGGAGACTCATTCCTGTCTCATAACTAAGTTTGAATGTTTAATGGGATTGGACCAGTCCTCTCAGATGAAAGTGAACTAACTTATTGTGTAAGAGGTACATAGTGAGCCTGGGGGAGGAGGCAACATCATACATCTGTGTGAAGGTCTTGTTGGGGTGTGGTGGTTGTTTACAATGTTTACGTGTTTGTGTTTTTCTTCATTGAGAGTCCTTTGGTTGTCTTGTGTCTGTGTTTAGGCACAAGAGATCTTTAGCATTGGGATTGCCAGCTGATATTGCATTGGTGTTGGTGTGGATTGGAAAGTCATGCAGCTGATAATTACAAAGTGCTTTTGTAGAGAAAAATATGAGATACTGAGGATTCCAGAGGCTTAAGTGGTGAATGAGGATCTGTCTCTTTTTACAGGACATAGCCTGGTTATATCAGCCATCGTGTGAAAGTGTCTCCCCAACACCACATTTGTATTGCAAGTGGGTGCAGAAGGTGAGAAATGTGAAAGGAGGAGGTAGGGTTTGAAGAAGCTGACTGAAAAAGACCAGGGATGAAGTCATAGTATGTCACCTCAGGGATAAGGAACTGAATAGGGAGGCTGTCAGAGATCGAGCAGCCTTTAGGTGTCCATGGCCAATGCAAGTGTGTGGGAGCCTTTATAAACGATATGATACAAACGTTACGAAAATACCGAACTGCTTTACAGGCCCGTAATATTCTCTGAAATATAAGTTATTGCAGCACCTCAATATATATACTGTAAATGCATAGGATTTAAATATATTTAAATACATCATCTGATATCTAAAGGCACATTTTCCATATTATTACAAACTGAATATGCGTAAATTGTGTTTAGTTTGTGTATAATGCCAGCAAAAAAATAATTCCTCATTTAATAATCGATATACGGTATATTCCTGTAAATTGCTGATAGGTGAACTTAGCTTGAAGTTAGGGTTAGGTCCCAGCAAGAGGGAATTTTTCTCAAGCATTTAAGGATCATATTCAAGACAGGAAGTAAGTAACAAGATATTTATGAATGCAAAAATTAAGTTAGTGATATTTGTATATGAATTAACCTTGATCTTTCACCACACACTTTTGAGAATAATTAAGAAGTTTGTGAGAAGTGTTTGTATTTTGACTGACAGTTTAAGAGAAACTGCTATAAGTGAAAGTATCTTAAATGAGGAATGATTGATAGGGGTTTCACAGGTAGTTGTTATTATTATCATCATTATTTTACACTAACAAGCACTTTTTGAAGCTTAAACTAATGATACCTCTTGTTGGCATTATATGACAAGACATTGTTATTTTCTGTGTGTTTTACTGTTAAAAATAGTTATTTTTTGTATTAGTCTTCCTTCCTCCTTCCACTCCCTTTTCTTCTCCTCCTCCTTTCTTCCCCTTCCTCTTCATTTCTTGTTCCTTCCTCCTCACCTTACCATACGTCCAACCTTCCTACTACCAGCACCCTGCAACCCACCCTACCAAAACCCTGCTCTGCTGCTCTTTCCTGTCCTGACCTGCATCCTTGTCCTACCGTGCTTTGCCACCCCTTCTTCCCTGGATTGCTACCTTACCATTCCTGCTATGTTCTGCTGTTTTTACCTTGCTGTGTTCTTCTCTGCCATCTCTGCTGTGTTTTGTTATTATTGCCTTGTTGTGTTCTTCCCTGCCATCTCTGCTGTGTTTTGTTATTATTGCCTTGTTGTGTCCTGTCCTCTTCTTGCCCTGCCATGCTTTTCTTCCTCTGCTCTCATCTTCCCTCCCTTGCTTTACCCCATCTGTAAATTGTTAAGGTTTATTTCATAAATTCGTTCATCTGTAATTTCCTTTTTTAGTTTGTAATTATCAAACCACAAACAGAATTGTGTCTTTCTGAATATATGTTCATGTCTAGCTTTTGCATATTCATAAGTCCTGTTTCATGTTCCGAACGCTGATAATATTCTTAAGGCCAGTTGCTGATATTTACTAAAAAGTTTTGTGTATTTTTCAAGTTGAGAAAAATCTAAATTATGTTTCTGAGGTATCTAGTGCAAAATTTGTCTAAGTTCAACAATTTTTCTGTCCATCAACAATCGGCTTTTCCATATATAGTACGGAGTGATCTCTCCTTCGTACTATTCATGTGTGTTGGTATTTTTTTCTGATATTTTTCAAAGTCCACATAAGTGATGTACAAAGAAGGTATAGAATAAAGACATAGTAGTATAAGACATTGGTTTTATTTCCACAAGGTATACACAAGAGTGGTGGAGGTCAAAAAATAAACTATCTCGATAAATGGGCCAAAGAAATAAGGACTGGTAACCCGAGGTGTAAGGGTTGCCAGTCAGTATTTTCTTGGCCCATTTTTCGAGATAGGTTCGGCGCCCTTCCCCAAGATGCTTCCAGGAGCGTGCCCTGCTCATCACTTTGTATATGCCATGTCTCGTATTGCTCTACTCAGCTATAAGCCGAGCAGAGCTATACAAAGAAACATGGCAATCAACAAAGGATGAGAAGGGCTTTATTAACAGGCATTAATTGCTAAACACAGTGTGCACCCTATGTTTGCATTAATGCATGTTAAAGATCAACACAAATAACACCCAAGTCAAGATGGCATATCAAAGGATTGACTAAGGACAATTATTCAGTACAACGACGTTTTACGCTTGCTGAGACCACACAATTTCAATCAACGTAAGGGGGTGACATACTGATGGGGTAGGCCAGGACATGATAGGTATGGCTGGGTATAGCAAGGGGAACACTTCATACTGCAGGGGTAGGGCACAGCTGGTTATTGCAAGGATGCAGGGTAGCCCAGAGCCAGGATACGAAGGCAGGGATGGTGCAAGAATTCCTCGCTTAACTGAATAAAATTGTGTGGCAGCAGCAAGAATAAACATTATTAAAATATGGGATGTCACAACAATCAACTGGGAAAAGACATCACTACTGAATGGTTTCAAAGGTACTAACATGCAATGGTGATGCAGGTTAAATATCAGTCATCAAAATCACACTGCACTGAACCTAACAGTTTTATACTCTTCACTGTAACATGGCCCATTTTTTTCCCAGCTGTCACAACCTGGCCCAGAGAAAGAATGCTATGACTCAAAATCCTTTTCACAGTGTTTGTGACTAGCATCATGTTTTAAGACTATTACCACTCGTAATTCAGGCTGAAAAGGTCAAAATTTAAGGCCAAATTCAGTGTTCAGAATATAATCTTAGGAAACCAATCTTTAAAAATATGTAACTCATGGCCATATCACCGAAAATGTGAGGGTATGGACAAGCTATCTCTACCTATAGCCAGTTTCACAATTCCTGTAAGGGTACAAATTGCCTCTCTGTCCCTTGCAATTTCGCTGCCCTCCCTCCAACTTACACCCCCAATTCTCATATACCTCCCCACTACATCCCTCCATCTCATCCTTGGTTCCCTCCCCCCTCCCTTTTAATCACAAATTCTTAGTCTCCTAATCTCTATTCCCCCAAATTACACCCCCCCCCCTCATATATCTCTCCACTCCACCCCTCTGTCTCCCCCTGCCTCTTCCCTCACTACTTCACTCATACACTCCTAGTTAGTCTCCCCATCTCCCTAAACTCATACCATCCTCTCCATACCTCTACTACAACCCTCCATCTCATCCTCAGTCTCCCCCTGCACCTCACTCATACATACACTCCTAGTTAATTCTCTCTCCATCTCCACCCCAGTATCTCTATATCCTTGGTCTCTCATTTCTATTTTTTGGAGCAAAAGGCAACAAAATGACCTACTTCTGACTAGACTAAGACGTAGAATGTAGGCGTAACATATCTACCAAAAACAGGGATCCTTAAAAAAACACCTTCACTCCAGTGATAATAAATAAGGCCACAAGTTTTCTATTTTACCTTCACTTCAGTGATAATAAATAAGGCCACAAGTTTTCTATTTTTACAAGTTATGAAGTACTATTTCTCGCCTTTAAGACTTTGTTCTCTTAAAAAAAAAAACAAAGTTACCCTTTGCTCTTATAAACAGCCTCCTACAGTTTACACCCCTTACTATTTTCTTCACCATATAATAAACAGACATGCATCTTAACCAAGATGGGCTGTTTGAATTTACCGTGCATGGTATGGTGCAAGTTGGCAACTAATAAAGTATATGTAAAATCAGTAAGCTGTTCCTGGTCTACCCAGATTTCATACCCAGGCAACTACTCTTTAAGTCAAACATGACAGATGAACACTACAGCATATAATTTTTAGGGCACGTTCTTCTCACAACGATTTAAATATCTTTTGCAAGGAAGAAGGAACCAAATGCTACAAAGCCTGAAAGACTTCCAACAAAAAAGTTAAGAAGCAAATTCAAGCTCAATTATTTTTGAGATGTCTGGACACAGCATTTAAAAGACTGGAGGGTCATAGGCACTAGGAAGTGAAGAGGAAGGCAGTTCCAAACTGAACTGTTGCATACACGAATGAATGGGAGTAATGGTTAACCCCTGCATTACAGTCTGACAGGGACAAGAGTTTGCAGCTAGATGGATGCTATGCACCCACCAGAGTTGTGAGGGATGCAAGCAGACATTTCACAGGAGCAGTGGCCACTGACGTGACAATACAAATGAGAAACATGCAAAAGTTGTAGTCAGATGGAATAACCAGCGTTGCCACTCATGATCAGTGTATTTTTCAAGATGTTGAGGTAAAAACTTTCAAGATTGGGTAAAAAATTTCAAGGTACTATATATTAATGAAAATAATAAAAATATACATTAACTGAATCTCCTTTGCCATACAGTATTGGCATATGAACTTCCTGACTGTTGATTTTAATTATTTTTCCCGGGAAATTTTGAATTTCTAAAAGTGTTATCTAACCAATACTGCTCGAGTTACTACATTATATAGATCTGTTCTGAAAGGTTTCGACAGTCTAGCAGAAAAGGAAGCCAAGTTTTGCTGTTCAAACCAACCAACCCTACCTAACCTAACCTGGGCAACTTTCCGGACCTAATTAACCTACCTTTGGGACCAGGCCAACCTTCTGATTGTTGGGGAGGGTGTCGTAACTCGAAAATGATACATTTTCGAGAAAAATGCTAAAAAACATAAGTATGTCTTAGAATAGTCCTAACTACTGGATTTTGTAGGGAAAAAAAATGTAGATATTCCATTAACACTGTTGGGGAGAGGTGGGAGGAGGGGTCCTATCACGCAAACGTCACGTTTCCGAGAGAAATGCTATAGAAAAAAGTCTTAGAATTGTCTAAAATACTAGATTAGAAGAAAAAATTATCGAAAATCCATTTTTGGTTTAAACTGGAGGTTTGCCTTTTTTTTTTTTTTTTTTTCATTAATAAGTGTATGGTCCATTCATGGAATTAAACAAGTTATGCAACTTCCTGGAGTAGAAATTCACTTAATGAAAAACCTGTGAGTTTATTACAGACCTCTTTCAACAAGTTACAAATCTTTTTCTCTGCATCCTCTTTCTAATCAGTGCGATATCACCAACCAGCTACTTGGTTTTGCCCTAAGTATTTCATGCATTACCTGACTGCATTCTTCTAGTTATAATTATGAAGGGTAACACTCAATGGAGTTGGTATTGTGGCTCTGAAACAACGTTGCCAACTTGCCACGTTCTCATGGTCAGATTTCGGACTGACATCAGCACGAACTGCATATTCCCTAACCTCGATAACAATGTTAGGCCATACGTGTTCTTCCACAGCATTTCCATTTACAGTACTTTATTAATATACAGTAGCATAAAGTCAAACTATGGACGAAAAAAGCAAGATAACTGTAATATGTTGAGCAAATAAATACTTTGCAGCAGAGGCAACACATTGTAATGAACACGTGAGCTCACTCATGTGGCTGTGTACTTCCCTTCAACTTTTTGGTACAAAACCATTACTTCATCTCGACTCAGTAGTATACTGTCCAACATTATGACCCCCTTGAAATGGCAAAATGGTCCCCAATTACAAAAAAACATTAAATACTCACTTAGGCTTGCCTAATCTCGCTGATCGAGTTGCGTGACGGAAACCACGGGCCACCACACGCCAGTGCTTACGCTGGCAGCCTGTAGATGTCAGGGTTCGGGGTTTGGCGGCCAGTTTAAGTAACAGTAGCAATACGCATTTAAGTTTACACAAAATCATCAAAGTAATTAAATCTGTACAATCATATGACTGATTTTTTCTGCTTAATTTAGGTAATAATATTGCATGTGCGAAAATAATAAAAGAAGTTAATAAGATTTGAAAAATTTTGCACTTTTTTTCAAGATTCTGATATTTTTTACATTTATTTTTCAAGCTTTCAAGGTAGGGGTCTATTTTTCAAGATCTTCAAGAAAATTTCAAGCAGTGGCAACGCTGGGAATAACTAGCACGCTGAATCACTATGTGCTACTAAAGCAAAATGTCGAGGTTTCATTTTTTTGGCAATTTTTTTTTTTTTTTTTTTTTTTTTTTTTTTTAGCCTGCAGCTCTTTGGTTAGGCGTTTTGTATTTTCATTAAGACTTGGGACAATACTTCACTCACTGCCAAAACAACTAACGTCAGATTTTAAGAAGCACAATTTATTTTACTACCTCCAAAATATCGGAAATTATACGACTGCCTTGTCAAAATCAAGCGGTTTTTCCTATTACAAGTCTTAAAGGCAAAAATAAAGGGCTCCACTATCATAGATAGATTATTAAAACATTTATATTAAAGATTCTTTTATTGGAATAAAAAAATATATAGTCAGCGCATATAAATATATAAGTAATGGATGTGGGATCATGAAGGCCACAATATATTAAAATCTGACTGACTGGCCAAGAGATGCTCCCAATTCCACAAACAAATACAGTGCATATACAGATGTCCTCGTTTAGCCACAGGTATAGCCCAAACTAACAGTATTCCCTCCATATAACTGATATTGAAAATTTTGTACCCTGACTAAGCTTTATAGGAACACTTTTCAACGGACAGAATTGGGGAAAAAAAAAAGTTCGGGAGGGGGAAAGGGGTTGCATTGTTCGATGATCCTTACTTATGATGTATGACGACTCCTTCATTACTACATTTACTTTCGTATCCCTTACAATGGCTTCAACATGCTTGCATGAGTCGGCCCTGGTCACCTAATGGCAACTCTCCATGCTACTTGATCTCTAGCAGTCTCCCTGTCCAGTCCCTTATCCATGACGTCTCACTCTAAGACTTCATCCCAGGTCTTTTTTTTAGTCTGCCTCTCACAACTCTACCCTAAACAATCACAGCTCTCACTCTCTATCCTCTCCACATGTCCAAACCATCTCAATTTACCTCTCCTCATCACTACATCTATACAGTAAAGTCCCATCCTTCTTCTCAACTCTTCAACTACAGTCCTAACACCCCTCTCAAGGCCCGACATTCAAGGATGCACTAAATACAAATCTAATCAGTTGTCATTTCTGTACGTTTAAGCCTACGAACATCCCTCACTACCCAGGTCTCACTACCATACAGCATTACACTCCTAACACATGCCATATACAAAGATCCCTTAACACTGAGGGGCAGCCCTCTCAATGTCAGGAGGTAACAGCTCTCTGAACTTCCTCCAACCACTCCTTACCCTAGCCACAGAGCTAACACCAGCCCCACCTCCAGCACATAACATGGTTCCTTAATAAAAATATTCACACACAACTCACCAGCAATATCAATCTTCTCATGCCTGAATCACCATATGCTCTCCCCCATGCACTGCACACACCAAATCAACATTTTCCACAGTCTGCCTCTAACACCACTACATCTCTTGCACCCTCTTACCAACCACTGAACAAGATGCCGTTACTTCCCACACCCCGTTGGTAAACCACACATGGCCACATTCCCTCTGCTTTGACAGTACTCCCACCAGCCCTAGATACCATCACCTTTGGTTACTCTTCATATCATCCCTCCTATCTGACTACACACTGCCATCAACTGAGACAAAAGGGAATAGCGATCTGTCAGGTTTAAAAACATGCTATAAACAATTAAATTTAACAGACAATGGAGAATGTTGCTTTCAAGATATGGCACAGTCTTCTTGGTCAGGGTTACTAGTCATATCAATGTGCTATATCAATAGACTTTACAGGTACAGGAGACTTGCTTTCATGAGTCTTCTTGGTTACTAGTCCTTCAGGTGGTTGGTGATTGTGATCACCTACTCACTTGATATACTATGCAACCTCTATAATTTTTAGTGCTTGTGTCCTAACTATTTGAACTTGTGAAAAATTTGAAATTTTAAGAAAGTATTTCTGTGGCTGTCTTAATTCTCATAGTTTAAGACATGCTTTTGAAAAGCATTGTAGTCTGAGCTAACTAGCTGGCTTCAGCCATCCTATTTTCCAATCTTAACATTACCGTACCATTTATCTCAAGGCAATAAATATCAGTACAATAATCACTGGTGGTAGGTGGTAGCGACCATCATCCACTCACGATGTAGTGCTGCCTACTTTTTCCTTAGCCTTTATCATTCTTTTTCTGTGTCTGCCCTCCTCTCTTCCTATTTCTCTCATCTTTCCTGTCACTTCTTATCGCTTTTCTTTCCTTTACAGGTGGCTTTACATCGAGTGACAAACCGAATGGTTTCCTGTAAGCCAAGAAACCATTTAAAATGCTGGATGGTAACCATATAACCAAACCATACGTGCTCCCTACGTGTCAAGAATTGGGTTGCTGGTGGGTTAGTGCCCCTCCCCGTAAAACATATAACTCAAAGTAAAATGGCCACCCCTTATGGAATTGTGGCGTCTGGCAATATGGATAGACAGACAGACAATTCTCATAATTACTACAAACCATGAACTATTTTTCTTGCACATTTCCCTTTCCTCTTGTTTATGTCCCCTTGTTCTAAAACGCTTTACAGTTGTATTCATAATTAACATCCACCAGCATGTTGTAAGGGACAATAATTTTGCATTCATTTTGGTAAAAACTGCAGCATTCATTCATTCATTGCCAGACGCCACGTATCCCAAACGGGGTGGCCAAGGGCTTAGAGTTAATTGTTTTACAGGAAGGGGCACTAATCCTCCACCAACCCCACTTGACACGTATATTTAAATCTTTCAGCAACTCACTTGTAGTGCTGCCTCTTCTTCCTTCACCTTTATCATTCTTTTTTGGTGTCTGTCCTCTTCTCTTCCTGTTTTTCCCATTTTTTCCTGTACCCTTCTTTTCAGGTGGCTTTACACTGCATGACAAGCCTTCCTGTAAGCCAGGAAACCATTTACAATGCCAGGTAGTAACATTATAACCCACCCATGTGTATTTCCTATATGTCACCAAGTGGCCTGACAGAGGGTTATTGCCCCTCCCCATAAAACAACCCAAAGTCAAACAGCCACCCCTTACAGGATTAGGATGTCTGGCTCTAGACAGATATAGCCCACCGCCTTGTGCTGCACAGGTGGTGATCAGCTAATTGTTTATATTACACCCTGACCAATGTGGTGTGATGCAACATTTTTCTTCAGGTGCTGTGCACTGCTCACAGAATGCTTTGTTAATTTTATGATTTATCTTATGATGATATACACTTACTGCAAGTCTGCATTATTGTAATCTTGCAGAAACATTGAAATTTCAAATAGTGATGCAATACGTGCATACACAGCGTGTGAAACAAATGGAAAGACATGGAGGTTTATATCTACTAAAATAGATTGCACAGTAGTTTAACAGTGATGCAAATAATATAAGAATTATACTAAGTGACTGCTGCCTACCAACAATCATGCTTAAGTCAAAAGTGAGTAAATTAGTTGATGTCTGACAAGTGGTGTTCCATAGTGTTGTGTGATGAATATTTTCCTTAATTTCACTTAACAGAACTTAAAAACCTTATCATCCTGCTTTGTAATGTCATATACTGTCATATTTAACACCACCACTATCTCTTAGAACACCTGCAAAGAGTTATTTACAGTACTTCAGTTTCTGTTAGTAAAGACCTGAGAATTTTCATTTTTTTTTTTTTTTTTTCATACATGGTCTCCACCACAATCAATTCAAAACACACACACACACACACACACACACACACACTATGTACTTTTGGCTGCATTGTTATGTTGCATAATTATTTTTTCAAAGCATTGCACTAATTGGTAAAGCTAGGCCACCTTTTTGAAGGCACAATTATGGTGAAATTTGAAGAAGATAAACAAAGAATACAGAGCTTCTTAATCACAAGGAGGAAAGGAAATTTTTATTATGGGTGACCAAACGCTTTATAGATCAGTACCACATATGTGTAGCTGGTTATTTTTAATGCTTGAGTCTCTGGCCATTTTTTAGTTTCTTTTGGAAAATAAAAGCTACAAATTTCATAAATTATGGTAATCGAACTTTAAATATTTCCAGACTTTTCAGGCTGCAATCTAGTACTGCCTACTTCTTCCTTCAACTTTATCATTCTGTTTCTGTCTGTCTCCCTACTTCTCCCTTTCCTTCCTGTAACTTTTCCTCCTCTTTCACTTCAGGTGGTTCTACACTGGGTGACAAGGCTAATGGTTTCCTGCAACCCAGGAAACCATTTACAATCCTGGGTGGTAACCATGTAACTAGATAATGGGGTGATGTGGAGCCAGCTATGGTGCCATGTTAACTGGGTGGATATGCAAATGCAGCATCCATCCACGAACCAAACCTCCACACTTTTCATTACACCTTGCTGTTGCAGGGCACTGTCAGCCGCAAGGGAACATTGGTTCACTACGTGGGGTGGCCTGCAAAGGGCAGCTACTTGCCCGCAGTTGATGGGTCTACTTGGTCAGACAGACTGGGGTTGATCAATGCAATGTCCTTCAATTCAAAACCCCATTAAACTAAACATCCCTCAGTTCCCTCCCTATCCTCCCTAAGGATAATGGTGGACAACAGGAGTCTCCTTCGTTACTAGTCATAAATCTCCCTATCTTCCCAAAGGATACTAGTGGACTACAGCTGAAGGGCAAATTCAGCCTGCAGTCCGCCATGTTATGCTCAGACAAGCAGCGCTTTATGATTGGCATATGTGCGTGGGGTCAAAATGAATAAACTAATTGGATTAAAAATATACATCTATATGAACACTCAACAGCACTTCTTCATGACTAGAATAAATGAGGACTTTCTGTATACACAGTTACAGTTCTTTCACTTGGCCAAGATTTATCCATTGACAGTTTACTTCGCGTGGTAGCAAAAACAATAATAGCATTGACTCTACATCCTTTCCACAACACTTCAGGAATAACATCACTCATTTTAATCTAATAATATAGCTAAATACTTATGATTCAAAAATGGAAATTTTAGGTAAAAGTTAAACCCTTTCCACAGCACTTCATGACTATCATGGTATTTTTTGGCCAAGTTAAAGCAGAGAGAGATGCAGTTTTAACACATTACCAATCTTCTTGAAACATACAGTATTTTCCTTTACCAGCTGCCTTAATTTTGCTGTCGATGTCTTCACAAATCTTGTTAGTTGTCATCTTGCATCCTGCAAATATAGAAAGACATTAGCTGGTTTGTTTTCATCTGATGGAACTGAACCACTAACAAAACCAAAATACTAAGCTGTGGTTGCTAAGGCACCCAAATACTAATCTAATCTAAACACTAACCTAATCTACAAGCTTACCTAATCTAAACACACAAACACACCTAACATTCAATCACCTGTCAACTGGGTTATCTTAACACAAGCTCAGAAGTTTAAATTCTGTTCCTAAACATGAAGAGACTATCTGCACAGACCTGCAGCAAAACTACTGTTGCCAGTTTTTAAAAGTTTCTCTGAAACTCACACAATGTGAAAGTTTAATGAAAATGCCTCCTCATGGCAAAAAGTGATAATTACTTAATAAACACCTCATGCAACAGCTGACATAGCTCAAAATTTCAAGCTGAGCAACTTTGTATTTCATAAGCCATTACAATGCCTCCTTATGGTCAAAACTGAAAAGCACCTAATAGTCATCTTAGGCAACAGCTGACATGTTAAATCAACAAAATTTCAGACTGAGCAACTTTGTATTTCATAAGGAAATAGCTCAAAGGTGTCGAGGGGCAGATATTTAAACTTTGCTCAGATAAAAAAAAAATATATATATATCACCAAGACCTGCTGCCTTTGCCACAGGTGAAAAGATGTAATATTCCAAAGCATATCTGGCTGGGCCACCTTAACCCACTAGACCACCAGGATCTACAGTAAACACAGCAGCAAACACCCACCTAACAAATTATAAACAGACAATAGCACCTTAACCCACCAAACAATTATGACTATGGCCAAATTTTCAATGACAAAAACTGTAAACACTGTTGTTACACCTACAGATAATCCACCATACGCTGTGTGCTTTATCTATCCATCTATATCAATCATACAACATGCAGGGATACTGTGGAAGTATTTCTTCCCCCACTTTCCCCAGGGGAAGTCACCAGCAGAAACAGTTGTTCACAGTCAATGGCAGAAGGAAACCAATATTTACAGTCACTGGTTAAAGGAAACCGTCATTGGCAGAAGGAGAAAGTCACAGGAAGAGGGGATAACAGTCACAGGCATAAGGGGAAACAGTCACAGGCATAAGGAAAAACGGTCACAGGCATTAGGAAAAAGTCACAGGCATAAGGAAAAACAGTCACAGGCATAAGGAAAAACAGTCACAGACAATGAAAAACAATCACAGGCAGAAGGAAAAACAGTCACAGGCAGATGGAAAAACAGTCACAGGCAGAAGGGGAAAGTCACAGGTAGAAGGGGAAAGTCACAGGTAGAAGGGGAACCAGTCACAAGGATAAAGTCAAACTAGGTATACTAATTCCTTAACTCCCCTAGCACCTCTACCTTTGATTTATTTTTTTATTTTATTCTTCCTACCACCTGGCGATTTTACAACTCAGGGAGGACCTATGGCACTGAGGGGCTGGTTCTTGAGGCAGCTCCCTTAGCACTTCCTCTTTAGTGATTAATCTTTGTTTTATTCTTGCCACCACCAGACATTTTACAACTTAGGGGGGACTTACAGCATTGATGGGGTTAATGGATGCAATATCTAAGTTAAAAAGTACATGATTAACAGAATCTGGAACTATTGCTATTGTATTATTTATAAAGGCTCCAACGTGCTTGAATGCATCGGCCTTTGTACCCTAATGGCAGCTCTCCACACTGCTCAGTCTCTGGCAGCCTCCCTATTCAGCCTCCCACACTATTACCACATCCCAGGTCTTTCAGTCTGCCAGCTCTCACAACCCTACCCCTGACATTGCCACTTATCACCTTCTGCACCCAACTGTCATTCTTCATAAAAAAAATCAAGCTATTTAAGTGAAAAACTTACAATTAACGATGGAACTTTGAAACGCATTAATCTGCATAGAAGACAAGGCTTTACTAGCACAACACTGATTTCCCCAAATAAACAGCTAAGGAATATGTGTTAGGGAGCTTCCATTTAAATGCAGGGGTCTCAACTAACTTAGGTTTAACCCTTAAAATAAATTGTTACAGAAGATGTTAGGAAGCTTCCTGTTATTTGTGTTAATTCACTCCAGCCCCACACCCAATGGTTTAATCCAGCTGTGCGAATATTTTCTTTAGTGAAGGAGTAATTTCTGCTCCATGTCTCCAAAGACTTAAAACTATATGGAAAAGTTAAGAATGAAACCTAAGGCACACGGGGTAACAATCATCACATACAGGGATATGGCTGTTAGCAATGCCAATTTAACTGCTACACACTTACTGCAGACAATTCCACTTAGCAAAAGAGAGTTTTCAACAACAATCTTCAAGATTTTTGCAACCCTTCCTCAGCTATTTTAGCACAGGTTTTAGTGCATTTATACTAACACATTTTGGGGCAAATTTTGCAATCAACTGGCAATTAGCAAAAGCTAGTACAGTATCACAGCAAGATTTAAAGAAAACTTTAAAAGTTGATGTATAATACACTCCAGACCCATTAACAGTAATTTAAACCGACTAGCATCTAAGCAAGTATAACATTTTTTAAGGTGCTGACTTTTTTAGTATCCAGCAAGGTTGCTCCCCTACATCACAGATGGTGGTGGTGGTAGTAGTGGTGGATGTCCACCACCAAACACCATCACAGCAGGGGTGGCCTCCTCTGTTATCAAGCTGTCCTCATCCAACTGCCCTAAAGTACACATATGCTTTACAACTCAACCCTTGAACTACAATGACAGTGCTACCTCAGCACTAGTCAAATCTTAAGAAGGACATAAATGAAGCCTATATCTAACCCATCCATCAACTGAGTATCAGTTAACATTCTGTACCTATCCCTCAAATGGAGGATGGTTGACCGCAAAAGGGTAATTTCAGCCTTAAGTCTCCTAGATTCATATCCAGATAAGCACGAACCCATAAATGAGTTAAGGGCTCTAGTAACTTTTTCTCACTGAATAATCACACCCAAATATGCCTAGTAACAAATTAATTCATCTATTGCTATGCAGTGTAATGCTACTTCCCTATTCAAGCTTTGCAAACAATGAACTATCTGGGAACAATAATTTTTCTTCATCTTGACCTTTTCAACCTAACGATGGGTTGAGGCAAGGTGCAAAAATCTAGGTGGGGAAAGAAACAATAGAGGAAGCACTTAAATTTACATCTCAACCTTTTTACCCTTCTAAGGACTCAGAAAAAGAACTAATCAACAATTCCTTCATTTATAAAAACTCCAATATACAGTACCTGCATACATCGACCTTCATCACCTAATGGCAGTTGTCAACACTGCTTGATCTCTAGCAGATTCTCTATTCAGCCCCTTATCCCAGAGGTCACACTTGCTCCATCCCAAGTCTTTCAGTCTGCCTCTCAACTTCACCCTCGATGTTCACATCTCTTACCCTCCAAAACAATTGTCTCCCCCATCCTCTCTACATTCCCAAACCATCTCAATCTATCCCTTTTTCAGTTTACCCTTTCCCGTCAACTCTGCTCTCAACATTCACACCTCTCACCCTCTGCACCCACTTGTCATCCTCCATCCTCTCCATATGCCCAGTGAAATGGACCACAGTAAATTTCTATGACTGCACCTATGTAGATATACTTACTCCACCTCTGCCTTCACCCACATCAGACAAAACTGTTAGGTCTCAAGGTTGCAATTACAACGACTTAATATTTCTTGTATAGTCTACTCTATATTCTGTTTACTTTTTCTAACTTCAACAAATGAAGTACGATTAACAATTGTGCTATTCAACGAAGTGGTATGGCATAGGTGTATAGACCAGGTAACGTAATTCCGGCATTAAGCTATATTACACTACACTGACAAAAACCTATACCAATTTAAGGTGAAAAGACTGTACCGCCATCTCAATTCAGTTTCTCAATCATGAGAAAAATTCTCATTTTGCTATGCTATAGTCTGTTCTTCAGCTTTGGTACTTAAGTGATTATGCAAAATTCCATTAACTATTGTTATGGAGGCTGGAATGAGTCTCCTTGGCTACTATGTTAGTACTGGACAACTAACACTCCCACATTAATACTGTGTGGTTGCTTGAAGTTCAGTTATTGTTAAATATGAATGACAGTGATGCAGGGATTCAAGCTGTTTTCCTACGGCCTACATTCTCAAGGGAAATGATTATCGTACTAGATACATCTCGGTAAATAACATTTCATTATCGTTCAAAAAACATTGGAGAACGAATGAAATATACCTACTTACATTAAGGGATTAATCATCACCGAGCTAGGCAACTATGGCCATATGGCCCCGCTAGGTTACAGCAGCGCGCTACCACTCCCGGCAACAGTGGCCTGTGAGAGGTTCGAACTCGTGACCTCATGGTTACGAGCTCGGTGCTCTACCTCTGAGCCACCGCGCCCCCTATACCTACTTATAGATATTACTGAGAGCCACCTGAATGCCCCCGATACCGTGTTTACTGCGGATCCAGCCAACTGGACATGTCAGCACACACACACACACACACACACACACACACACACACATATGCTAAGAAAGATAATAATATAATTCATCAGACCAACCCTGGAGTATGCATCAGTAATCTGGAGTCATCTTAAAAAACACAGACAAGATTGAAAAAGTTCAAAGGGCCGCTACAAGATGGGTACCAAGCTAAAGGGATCTAAGCTACGAAGAAAGACTAAATAAACAATCTACCAACACTACAGGAAAGAAGGAAAAGAGGTGACATGATTATGCTATATAAATGCATATCAGGGAAGGAGAAAATAGACATAAATGATTACTTAACCCATGGGGAAGCATCAGCAAGAGGACACTGCAAAAAACTGCATAAGAAGAGAGGTGATAAAGACGTAAGGATATAGTTTCCCAAATAGAGCAATTGATCAGTGGAATGCACTACCGAATGAAATAGTGTGTGGCAAAACAATTCACAATTTTAAGGATATGTACGATAAATATGGTTTAAGACACTAAAACCATAAATAGCAATGGATGCCTAACTAGAAGCACTGTAGCCTAAACCTAAGTGGAATTTCGCCACAAGACCCCCCCCCCTCCCAGAATTAATAACGCAAGTGCAAACTGAATTTTGCATTACATTATGTAAAACTTACACCAAAACACTTTCATGCATTAAGTGCATTCGTTAATCACACAGGTGACATCCATTAAAATATGATACAGGTCAGTAAAACAGTGCTTGGCAATTAAATCACTTCATACTTAGTAAAATATACCGGTAAGATTTTCGCAGTATTACGTACAACAATGCAACCTACAGTATGTATGAACATTTTTAAAAATCAATTTTTACAAAGCCCACTATACACACTAATCTAGAAAAAACAAAGGATCCTCTCAACACTTCATTCCAATAGAAAATTTGTAAATACCGCACCAATGTCGTACATCATCAGTTCTCTAGCTATTTTTCCCATCTACTGCCAGACACCGTAATCCCATATGGGGTGGCTAAAAGCAAAGTGCCTCCATACTGTCATGTCCCCTGCCATTTGGATGCCTTCCCTCCAACTCACATCCCTCCCCCCTCTCATATTTCCACTCCATCCTTTCAACTCACACACTCTTCCATCTCTCCACTCCATCCCTCCACCTCATCCTTGGTTATTGTACGAATGAGTGTCCTTGGTCAATCCAACTAACAGACAGGAGAAAAACATACAGGAGAGAAACAGACAAAGGAGAAAGACATGAGACACATGAAAGACAGGAGAGATAAAGACAAACAGAAGAAAGACAGACATTACTATACTTATCTGAACAGATGTCTATCGCTTCCTCCAAGCCCGACCCTCCGTTACTCGAGTTCTCCAGACAGTCTCCCATCGCTCTTCTTGAACCAGAATCGGGCTGCTCTCTCGCTGGAACCAGGCTATCTCGATACCCACACGAACCCAAGACCGCCAAAGGAACACTACTGTAATGATTGCAGAAATTTAATACAATTAATAATTCAAATAAGTTAACATAAGAGCACAACTTGTTTACATTTAAGATGAGATAGAGGGACAATGGAGAAGTATATGACAGAGGGAGGAGTGTGAAGTTGGGGGGCAGTGAAATGGCAGGAAACGACAAAATAGTAGCGATTTGCTTGTGGCCACCTCGTACGGGCTTAAGGCATGTGGCAATAGACAGAATTATACAGTAGACAAGGCTATTACTTCTACCTTCTACTTGCCCTAGATTGTCTTTCACACAGTTAAGTTGCAGAGCAAGATAATGCTACAGCTATTTATCCTTTCCACAGCACTTCTTCATAACTAGCAACAATCTAAGTTCATCTATTGCTACAACTCAAAATTCAAGATGCTGAGATTTTAAACAAGCATACAGTAGTATCATATTCTCAAATTTTTGTCACAGCTAAGTATACAAAGAGGGAAGTTGTCATCTACAGCCTGTTTTTCTGAATCGGTCACTCTCTCAGAAAAAAAAAAAAAAAAAAAAAAAAAAAAGAGGTTGCATATGAGGAGCCATAGTTATGAGTTAGGGATGAGTCTCCTTGGTTACTAATCTGATTTACAACAAATTTGCAGCTAGTCATGAAGTGCTATGAGTGAGTCTCCTTGGTTACTAGACTGCTTTTACTCTAACTTGGCCTAAAATTGCCATCTCTCCATCTTGAATACTAATTTGTAATATCAGATTAATACTAAAAAATACGAGCCTAGTCACAAAGAAGTGCTATGGGTTGAATGCAGAGCCATACCATTTTTTTTTTTCTTCCTGCCAATGAGCTATGTGAAATAACTTACAAAAGAATGAATATCTGGGGAAAGTTCTTACATCTCCTTGGTTACTAGCCAAAATTAGGTTCTCAATCAAACTACACAACCATAAACTACAGTAATTGAAAATGAATTAGGGATCTTTACAAAGCCTTGGTCACAAGTAAAGAAAGTCTCCATGATTACTAGTCAAAATTACCCTTCCAATCTGACAATGCTTTGCTGTAATCTAACTGAAAATTAATCATGAGTCTTTATGAAGTGAATGAGTCTTTATGGTGAATGAATTTGGGACAGTGTGTAGGAGGAGGAAGCTGAAAGTTAATGTAAACAAAAGTAAAGTTATGGTGTTTGAGAGGAATGAAGTCACAGAGTGTGCAGTGAGGTTGGATGGTGAGGATATGGAGAATGTGAGTGCATTCAAGTACTTGGGTAGTGTGATGAGTAAGGATGGAACTTTGGGGGATGAAGTACGTGAAAGGGTACAGCAGGGAAGAAAGGTTGTTGGTACACTGAAAGCAGTGATGAGAAATAGGGAGGTGAGTATGGAAGTTAAGAAGTCACTGCATGATGGTATTGTGATCCCTACCCTGACGTATGGAAGCGAGGCGTGGACCTTGCAAGAGGGGAACAAGTCAAGAGTGAGAACAGTGGAAATGAGTTACTTGAGAGGAGCATGTGGAGTGACGTGGAGGGACAGGTTGACGAATGAAGAAGTGAAGGAACGTTGTGGGGTAGATGTGGATGTGGTTGAAAAGATTAGGAGAAATACACTGAGGTGGTTTGGACATGTGGAGAGAATGGAGAATGAAAGACTGACTAAGAGGGTGTATGTAGGTGAGATGGAGGGAGGGAGAGGGAGGGGTAGACCGAGGATGAGGTGAAGGGATGGAGTTGAGAGGTATATGAGGGAGGGGGGGGTGAGTTGGGGGGAGGGGAGTCAAATGGTGGGTGACAGAGTGACTTGGAGGCGTTTTGTCTGCGGCCACCCTTTGCGGGATTAGGGCGTCGGGCTATAGATAGATAGATAGATAGACTTTATGAATGAAGAGCCATGGTCATGAGTAAGGAATGACTCCTCGGCTACTAACCAAAATTACCATCTCAATCTTACTACGCTAGGCCATCAACTAACTGGAAAGGGGTTAGGGATCTTTACATTGCTGCTGCATGGAATTTTAGCCTCAGTTAAGGAATGAGTCCTTGGTTACTAGTCAAAACTACCGTCCCAGTCTGACTACACGACTGTAAACTAACAAGTGGCTGGGGATCTTGAATTTGATGTACCGGTATGAAATTTCATGAGCTTTAGGTAAGGAATTAGTTTTGGTTTCTAATCAAAATAACCCTCCCAATCTGACTAAACTTTGACATTACCTGAAAAGGGGTTAAGGATCTTTATGAAGAGCCTTGTCATTAAGAAACGAATCTCCTTGGTTGCTAGCCAAAGTCAGCACCTCAATCTCGCTACAACTGGCCATCAAATAATTGAAAAGGAGTTAGGGATCTTTACAAAGTTCTGGTCATGAGTGAGGAATGAGTCTCCTTGGTTACTAGCCAAAATTAGCATCTCAGTGACTACAATTGGCAATCAACTTACTGAAAACGAGTTAGGGATCATTATAGTTTTTGCATGGATTTTTTGCCTTAGTTAAGGAATCAGTCTCCTTTGTTACCAGTCAAAATTACCTTCCCAGTCTGAATACACCTGACCATCAAGTAACTGAAAAGAGGTTAGGGATCTACATGAAGCCTTGGTCATGAGTCTCCTTGGTTAGTAGCCAAAATCAGCATCTCAATCTGACTACACTTGGCCATAAGGTAAACAAGGGTTAGCGATCTTTACATAGTCTCTGCATGGAATTTTGAGCCTTTAAGGAATGAGTCTCCTTGGTTACTAGTCAAAATTACCCTCCCAATCTGACTATACGAGCAACTACCGGTAACTGGAAAGGAGCTAGGGATATTCATGAGCCTTGGTCATGAGTCTCCTTGGTTACTAGCCCAAACTACCCTCCCAATCTGACTACACCTGCCCGTCAAATAACTGAAGAGGCTAGGAATCTTTATGAAGTCTTGGTCAAGAATAAGGAACGAGTCTCCTTCGTTATTAGCTAAAATTGCTCTCCCACGACTACACCTGGCCATAAAGTAACTGGTAAGAAGATAGGGATCTTCACACAGTTGTTGCATGGAATTTTAGCCTTAAGTTAGAAATAAGTTTCCTTGGTTACTAGTCAAAATTACCCTCCCAATCTCACTACACTTGGCCATTAACTAACTGAAAAGAGGCTGAGGATCTTTATGAAGAGTCCTGAACAATAAGGAATGAGTCTCCTTGGTTATTAGTCAAAAATTAACCTCTCAATCTCACCTTGTAAAATGCCCGCCGAGACCGCCACAGTACCTCCCACCTCACCACCCCCCACACCACCGCCGAGCCGCCACCCCACCACCACCCCAGGAGGACACACAGGTGAGGCTAGTGACCTCGGGCAAGAGGGTCATCGGGACATCCCGGCCCTGAGCCCCTATTCCTCGCAAGTGCCCCAACCCCAGGCGTTCAGACAACCTGAACTACTGTGCGGGCGGGGTAGTGACCGTCAGACCAGGGGTGGGACTGAAAAGAGGTCAGTCCCAAGTAACACCGTCTTGACGGTCTTGCTACACCCTCTAGGGCAGGAAGAGGCCCAAGGCTACGACCTTAAAAGAGAAATAGACACAGGCTACGGCCTGACAAAGTGTGTAAAGGGGAAGGTGACCCCAGGCTCCGGCCTTAACACGCTGAGGAGAGAGAGTTGCCTGTGTGCATCCCTCTCCAGTTGTACTTTGGCTACGGGCCAGAATACGGTCCAGGGTAGAGAGACCCTGCTACCGTACGTGTAGCGCTACCCAATTACGGAAGCGGCGACTCGGGGCCGGCCTCTCGCCGGAGCAGACGGGTGATCCCGTTTCTCTGTTAGTCGATTCCCGTACGGGCAGACACTCAGTTACGACTGGGGCACGTACCAGGGTGGAGAATTCCCTGACGGTAGGATCTGTCCGTATTGGAGAGAGTGCGGCCCTCGTGCCCCTCACTCCGGCTTGTTCCCTACTGCTGGAGGAACACCACGCTGACGGCCGCTTGCCTCGGCGAAATGGCGACACCGATCACCCTACTGGTGTCCCTCGCACGCCGGACAAGTTCACGGCACCAGCCAAAGTCCATACTAGGGGAAGTGGAGCCCCACCTCAGCCCAATGAACACACTCAGGGAACCACGAAGAGCGTGTCTCCCTCAAGCCTCTTTCCCTCCGGGGAGCCCTTCGTCGCCATCCAGGCTTCTTGGCCAAGCGGAGGCGTTAGAGTGGTGGCAAGGCCCGATTGCGGAGTTACCGCCCACACCCGGACGCTCCTTAGCACTGTTGGAGCCCTACAGGAGTCGCTGCCGCAGCCCAGCCCTGACGGCGCCTCTCCCCCTGAGCACCTGCAGACCCCGGACGCCCAGGCCTCCCACCACGGTCCCCGACGACGGTGACCTAGGCTCTCTCACGCCCTGGCAGAAGAAGAAGCAGGCCCGAATCCTCCGCCTGTTCGGTCCTAGTCCCGAGGGCCCCCGATCAGGTCGAGGCCCCCAGACTACGAGGCCTCCCTGCACCCCACCAGCGCGGCCCTAGGAAGGAGCCACCCCTCAGGTCGAGGCCCTAAACAAGGGAGCCTCCCTGACAGTAAGTACTAGTGACCCAACTACCCAGGAAACACGGGTAGAACAGTGATAGTGACAGTGACCCCTAATACAGTGACAGTGACCCAATGCACAGTGGCAGTGACTAATAAAAGTTATGTTAAACAGTGATATCGTAGTAAGTCGTGCTTGAACATTAAACAGTTCAGTTCCCCCTCTCAGAAAGGAAGCGGGGAGTTTTCTGTGGAGTCGAAGGTAGGTGTGTGAGTGAGCCGAAAGGCTAGTGAAGTGCTCCCCTGCGACTAGGTGACAGTGTCGGATGTCGCCACACGCACCCTACCTTTATTATAGTATCATATCCCCCCACAGACTCCCGATCACAGTGAATATAAGTGAAACTCCCCCGTTTATTATTATCCACCAGTGACACGACAAATGTTCTCGATTGACCATCGCAGTGAAGTGATATCTCTCTTCAATAACAGTAACCCATATCCCTGACTGCCCTGTGCCCTGTGCAAAAGTAGATTGGACCCAGTTATAAGTGTATTATTGTATCTCTGTGTTATTGTGTATCAAATATTGTGTATGTAGCACTGTAAGGGAGAGAATTTAAGCAATAGATGTGATTCGGTGTACTGTCTGTTTTTATGCCCTGTTCCTTTGTTAGTGTATTACATCCGGTCTAGCCAAAGGACCCCGTCCCAGTGCTCGTGTTTTTACGACGAGAAGTCGCCTTAAAAACACAGCATTACACCTTGGCCATAAAGTAACTGAAGGCTGGGGATCTTTGTCAGCAAAAACTTACTATCAAATTATTTTAAGAATTTAGCGGAGAAAGTTAAACCCAAACCCTCCAGAAATAGCAAGAATAAAATAAAATACAGTAATAATAATAATAATAATAAAAATAATAATAATAGTTAGTGGTAGGTGGGGGCACCATCCATTCAGTGTTGTGCTGCTCTCGGATGCCTACCCTTTCCCCTCTTCTTTCCTTCCTCTCTCCTGTCATCCTTAATTTTTTTTTTCTTGTCTATGGGTGACTACACAGCGACAAGCCAAATGGTTTCCTGATCACCAGGAAGCCATTTATATGATGGGTGGTAACCATATAACCAAATTATGGCACCTGGTTGTTTAGTGGGTAGGCTAATTACGGCGCTCCAATCGAACTGAGCCGGTGCAGGTTTATATCCACGGAGTGGTTGGAATTTACTGCTCACAATGCGACTCAGGGATGAGTGAGGCTGGTCACTCATCTTAAATGTCAGAACCAACTTCCCCTAGTCCCAGCCTCTTACGCTTCTCATGGGGCAACACTGAATTAGATGAATGAATGAATGAATGAATAATTGAAAAGGTTTTGGCATACTTACCAATTTAGTATCCAATTAAATGTCTCTTCCAAAGTGATGGGTGTGGTAGTAGCGGTAGTTGTTGTGGCCCTTTCCAGCTATATGTCGATGCTGGAAAGGATGCCACAAATTATTTCACCTCCAGGTCATTTTCACTATCAGGCTACCGTTTCAACTCACCCCCCTGAAAAAGAAAATCCTTATAAGCCATCACAATAAATACCCCATAAAAATAATAAAATATCCATAAAAATACTGAAAACTATATCCCACACATATACACCCCAAAAACGACACCCATAAACCCCGATATATACTACACACCCCACCCCAAAGTCCACCCCCAGCTCTGTTATCTTATTTTCTTACAATTTCAATTCTCTGGGTAAGTTTTAGAAATAGTCGGGCATGTTTACAATACAAATTAAATTCAATATAATCATAACCGTAACGGAGAAAGGAAAAATCTCTTACCAAAACTGTCGACCCTTCACCAGCCACTGCTCCAACCATACTGACCACCAGAAGCCGGCACGTTCCACCTACCCCCACATTCTTTCCTTCTCTCCCTCCCTCCCCCACCAGTTCTCCCCCCCCCACAGCCCATCTTTCCTTCACCTCTCTCCATTTCTCCTTCTCCTCCTCCCTTTCCTTCCTTCTTCTTCTTGTGTTCCTTCTTTCTTCCACCTATTCCTCCCCCCTGAAAAGCATGCCTTCTCCCTTCCCTCCACCCCCATTAGTTCTTCCCCCCTCCTCCACCATCTCCATCCCTTCACAGCCCGTCCTTCCTCCACCTCTCTCTCTCTCTCCTTTTCCCCTTCGTTTTCCCTCTTCCTTCCACCTCTTCCTCCTCCCTAAAAAGCACAATTCCTCCGTCCCTCCTCCTTCCCCTCCAACCCTCTCTCCTCCTCCCTCCCCCCCCCATCTCCTTCATCCAATCTCTCTGGATAGTTTCTGGCCGATATTTTACACACACACACACACACACACACACACACACACACCACCTAACTCATAAATTGTAAGCTTCACACACATACACACACACACTGCTGGTGCAGTGGTAACGTTCTCGCTTGCCAACTGGTGGACGGGAGTTTGCGCCTCGCTCAGGTTGCGAAAAGTTTCACTGACGAAGTGGGTGGTTACTGTCCCCCTTGAGCAAGGGGACGGGTGTGTGCTTGTGTGAAGGTCACAGCCTTGCCCTTAGATCGGACTATATGAGCTCTCAGCTCCCTTCCGGGAGGGTAAAAGCTGACGATCACGACCATCAAGTGATCCTGACCGACCCGGTGAATTACACACACACACACACCAGAAAGAGAGGACTTGATGATCCATCAGTACTAGATCTTATATTTACTAGGCAAGAAAATGATATTGCCAATATAGTGTATCGCCCTCCATTCGGGTACAGCGACCACGCAGTATTTAATTGCAACTTCAGGATTGCATTTGACATGGTTACCAGTAATAAGAGTTACAAAAAGGGTCTAAACTACAAAAACAGCAACTACCACGACCTGAAGAAGTCCATCCATCCATCATCCAATCCTGTGTCGCACCATGAGGAGCGGAGCCCGGGACTAGGCAAGTTGGTCCTGATATTTCAGATGAGTGACCAGCCTCACTCAGGGTTGGCATTGATTAAATCAAATCATTTATTTATCTATTTATTTTTTTTGCTAAATCATGATTTTTTTTCTCTCTAAAAGTTAACAAAAATAAAGTCTGAAGGTTTATAAAAGTTGTGTATTACTTTGTGTTGCCATTCATTTATTCAGATACTTAAGCATTAAGTTAGCAGATTTTGGAGAATGGTGCCATTAGAAATTGCTACATTGTATGACAAAAAAAAATTACATTTGTGTAACTAAGTATTGGAATTATTTGTGCATCCGAAATAATGAACCATAAATCAAAATCCAAAGCCATATGACTACGCTATGCTTGGTCACTCAAGGCCATGTCATAATAATATCAGCTTAAGATTTTTCTGTGTGGAAATATAATCAGCTTTGCAATATGCTGTCTTGATTACCACTGGCAACTCAGCCTTAACCAATAGTGTACAGACAGGACTTCAACAGGTATGCATCTGCATTCTGGGCAGTGGCTTTCAGTCTGAATTATCAGTGGATAGACAGGACATGAAGTTAACTGTATTCAGTATACTGCTTTTGAAATATTAGTTCTATAATAAACAGGAAAATAAAAAAAATAAAAATAAATCGAAAAAATTAAAAAAATCGTTATATTTTATTTTTATTTTTTAAATCAAAACAGTCACCAACCCCGCTGATCCCTGAGTGGCATTGTGTGAGCAATAAACCACAACCATCCCTTGGATATAAACCTACACAGGCTCAATCCGATTAGAGCACCTTAATAACCCACTAAACCACCAGGCGCCATAATTTGGTTATATGGTTACCACCCAGCATGGTAAATGGTTTCCCAGTGTACAAGAAATCATTTGGCTTGTCATTCAGTGTAGAGTCACCAATCGGCAGAAGGAAGAAGAAAGAATGAAGGAAAGAAAGAGGGAAGAGGGAGTGTAAAGTCTCCCATAGGCAGAAGGAAGCGGAAAGAATGAAGGAGAGAAAGACAAGTAGAAGGAAGGAAGAAAGGACCATTTGGCTTGTCACTCAGTGTAGAGTCACCAATCGGCAGAAGGAAGAGGAAAGAATGAAGGAAAGAAAGAGGGAAGAGGGAGTGTAAAGTCACCCGTAGGCAGAAGGAAGAGGAAAGAATGAAGGAGAGAAAGACAAGTATAAGGAAGGAAGGGAGAAAAGAGCAGACACCCAAAGCAGCATTGCACTGAGTGAGTGGATGGTGAGTTCCCTCACCTACCACATACCTAAAGAAATACTTCTTAGAAACAGATTGGGAAAAGGGGCTTAGAGGACAATATTTAAATGTCGTATACAGAAAATTCTATGATTTTTATGAAACAGGAGTCCAAACAGAAATGAAAGGAAAGAAATGGTTTAATACAGAATGTTAAAAAATCAAAAGAAAAAAGACAGTTGCTGTTGAACAGATACAGAAGACCCAATAGTGAGAGGGCATATAACAACTATAAACAGGCAAGAAATGATTATACAAGGATAAGAAGGGATGCCCAAAGACAGTTTTAGGAAGACGTTATAAATAAAGTAGCAATCAACCTTAGCTAGTTTACAGCCACATTCGAAGCAAAACCAGTTAAAAATAAAATACAGTCCATTACGGACGAGGGGATTATCTATACACAAGAGAAAGATATTTGTGAAGCACTAAATAAGAATTTACAATTAGTTTTTACAGAAAATAGTTTTGAAAGAGATGATATGGAATATGCATGCCCACACATATTACCATATATACAAATATCAGAAAAAGAAGTACAGGAAGAGTTAAGTAAATTAGACAAAGGAAAAGCATATGGTCCTGATGAAATCTCAAGTTGGGTGCTACAAGAATGTGCAGAAGAGTTAAGTAGCCCAATATATTTAATATTCAAGGAATCCTTACGTCAAGGAAAACTACCTGATATTTGGAAGAAAGCAAACATTGTTCCCCTATTCAAGACAGGGAATTGACAGCATCCACTCAACTACCGACCAGTACCACTGACCAGTGTTGTAAGATACTAGAAAAGCTGACAAGAAAAGTTTAGGTAAACCATCTAGAAGAACACAGCATGATGACAGAAAGGCAGCTCAGTTTTGGAAAGGGAAAATCATGTGCTACTAATCTATTAAGCTACTATGATTGAGTTACAGAAACATTACAGGAAAGAGAAGGAAGGGTGTACAGTATCTATTTCGATTTCAAGAAAGCATTTGACAGAGTAGTGCACCAAAGACTTTTATGGAACTGTACCATCAAGGAGGAATCCAAGGCAACCTGTACTGTTGGATACAGCCATGCAGGATTTTCTCAGAAAAGGGAAATGAGAACAGTACTAAGGGAAAATTACTCATCATGGAGGGAAGTGACTAGCAGAGTGCCACAGGGCTCAGTGACATAGTAACACTGGAAATGGAGGCTATCTAAATTTGTTTGCTGATGATGCAAAAATACAATGGAAAATTACTAACACAGATTCTTGCAGAGCTACAACAAAAATTAAACAGCTTCATGAATGGTGCAATAATTGGCAAATTGAATTTAATGTGGGCAAGTGTCAGTCATGTAATTAAGTGTGGTAAATGTGAAAAAAGACCAGACTGCGATAATAAGTTAGGAAGTTCAACCCTACACATATCAGAAAAGGGGAAGGAATTAGGAGTTATTATCAATAACAGACTATCTCCTGCTGACCACATCAGTGAGAAGGTATGTAACATGTCCACCCCTTCCCCACCATTCCCCCTCCCTTTCACCCCCCCCTAGAAACAACCACAACCACCACCACCACCACCACCACCCCTACCATCATCACAGCCACCACCACCACCCCCTACCATCATCACAATCATCACCACTACCCCCTACCAGCATCACAACCATCACCACCACCCCCTACCATCATCACAATCATCACCACCACCCCTTACTATCATCACAACCACCACCACCACCAACTACCACCATCATAACCACCACCACAACCAAGAAGGGAGACTAAGGATGAGATGAAGGGATTGAGTGGAGAGGTTTGAGAGAGGGGGTGTAAGTTGGGGGATGGAGTGTGAGACTAATTGCGTATGAGTGACGCCCAGGGAGGTGAGGGACGGGGAGACCGAGGATGGGATGGAGAGAGGAGTAGAGAGGTATGTGAGGGGGGGGGGGTGTAAGTTGGGGGCAGGGCAGCTAAATGACAGGGGACCGGGGCGACATGGAGGCGATTTGTTTGTGGCCACATTCTTTACATCCCCCCTCTCTCACATACCTCTCCACTCCATTCCTCCATCTCACCCTCGGTCTCCCCTTCCCTCCACCGCACTCATATACTCTCTCCTCGTTAGTCGCCCACTCTCCATTCTCTCCACAAGGCCAAACCACCTCAATGTATTAAAGTTTTCTATCACATCCACACAAATTACCATCAGTGAGAGATGCTCTCAATGCAGGTTTGAAATTACAAAGAAAGGCATTCAAGAAGAGAAAGACAAAAGAAACTACAAGATGGGGGAGCTGGAGAATGATCTTTTGCCTCTTCTAAAGACTCAGTGACTCAAGGTTAACTCCAAGATGACAAGAGAAGTCATTCTGAGCGATAGGCAGCTGCAAGAGAAACTGGTCAAAGTCTGGAATGATGTCAATGATGTAAGCCGCAGAAGGGTCAGGCAGAAGATGAAGGGCATGACGATGATGCTACTTGAGAGGCTGCCTAACATCACAAAGTGTCCCTGTGCCATTCTGTCTTGCACTGGGGGCTACTCGTACTTACATCATATGTCACTGTCCTCCACACTAAAAGCCTCCTGTGACTGAGCTTGGATTCCTACTGGCACACAAGACAAAGCTTGGTGACTTCAGCAGCTACCAAATCTCCAGTCTAGACAAGAAAGAAACCACCAGGATGGAAAATGAAGCAAAGAGGAATAAGATGCAGAACAAAACAGAGAGAGAGGGAATCAAGAGCAAAGGAAACCTGAAAGTGATCATGCTTATGAGAGCATGGAGGAAGAGGAAGCCAATTACATGCCAGATAATGTCAGTGCTGGCAATGATGATGATGTAAGGGAAAAGGAGCCTCAGAATCACTCAACCTGTGGCAGAAGCACCACCAATACTAAACCTCTGGCACTAGCAGCAATCCACTACAGGGTTGGTGATAGACCAACTGCTGCCATAGCCATTGCCACACTAGAGTCATATGGAACTGTGACAAACAGGACAAAAGCTAAATAATTAATCATCATAAAGTTGTCACAGCTGCGGGAACTGAGGAGAATATCAACAAGGAAGAAGAATTACATGTCTTCTTTGATGGTCGCCGGTGCAAGACAAAGGTTGTGAAATACAGGGAAAAATGAATGCAAGCTACTCTGAAAATAGAAAGTTATTCTGGAAAGAAGCGAATATCAACAAGGAAGAAGAAATATGTGTCTTCTTTGATGGTAGCCAGTGCAAGACAAAGGTTGTGAAATACAGGGAAAAATGAATGCAAGCTACTCTGAAAATAGGAAGTTATTCTGGAAAGAAGCGCATAAATGCAGAAGTGAAAGTGGAAAGAAATGTGATGGTGTGAAGGATGTAGGTGGTAGATTATTAACCTTCGGGGATGAAGTAAGGACCAGATGGAAAAAATATTTTGAAAGCCTGATGAATGGGAGTAGAGACAGCAGAGCGGTGGTAAACATGACTGGTTTTGGAGGTGTGGAGAGAAGGAATGCAGTGCCATGAGACGTGACACTGGCACACGTGATTAGTGCTGTGAAGCGACTGAAAAATGGGAAAGCAGCTGGGGTTGATCAGGTAAATGCAGAAATGATTAAGTGAAGTGGAGAGAGTGGAATTAAGTGCTTCTTGGAGATATGTAAGAAAGCATGGAGGAGTGAAACTGTGTCAGCAGAGTGGAAAAAGGCTGTGATTGTACCCCCGTACAAAAATAAAGGTGCACGAGTAAGTGCAAGAATTATCGCGGCACACGTTTGAGTGTGGTAGGGAAGATATAGGGAAAAATTATTATAAAGTAAGAGTGATATCAGAAACCCTAGTGAGTGATGAACTGGGTGGCTTTACGAGTGGCAGAGGTTCCCCCCCCCCCCAACATCCCCCACAGTACCACACAACTACTCTCCTCAAATACACCACATCTCTAACATACCCAGCATCATCCTGGGTGGTGATTTCAACGTGAACGCGTCGGCCTGGCATGTCAACAACCCTGACACAGACAGAGGGCTGGTACTACACTCCCAGACAGATAATCTTTTCATCCTCAACAGTCTCCATCAATATACCCACAACCCATACCAAGCCCTCTTCCTCCCATCATCCCCAGACATCACCATTTACTCCCCAAACCTCGCCCCCACAACATCCTGGAGAGTGGTCAAAACCCTTGGCTCTGACCACCTCCCAGTTATCATCACTACCAAAACCAGAATCACCCAAGCTGGTCACAAACACATACATACACTATAAGACAGCCAACTGGGAGGCCTTCACATCTGAAACAGAACAACACTTTGAAACGTCAAACAAATTACATCCATAACAAACATCAGCACCACTGTACACACTTTCAATACAATTATTCAAAATCAAGACAAAATAAACATACCTAGAGGCAACAGAAGGAGACAAAACCCCAACTTCACACCAGAAATTCAAGCCTCAGCAGTCAACACGACACACTACAACACTCCCCAACACCCCATACACAAGACACCGTACAACAAAATTATACAAGGACTCAACACTCAAATAAACAATAAAATATCAGAGCAGCACACTCTAAATCGGAATAATTATCTCCAAACACTTGATCACCAAACAAACACCAGCAAACTCTGCAAAACATTAAACAGCATCACACTTTCCAACAGCAACACTACACAATCACACGCTGCCATCACAACAGACACCATACCCTCAAACAACATGCAAACACTCTCATCAATCACTTTTCACACGTCAGCCATCTAAACCCCCATCGCGACGACCGACGTGCCATCCGACGCAAGAGATAGTTCCCCACAGACCCAGGCTTTGCACTCTTCACTTACAACCAGACGAAGCACAATCAGTAACCTTAAGCACTCATCTGCCTGTGGCCCAGACAATATAAGCAACATACACCTTAAACACCTTGGACCACAAGGCATACAAGCACACACCAGCCTGAAAAACTACAGCTAATCACACAATACCCAACATCTGGAAACATGGTACTATCATCACTATCCCCAAACCCAACAAAGACCCCACGTTACCTTCCTCACACTGACCCATCGCACTCCTCTGCACTCCCTCCGAAGTCACTGAATGACTGGTATTACAATCAGTTACACCCCACATCACCCTAACCCCATCACAACATGGTTTTAGGCCGCTACACTCCACAAACACCCTACTTACAGACCTTACACAGAGAGTTTTTGACGGCATCAATTCAGCTAGGCCACCACACTAGACATTAGCAAAGCTTTTGATGCCATCCCCCGCCACAACCTCATAAACAAAATATTCGACACAAGCATGCACAGTAACACAAAAAGATGGCTGGCAAACTATTTAGCAGGTAGATGTGCACATGTAACGTTTGCCGGTGTCATCGAACATTAGAAATTTCACAAACGGCGTCCCCTAAGGATCTGTTTTGTCCCCTACTCTCTTAAACCTATACATGCACGACATAACCATACCCAAGACACCACAATTCCACAAATACACATAGCTTCCTATGTAGACGACGTAAGACTTACATGTACACACCAAAACGCAAACACAGAAGCACACATCCTCCAACAATACCTCAACACACTACACAAATGGTTCACCACAAACAGACGCAAAATAGCCCCAGCCAAATCTACTGTGACCCTTCTCACAAACGGCACAGCGGAACATAGTCACATTCCACACCTCACCATAAACAACACCCCCCTATGCCCCCACACACATAATCTTTGGTGTAACATACATCATTGTTATTTAAACAACACATCACTGATATTAAATTAAATTAACACCATGATTCAACGCCCTAAGGTCACTTGCCCATACAACATCCGGACACAACAGACACCACCACCTCAGTATACAAATATAAACGTTCAGCGATGAACTATGCAAGCCCTGCTTAGGCTTCTAACCTCATTAAAACACACTACAACACCCTACAGACCATACAGGAAAAGGCCTTAAAAGTAATCACAGACTGCACAGCTACTGCATCTACAGACCACCTGCACCAAGAAACCAATGTCCTCAAAGTCAAGGATTATCTAGAAATGAGACACAAATTCTTGCCGCAGCCTCCACAAACCACACGACAAGGCAGCACATCCACACACACACCAAGTAATATATCAAAACAACACCCAGCACACGATATCAAACAAAAATACTGTCATCTCTACCCTCTCGCTCGCCTCAAACTAGCTTTCACAAGCATATCCATGCTCAAAGCACTCGCCGCTCCATTCAGTCACTCAAAGACAACATGCAGCTGCATGCACGGTCTCCTGATATCCACCCTTCTGAATCCTACCTCCCTCGTGATGGACGTCCGGGAGGGGGGGGGGCAAGGGGGGGCTTGTTCTTGTTCAAGGATGATTGAGTGATTTGAGTCGATTCAGGCATTGTCACTATGCATTTGATGTAAGTCATGTAAGTATATGCCTATTTGGAGTGTGTGTATTTAGATATAACTGCACATATATGTATAAGTTATTTTGCCCCCCCCTCACAAAAAATCCTGCGGACGCCCCTGAGGGTCCACCTGGCCAGGATAAGGTGTGGACATCAACCAACCCTCTTGAGTTATCAGAAGAGGCTGGATGACTCCGTCGCTGATGCCTGTCCAGGATGCAACACAGCACATCATGTCATTAAGCTCATTATGGAAGACTGCATTGCACACAATCACCTGCGCCAACAGCACAACATACTGTACACTCCTTGAGAGCTCAGGAAGAAAGCCTGGTCTCGGCCGTGGTCTTCCATAGGGACTCAGGGCAGTTCGGTCAGACTGCCTAGGGAACAACTGCTACTATGAGCGGCGTTCTACAACTACCCGAACACACGCATTTGTTCCTGGACAAAACTTGCCTCACCGCTGGACAATCAGACTCAAAAGGTGTCCAGAATCTGACCGCCTTTGGCAAACATTGTCAAATGGCAATGAGTGGATTATGATTTTCAGTTCCACAGTACTGAACAGCACTCAAATATACCTACCTGTGTTGATTGCTTCGGAAGGCCGTGCTAAAATAAGCTGATGATTGAGAGAGAGGGGGAGGGGAGGGGAAGAAGGGAAGGAGGAAGAGAATTTTCAATTCCACAATATTGAACAGCACTCACATATACCTTTGTTGATTGCTTCGGAAGGATGTGCAATGATTACCTGGTGAGTAGGAACGGGGGAGGGGGAGAGAGAAAGAGAAGGAGGGAGAGGAGACTTTCAATTCCACAGTATTGAACAGCACTGGAGTATACCGTGTTGACTGCTTCAGAAGGCCATGCAATGGTTATGGTGAGAGAGAGAGAATTATCCCATCATCATGCATTGGAAGGTACTGTGTGTGTGTGTGTGTGTTCTTACCTAATTGTTCTTACGGTACCTAATTGTATCTTTACAGGAATGAGTCAAGCTCGTATTGTCCCTGGTCTTAGACCATATTTATCGTACATATCCTTAAATTTGTGAATTGTTTTGGCACACACTATTTCATTCGGTAGTGCATTCCATTGATCAATTGCTCTGTTTGGGAAACTGAATTTCCTTACGTCTTTATCACCTCTCTTCTTATGCAGTTTTTTGCAGTGTCCTCTTGCTGATGCTTCTCCATATGTTAAGTAATCATTTATGTCTATTTTCTCCTTTCCTGATATGCACTTATATAGCATTATCATGTCACCTCTTTTCCTTCTCTCCTGTAGTGTTGGTAGATTCAGTTTATTTAGTCTTTCTTCGTAGCTTAGGTCCCTTAAGCTTGGTATCCATCTTGTAGTGGCCCTTTGAACTTTTTCAATCTTGTCTATATGCTTTTTGAGATGAGGACTCCAGACTATTGATGCATATTCCAAGGTTGGTCTAATGAATGATGTTATTATCCTTCTTAGCATATCTTCATTTATGTATGTGAATGCTATTCTCATATTTGCAAGCAGTGTATACATGTTTCGTACCTTCTCGCTGATGTGGTCAGCCGGAGATAGTCTGTTATTGATAATCACACCTAGGTCTTTCTCTCTTTCTGATGTGTATAGGGTTTTATTTCCTAACTTATACTCCCAATCAGGTCTTTTTCCACTTTTACCAAACTTGATTACATGACACTTGTCCACATTGAATTCCCTTTGCCATGTACTACTCCATTCATGAAGTTTATTTAATTCTTCTTGTAGCTCCCAACAAGAGTCTGTGCTAGTAATTCTCCTTTGTATTTTTGCATCATCTGCAAACATATTCAGATAGCTCTCATTTCCAGTGTTACTGTTTATATCATTTATGTACACTAGAAACATGATTGGTGCCAGCACCGAACCCTGTGGTACTCCACTAGTCACTTCTTTCCATGATGAGTAGTTTCCTCTTAGTACTGTCCTCATTTCTCTTTTTATGAGAAAGTCTTGCATCCAACAAAACAGTTTGCCTCGAACTCCTCCTTGATGGTACAGCTTCCATAAAAGTCTTTGGTGTGGTACTGTGTCAAAAGCTTTCTTGAAATCTAAATAGATACTGTCCACCCATCCTTCCCTTTCCTGTATTGTGTTTGTTACTCTGTCATAGTAGCTCAACAGATTAGGAACACATGATTTTCCTTTTCTGAAGCCAAACTGTCTTTCTGTTATCATACCGTGTTCTTCTAGATGATTTACCCAAGCTTCTAAGTTTTTCTAATACCTTGCTTACAATACTGGTCAGTGATACTGGTCGGTAGTTGAGAGGATTTTGTCTATTTCCTTTCTTGAATAAGGAGACTATATTTGCTTTTTTCCAAATATCAGGTAGTTTCCCTTGACTCAAGGATTTCTTGAAAATTAAAAATAATGGTTTACTTAACTCCTTTCCACATTCTCGTAACACCCAACATGAAATTTCATCAGGACCACTTGCTTTTCCTCGGTCTAATCTACTTAACTCCTCCTGTATTACTTTTTCTGCTATTTGTATATCTGGTAGTATGTGTGGACATGCGTGTTCCACATATTCCCTCTCAAAAATTTTTTCTTCTGTAAAAACTAATTGGAAATTCTTATTTAGTGCTTCACAAATATCTTTCTCTTGTGTATAAGTGATTCCCTCGTCCGTGATGGATTGTATTATATCTTTTACTTTGGTTTTGCTTCTGATATAGCTGTAAAACAGCTTTGGTTGATCACTACTTTTATTTATTATATCCTCCTCAAACTGTTTTTGGGCTTCCCTCCTTATTCTTGTATAGTCGTTTCTTGCCTGTTTGTAATTATTATACGCCCTTTCACTATTGTGTCTTCTGCATCTATTCCACAACAAATCTCTTCTTTCTTCTGATTTTTTACATTCTGTATTGAACCATTTCTGTATTTTCTTATCTGCTTCTTTGTGCTGTGGGATGTACTTCTGGACTCCTATTTCATAAAATTCACAAAAATTTTTATATTTTCATTCATTCATTGCCAGACGCCATGTATCCCAAACGGGGTGGCCAACGGCTTAGAGTTAATTGTTTTACAGGGAGGGGCACTAATCCTCCACCAACCCCACCTGACACGTTGGGATGCCAACAGCATCTGGTGTTCCCAGGCGGTCACCCATCCAAGTACTAACCAGACCCAACGTTGCTTAACTTCGCTGATCGGACGGGAAGCGGTGTACTCAACGTGGCATACAGCATTTAAATCTTGTCCTCTAAGCTCATTTTCCCAATCAACTTCTAAGAAATACTTCTTTAGGTCTTGATAATTTCCCTTTTTATAGTTTAGTCTCTTTTTGTAACTGTCATTGCTGTTTACTATGTCATATGCTATCCTGAAGTTATAATTTAGTACTGCATGATCGCTTTTGCCGAGTGGAGGGTGATATATTAAACTGTCAATGTCATTTTCTTGCCTAGTAAATATTAGATCTAGCACTGAAGGTACATCAAGTCCTCTTTTTCTAGTGGTTTCCCTCACATGTTGCGTTAAGAAAAACTCTTGTACGAGATCCAGGAGCTTTTGGTCCCAACAGCTTTCTTGGCTATTTATATCTAGAGTATTCCAATTTATATTTGTATTGAAATCCCCAGTTAGTATAATTCTTTCCGATTTCTCTTCCATTTTATGTAGCAAGGATCTTATACTCTGAATTGTACTCTCTGCCAGGTCCTCATATTTGTCTCTTTCCCATGTGTTTGATCTGGGTGGCATATACAAATTGCCTACAATTACTTTACCTTCAGATGTGTCGATCTCTACTGCAATCAGTTCTACTTGTGATGGTATATCTAGGTTTATTTCCTTGACTTTTAGATTTTTCTTTGTTAATATTATAATTCCTCCTCCTTTTTTTAAATTTCTGTCTCTTCTCCATATATTGTATTCCTCTAAGTTTAGTATGTCATTGGATATCCTTGGTGTTAATTTTGTCTCAGTTAGGCATATTATTTGTGGTTCATTTTCTCTGACATAATCATTCATCTCTAGTAATTTAGATACCATTCCATCCACATTTGAGTACATCAACTTTATCATCTTGTTTATATACTTGTCATGACATGGTTCTACTAACTTCCTCCTTTTTCTTCCATCCTGTTTGTGTACCACTTTCGTACCTGCAATCCTATTACTTTGTAAAAAAAAAAAATGTCTTGTCCTCTTCTGATCTTCCCTCATTTTTTGTTTTTGCTTCCTCCCTTTTCTCTTTCAGTAATTCCAGTTCCTCTTGTGTTAGGCATCTTTTTATCCATACATTTTTGAACTCCTCTTTTTCCATAAGATTCTTTGCATTTTTTAGTATCTCTTCCACAGTGTTTACACTCTGGAAAGTCACCTTTAGAGGTCTTGTCTTGCTTTTCTCGTATTTCCCTAACCTTTGTGTTCCTCTATGTCTTTACTACAGATTTCCTCTGATACTTCTTTCAGTAAGCTCATTACATTTGCCATCTCCTTTTTGTCTCTAGTGATTTTGTTTTTAATTTCTTCCTCTTCTATACCAGTGATTACTATTGATTTATTTATTTCTACTGAATTTCTGACTAACTTTGGATTGTTTTGGATTATTCTTTTCACTTCCTTTTTAATGTTTTTTTCCTCCACCCTTGTTTCTAAGTCTTTCTTTACTTTCACCATTTCAGCATACGTGGTTTCTACATCATTTTTGTAGCTTTGCACAGCTTCATTCACCTGTGTTATCTTCTCCTCAATATCACTGCTCTGGTCCATAAGACTGCTTGCTTGTCTAATTGTCTTTGTGTCATTTTTTAACTCTTCCATAACACTCTCGTGATTAACTACTGTACTTCCCATTTCACTCACTTTCTTCCTAAGCGTATTCAATTCCACTGTTAGTTCACTGATGGTTGTCTTTCTTATTGGCCTCCCTTCCCAGTTTTTCTATCTCTTCCTTTTGCAAGTGCATTTGCTTCTTTATTTCATCAATTTCATTTTTGAAAGCCATTTCTAGTTTGTGTACACGTTCAACCAGTCTATTGTGAGTCTCCACTTCAACCAGTTCTTGGTAGAAATCATCATTTTGCTTTTTATTTTTATCCCTTTTCTTTTCCAAATTTGTTTTACTGAAGTATGTATCCATTTTGTAATACTAAATGAAGAGTATGTACTTACACTTTCCGCGTGTTGCCGTAGTATAAACAATCCCAGCTGACTCAACGCATCGTGGTTCTTTGTTGTTTGAACAAGTCTTATTTAAACTTATTATTTCTTTTCCTTTTAATAATGAAAAATCATTTAGTCTAACCTGGTACAGAGCTTGACTCATTCAAAGATACTTATTTAGGTAATGCCTCTGGCCGAGTTGAGCTGGTATGGAGCGCCGGTAAAGGACGTCTTCCTCCGACGATGCCGTGTGTGTGTGTGTGTGTGTGGTGTGTATTTACCTATTTGTAGTATACATGAATTGAGCAATGCTCGTGTTGTCCTGTCTCCATATCCACATTTATCAAGTCTACCTTTACACACATGAATGTTTTTCTCATGCACCACCTCTTTGTCTAAGTCGTTCCAAATATTTAAGAATATACCTAATGGGGTGCTTTCAAAGCTAGTATTCCGCTAGATGGCTCCACTGTTGCAGTAAACACATTCCCCGCACTGTTTAAAAAGCATATTTTTCTTTGTTAAATATCTATACTGTTGTGTGAAAATGTGGATCATGGTAATGTCATATGCCGAAATATAAATAATACAAATAGAACACGTATATATAACGTATCATGAAGTGTTTATATTTATCATAAACGGAAATTAAAATGTCACTGATGGCATGTGATGGCAACCCGTCCTTCCAGTGACCCTATATTATTTAATTTCTGCTACATTTAGTGCAAATTTGGTTCTTAATACATTGTCTGTTCAGACTGTAAAGTACGCCTAGTGGGTATCTAGACTCATCCAGTTTCTGTGTGGGCAGAAATTTAATGTTGAGTAAATACTGGCATTCAACATTTTGCTCGCTTCCTTCACGCATGCGCACCACAAGACAGTCCCGTGTTTAAGTTTTTTCACGAGGGATGTCATCATGTCAAGTTTCCATGAAAAATTTTATTTTGATGGCGCGTAATGTCACGGATTCACTCAGAGTAGAAACAAGCTAAATTCATAACATTCGTCATTGGTTCATAAGTGACTATGTACAGGCAGTGTGTTTCACTGCGCGATATCTTTGTGTGATTGTCATTCCCACATCTTGCCTCTCTAGCTCTTAACTAAACTACGCTCATTTCTCATGTCCCTGTACCCGACGTTGGTTACATTACTGTCGTAAATGGACACACCCACAAACACATATAGTTCAGTAATATGAGTTCCTGACTGTTGAGCTGAGAGAGAGACACCTTCCCCTGCAGCTTCCTTGCACCATGAGTGAGTCATATTCATATGTATCATTGGAGCGTTTTGTAAATAAAGTGTTACAGTGAAGTTTTGTCTTTTTCTGTTGAGAACTAGTGGTTATTTTAATTTTTACATTTCGCCAGGTGCCTACCAAATAAATACCTTAAGGTCATCTTATCATCAATATCTCACACACATTGCCCCCTCTTGGCAAGTCCCTAATGGTATGGTCATGTGAGAACGGTCTCCAGGCCACCTGTCCACACACATATGTTTGTAGGATCTTCCACTGACTGAGTCAGTAGCTTGTGCACATACCAGTCCTCTTGACCTGGATGCAATCTCACTGGGGGTAGACATTTAAGAGGATGCAGTAGTATTTACTCGTCATGTGTTCTCACGTTTGCATATATATATATATATATATATATATATATATATATATATATATATATATATATATATATATATATATATAAATCGTGAATACTGAACTTGACTCCGTGTGAATCTTTTGGATCACTTGGAGGCGATGTCTTGGCTTGTGTACCTTCCACAGTCGTCTGTCCTCGGTGAGACCGGGCAAAGAATGACGCGTAAACAATCTTGGTTTTGGGACGGTTCCTCAGACCGGATGATTTATGATGGTGAATGCCAGTATTTACTCAACATTAAATTTCTGCCCACATAGAGACTGAATGAGTCAAGATACCCACTAGGCGTACTTTACACTCTGAACAAACTATGTATTAAGAATCTAACTTGCACTAAATATAGCAGAAATTAAATAATATAGGACCACTGAAATGGCGATTGCCATCACATGCCATCAGTGATATTTTAATTTCAGTTTATGATAAATATAAACAATTCATGATACGTTATATATACGTTTTCTATTTGTATTATTTATATTACGGCATATGACATTACCATGATTCACAATTTCACACAACAGTGTAAATATTTAACAAATAAAATTATGCTTTTTATACAGCGCGGGAATGTGTTTACTGCTACAGTGGAGCCATCTGACGGAATACTAGGCTTTTCAGAAGCACCCCATTGTGATATACACGGAATGTACTATGCTCGTGGGTTTCCGTCGCTGTTTCTCAATAAGTCGAATTTAAATTTAAACTCGTTTAAGTTTTTAGACTGGACGATCTCTTTGTCCAGGCTATTCCATAAGCCTATACTTCTGTAAGGAAAGCTATATTTCTTGATATCCTTCAAGCAGCTTGACTTTTTCAATTTCATGCCATGTCCTCTTGTTGCTCTCTTATCCCATACAAACAGATCTTCTTTGTCAATTTTATCTACTCCCACCCTGGTCCTGAACACCGCAATCATGTCTCCCCTCTTTCTCCTTTCCTCTAACGAAGGCAAATCCAGTTTTTCCAGCCTCTCTCTGTATGACAGGTCTGTCAGACTGGGGACCATCTTGGTTGCTGTTCTTTGTATTCTCTCAATCTTGTTTATATCTTTCTTTTTGTGTGGGGACCACACTACCGCTGCATATTCTAACCTGGGGCGGATCATGGCCACTATCAATTTTTTCATCATTTCCTCATCCATATAATGAAATGCTACTCTTATGTTAGTCAAGAGCTTATAAGTCTCTCCAACTATCTTGTTAATGTGCTTTTCTGGTGACAAACTATCTTGGACCAGCACTCCCAAATCTTTCTCTTCTCTCCTTTTTGTGATTAATTCATTACCCAAAAAATAATTCAGTGATGGTCTCCTGGTACTTTTACCCATTTCCAATATTTTACATTTCTTTACATTAAATTTCATTTCCCACGTCCGGCTCCAATTGTGTATCCTGTCCAAATCCTCCTGCAGTATTTTACAATCCTCCTCAACCTCTATCTTCCTCAAGATCTTTACATCATCGGCAAACAGACTCGCATAACTGTTCACTCCATCTACCATATCATTTACGTAAATCAGGAACATTACTGGCGCCAACACTGAGCCTTGAGGGACTCCACTTGTTACTTCCCTCCATCCAGACATCTTTTCCTTTATTACTGTCCTCATTTGTCTGTCTCTCAAAAAGTCTCTCATCCATTCCAGAAGTTTCCCCTTTAGTCCTCCTATATATTCTAGTTTCCACATTAGTCTCTTATGAGGTACCTTGTCAAAGGCCTTCTCTAAGTCTAAGTACACACAATCCACCCAACCATCTCTCTCCTGTACCACATCAATCGCTCTTGAGTAAAAGCTCAACAAGTTTGAAACACATGACCTTCCACTTCTGAATCCAAACTGACATTCAGCCAAAATATTCATCTCTTCCAGATATTTTATCCATCTGTCTTTCAGGATTCTCACACAATTTTGCGACCATGCTGGTTAGAGACACTGGTCTATAATTCAGGGGTTCTTCCCTGTTTCCTCCCTTGTAAATTGGTACCACATTTGCCCTCTTCCATTCTTTTGGCACTTTCCCCTCTTCCAGTGAGCATACAATTAAGCTGTGAATTTTATCCGCCAGTTGTTCTCTGCATTCCTTCAGTACCCAATTAGAAATTCCATCAGGTCCTGGGGCTTTCCTTACATCTTGAGTTTCCAGTAATTTATACACTTCCTGCACCTCCACTTTTATATCTTTCATCACCGGAACATTTCTAATCACTCCCTCCCCTTCCACAAGCTCCTTTTCTTTAGTGAAAACTGACTGGAAACGTTTGTTCATTATTTCTGCTTGCATTGCCGCATCCTTAAAGACCTCTCCATCTACTTTCAGCTTGGTGATTCCTTCCTTTTGTTTCAGTTTGCCATTAACTAATCTATAAAACAGTTTGGGTTCATCCTTGCATTTGTCAATTATACCTTTTTCAAAATTCCTTTCTTCTTCCCTACGTATTCTTGTGTATTCGTTTCTTGTTCTTTTATATTCTTCCTTTGTTCTGTCGTTACCTCTCTTTCTCCAATTGTTCCACGCCTTATCTCTCTCTTTTTTGGCTATCATACACCTTCTGTTAACCCGCCCCGTCCCGGCCACTTTTCGACCACTGGTACCCCCTAATCCCGGGCAATTTTCGACCTTTTTTTTTTTTGCTTAAACTTTCGCTTTTGGTCAGAAACAATGGCCGGTGGCAAAGAAAGTGGTCCCTGGGGTCCCTAATTAGCTTTAACCATGTATGCGATGGTCCCACCTGGCCCCGTGTTCTCCCTATGCGGTGTGAGCATCAAACGTTTTCTATGGTATTATAAGTTTGGGAAACCAATGAAAGTAAGTAGAAATGAATTTATTACAAACATAAAAACATGTGATAAAAGAGTATATTGGATTTTATACAAAAATAGAGCAGAAATAACCATTGTACCATCGTGAGAAACGAGCAAAATCGGCCAACTTGGTTCCCATGAATCGCTAACATTCTAAAATCATGATACATATAATTTTTTTTACTTACATAATACTTCTACAATAACATTATACCATTTTACATTATATTGAACTGTTTTTACGTATTCACAGGCCTTTTGATAACATTTAGCGTAATGCTAGCGCTAATTTACGTAGTGAGTGAACTCGCTGTGACTGATGTTTCAACTCGTATTGTGCTTTTTCTACTAACATAATACCTTTCTAATATTATTATACACTTTTCAACTTTATAGAACTGTTTTGAGATTATTTCAGGCCTTACGTCAATATATAGCGTAATAATAGCGCATAGTAACACACACGGTGAAGTCGCTATGACAACTAATTCAACTTACAACCTATTTTTTTACTTATATAATTATTCTACACTAACATTGCACATGTAAACACTTGATATAATTGATATTACATCATTTCTGAACGTAAGATGGAACTTAGCGTCATATTTGCGCGTACTTACACAGGGAGTGTTATCGCGATATTATTTGTTTCATCTTACACAAGTAATCAACTTATAAAATACCTTACTACTAACATTACAACATCATCCACTGTATATAATTCCTATCACATACTTACTGACCAGAATGTGGGTGTAATCGTGACATCAATTATGACAACTTACAGTAATGTTCAACTTATGTTTTATTCATGCTAACATTACACCCGTTTCCACTTTATTTCCTTGCTATCACATATTTACTGACCAGATTTACACAGTGGGTGTAGTTTTGATAACTATTCTTTCCACTTACACTAATTCTCATCTTATACATTACTTTTCTGAAAAAATAACACCCGTTTCAACTTTATATTTGACTTAGCACCTACTGACTGGCCTTACCATTATCATGAGCGTCATTTCGCCTTCCCACACAGTTTCAGAAGTGTACGAGATTATGGTATTCCTTGAAACAAGGCTGAAGGCACAACGCAACATTGCACTCGACACACTCGTATCTTGTGTCTTTTCTCTGCGTTGATGGTCTGACTGTCGAGTGCTTACATACATGGCAGCGACGCTGGGGTTTACGACGGTTTGGTTCGGAAGGGATTGCGCTGGGGTAGTGGCGGGCTGCAAGACGTAGGAGAGTCTGAACAGCACGGGGGGAGCGGGGGCGGTGTGAGGGTCTTTCCTGGGCATGCTTGGCGATTATTTCACGTGCCAGCTCCCTCACAAACCCCTCAAAGGTCTCGGATACTCCGGTGGTCATTGCGTGCAGGTAGTGGGCGTTCAGGACCGTGATGTCGAGCAAGTGGAAAAAGAGTTTCTTGTACCACTTCATCGTTGTCCTGGCACAGTCAACACTTGAAATCATCGAGTCTGACTGATCAACTTGCCTCATGTTCAGATTATAGGCAAGTACAGACTCTGGTTTCCATACGTTGCGCCTCCTCTCGCTACGGTGATCCACGGAGTCTGTGCGGTGCATCAAGGGGCTGTGAACAGTTGATAGGAGGCAAACTTCCCTGTTGTGGTTCCACAGGGTTGCAAGGATGTTATTGGCCTGGAAGAAAACCACCTCATTCTTGTCAAGTTTCCTCCCTGTCTTGACCATATGGCGACGGTTTCTCTTGACTGTACCACAGACTCCGGTGTCGTGTTGGTGGAGGAACCTAGCGAGAAGAGGGCTAGTGTACCAGTTGTCCAGGTACAAAACATGACCACGATGAAGGTACTCTTCTATCATTGTCTTCACCACGGCCCCAGAGAGTCCTATACTCCGATCTTCTATTATATCTGTCTGTGCGCCCGTGTACAAGGCTATGTCTTGCACATAACCAGTCTTACAGTCACACATAACAAAGATCTTGAACCCGAAACGGTGTCTCTTGCTGGGTATATACTGCCTAAAGGAAATATTGCCTCTCCACAACACAAGACTCTCGTCTATGACGAGGTCTCTGTAGGGATAAAATGAGGAGCGGAACATTTCCCGTAAATGATCAAATACCAGCCTAATTCTCCTCATTTTATCGGTGTTATTTGCATTGGCTGGATCATCTGCATCAAAAAAGTGGAGGCGGCCGAGAATAAGCTGAAATCTATTACGACCCATCACCTTTCCAAAGAAAGGTGTTAGGATGATTGGGTCCGTTGTCCAATAGGCAGGAATTTGATTTTTCTTCACCACACCCATCAAGATTACCAGGGCCAAAAATAGGAACATCTCTGATATAGTCACGGGAAAGTCATACTGTTCTGCATGCTTGCTTGTGGTTCCTAGGCGTTCACTTTCAAGGCGCTGGGATTGTGAAAACATATTCGTCTGTTCTACTATGCGCCCAACAAACGCCTCATCAAAAAACAAATTGAAAAAATCTAAACGTGACGACCCAGCATTTACACCTGGAGCCGTGCAACCTGACCGCCACTCCTCAGTGAACTGGTGAATGATGGGAGTAAAATTACTCCCATCCTCCCAGTTCCACGTGACACCACCGTCTTCAGCCACGTCACCATCGTCCCCTTCGTCAGGGTGGGGAGGTGAGGGTGGTGGGGGAGGTTGGGGAGGTGGAGAGCGGCGCCTCTCATCACTCGCACTTCTCTTCCCTCTCCCTTTTCCTTTGCCCTTTCCCTTCCCTTTCTTTCCTTTCCCCACATCCTGGGGCTGTGGGGAGGAAGTTTGGGCATATTCAGGGGCGAAAGAAGTGCTGGGGAGTGACTCAACCTCCTCTCCCCTAGGCCTACGAGCACCACGTGCTCGTGCTGCCTCCCTCCCACCAATGGCCCCTTCACCCCGCACTACCCCCACACCACTCTCACTTTCACCCCGCACTGCCGCCACAACACTTTCCCTTTCTCCCAGCAATCCCACCACACCACTTGCTACTTCCCCAGACAAAGTACTTGAACCATACCTTAGGTGTCGTCTCGCCCCACCTTCTGATCCACGTGGTGATATTTTTCCTTTCCCAACCACTCGGCGATATCACGTCCTAGCCCTCCGTCATCCTCATCGTCCTCATCCTCGTCCTGATCAGAATCGTGATGGAGAGATAGCTGTGCACGTGGTTGGGGAGCAGCCTGGCCTTCCCTTGCCTTACGGTATGTCACATACCGCGTTTTTCGGGGCGAAGGGACCTCCTCATCACTGCTACTTATTTCTTCCTCTGGCTGGACGTAATCGCGATCCACCACATCATCATCGAGTGGAGAATCACTGTCTCCAGTGAAGGCTTCCAGGACGGATGCAATTTGCTCATCTGAGAGACCTTTCCGCGCCATGTCTGACCTGGGTCACTGCTGGCAGGTGAGTGACCGAGACAAGGGCGAGCGCGGGTCACGCGGGGTCTAGGACGCTGCCCGCCTGGCGGCAGGTAGGGGAGGCTTGGGTACCCGGGCGAAACGAAAATCTCCCGCGAATTTTGAAATTTGTGGAAATTATGAACCTTGCAATTGCAGGACGTTGAAGTACGTCCTCGGGACTGGGGCTGTGACAAAACGTGAGGAAGTGGAAGTACGTCCTCGGGACGGCGCGGGTTAAACCACTCCTTTTTCCTGTTTTCTTTCCCTCTTACTCTTGGTACAAATTTTTCCACTTCCAAATTATAGAGGTCTAGAAAGATATCCCACTTCCTCTGTATCTTTCTTGTTTCTCTGAATTTTCTCCAATCCGCATTTTCAAAAAAGTTTCTCAATCCTGTAAAATTTGCTTTGCCAAAGTTGTATCTTCCCTGTCTATGAAGCTCGTCTCTTGGCTCGACGTTTCCTATTAACATCTGGAACTCAATGACCACTTGATCTCTTTTTTCCAAAGGACAGAGATATTCCAATGATTCTATTACATCGGGTTCTTTGGTGAACAGTAAATCTAACCTTGCTGGTGTGTCCTCACCTCGAAACCGTGTCTCTTCTTTGACCCACTGCATCATCACATTATTCATTATTATATTTAATAACATAGTACCCCACGAATCCTCGCCGCCTCCCGAGTACCATTCCTCCCAGTTCACCTCTTTACAATTAAAGTCACCCACCAAAATTATATTATTGCTTTTCTCAATTATTTTTTGCAAGTAGCTAGCCATATCCGACAACATCTCATGGTATTCGTCATCCTTCCATGCTCTCGTCTTTGGGGGAACATACACTACCGCCATATCTCTCTTAACATTCTCTCCAGTTTCTAATTTCATATATATCACTTCAGCCCTGCCTTCTCCCATTTCCACAGTATCTACATTTATGTTGTTCTTCACTGCTATCATCACTCCTCCTCCCTTTTTTTCTTTTCTGTCTTTTCTCCACAGTTTGTATTTACCATCTCCCAAATGAACATCAATATCTTCTCTTAATTTGGTCTCTACAAAGCACATGACATCAGGTTCATGTTCTCTCATGAAATCATTAATTTCGATCCTTGTCGATATGAAACCATCAACATTAGTATATATCACCTTCAAATTATTTTTGACATTATTAATACCCTCTTCTCTCCTACTCTCTGTCCGTACCACACTTCCTCAACTTCTGATCTTTCACAACCATCCCCCCTAGTTTCCTTCACTTCTATTTCCTTAAATACCATTTCCTTACTTTCATATCCAATACTCTCCAAAAAAAAGTATTACGTTCTTCCTCTGTCCTCTTATCATTTTTTTCCTTTACTTCTTCCTTTAATGATTTTAAAACTTCTCTTTCTTCTTCATTCAGATCTTTTCTTATTATAATATTTTCCATCCCCGCCTCTTTGCTTAATTTCCAGGTCACTTTAAGTATCTCATTTATTACACTTTCTGATGTAAACTTGACTCTCATTGGTCTTGTTTCCCCTTTCTTATAAGGCCCTATCCTCCTTACTTTCTCAATTTCTTTTACCCACTTGTCTCCTTCTGGGTCAATCTTGCCTAATATTCCTCTCACCATGTTCGTGTCTCTCTCGAGTCTTGCGAACCTAACCTTTTCTTCCTCTTCCCTGTTTCCAAATACTACCACACATCTATTCCTTTCTACAGTTTCTCACACTATTTTCTCTTTTTTCTTCAGTATTTTCACTACATTTTCTTCCATTTCTTTCTTGTTCATTTCCCTTTCTTCCTGGATGATCTCTCTTAAGCTGACCACTTCTTTCTGTTCTTCTTCTACGTGTGCCCACTTTGCCTTGTGTTCTTCTAGTACATTACTCACCTTCTCCGTTTTATTAGTACTCTCTTCAAGTGTCCTCCTCAGTTCAACATTTTCCCTCTTCAAATTCTTAATTTCTTCATTGGCTGTTTCGTTGGACTGGATTAGACTCTGTATGGTGGTTTCCGTATTTCCTGACACATCCTTTATCACTAGATTCTCTACTTTTTTTTCGAGTTCACTAATCCTCATAATTAATGTTTTCACCAGGTCCATGACATTAGTATTAGCATCAAATCCTTGAAATTCCATTCCCTCATTGTTTACATTTTCGGCCGTGTTTAACGTACCGGTAAAGTACCCAAACAGCTGTTACCGAATAAGCCACAAACATTCATGTATACTATTGCCAACAAATCTTTACATTTTTGGTAGTCTACCAACTTTCATTATTTTAAATTTAAAGAAAGACCCTAGGAGACAGGACAGACAAAATTCCTGAAACTACTCAAGGTTAGGAGCGATGCCTGGGACGTCCTCTCTCTCCGGCTGTTCGTGTGTGTGTGTGTGTGTGTGTTTGTTTCTTAGTTTCTTACCTAACTGTCTTTTTACAGGAATGAGCCAAGCTCGTACTGTCCATTAAACCATTTCTGTCACACTTATCCTTAAACTTATACAGTTTTGCCACACACTATTTCATTCAGCAGTGCATTCCACTGATCAATTGCCCTATTTGGAAAACTGGATTTTCTTTCATATTTATTGCCTCTCTTTTTGTAGTTTTTTGCAGTGTCCTCTTGCTGATGCTTCCCCATGGGTTATGTAATCATTTATGTTTATTTTTTCCTTCCCTGAATTGTATTTATATAGCATGATCATGTCTCCTCTTTTCCTTCTCTCCTGTAGTGTTGGTAAATTCAATTTTTTTTCTTCTTCTTAGCTTAGATCCCTTAAGCTTGGTACCCACCTTGCAGCTGCCCTTTGTATATACTTTTTCAATCTTATCTATGTTTTTTTTTTTTTTTTTTTTTTTTTTTTTTTTTTTTTAAGATGAGGATTCCAGACTACTGATGCATACCCCAGGGTTGGTCTGATGAATGATGTTATTATCTTTCTCTGCATGTCTTCATTTATTCTCAACATGTCTTCATTTATATATGTGAATGCTGTTTTCATATTAGCAAGCAGTGTATACATGTTACGTACCTTCTCACTGATGTGGTCAGCTGGAGATAGTCTGTTACTGATAATCACTCCTACGCAGGGTTGCCAAGTCGCACCCTGCTCTGCCCGCGGAAACCCAACTGAAAACCAGCCCAAAAGTAGCCCAACACCAATAATTATTTTAAAAATCCTCTATTTATGCGAAATTAGTGTTTTATATTAATAGTTCATATATAGGTCCCCAGTAATGCCTGAAATGATCACTTGATTCACTTAAACTTTCCCTATTTCCCATAAAAACACTATTGCCCATAAAACAACAATGATTCTGTTGAAATATACTTATCATTACACTAGGTAATACAACATGCAAGTGAAGGTATTTTCTCTCCCTCTGAGTCAACTTTCCATCACACTTATATTATTCAAAAATCTATATGATCATCATCACTGTGTTTCGTTGCTGTGTACGTCATATGTGAAATTTGCTAACATAATTTTGTTTGTGAAATCATTACAACAGATTTTATGTCCGCATATTGCTCTAACATGAAGAGTGTTTTCAACTGTTTCATGTTGCTGTCTGTTTCTTCATTTACTTTTCACTAAATTATACTGAGAGAAAATCCTCTCTACTGCAGAAGTGCTTGCTGGCAACGATAATTGGGATAAAACAAAACTCTCTCCGGAGTCTCCGCACTGGCTGCATCCACTGGTCCCTGTGGGAGTATTAGGGGGTCTCTCTCCGCCATATGTTTAAACTCTCTCTCTCTCTCTCTCTCTCTCTCTCAGTATATTGTCGTGATGTGGTTTAACTCCATACTAGCCCAAACAACCGCGACAGTTTTCAAACCAGCCCAAAAAACCGCAACCCGCGACCGGTAAAATCTGCCCGCGGAAGAGCTTCAAAACGAGCCCAATTTGGCGGGAAAACCGCGACCTTGGCAACCCTGCTCCTACGTCCTTCTCCCTTTTTAATATGTGTAGGGTTGAGCTTCCTAACTTATAATTCCAATCTGGTCTTTTTTCTCTTTTACCAAACTTAATTACATGACACTTTTCCACATTAAATTCCAATTGCCATTTATTGCTTCATTCATGAAGTTTATTTAATTCTTCTTGTAGCTTTCTGCAAGAATCTTTGCTAGTAATTTTCCTTTGTATTTTTGCATTATCAGCAAACATATTTAGATAGCTTCCATTTCCAATGTTACTATTTAATTTATACATACTGAAAACATAATTCGTGCCAGCAATATATATATTAAAAGCATAATTGGTGCCAGCACTGAGTCCTTATATATATATATATATATATATATATATATATATATATATATATATACTAAAAGCATAATTGGTGCCAGCACTGAGTCCTGTGTATCTCCGCTAGTCACTTCCTTCCATGATGAGTAATTTCCCCTTAGTACTGTCCTCATTTCCCTTTTTCTGAGAAAATCCTGCATCCAACAGTACAGGTTGCCTTGGATACCACCTTGATGGTACAGTTTCCATAAAATCTTTGGTGCAGTGCTCTGTCAAATGCTTTCTTGAAATCTAAGTAGACACTGTCCACCCATCCTTCTCTTTTCTGTAATGTTTCTCTAACTCTATCATAATAGCTTAATAGATTAGTAACACATGGTTTTCACTTTCTAAAACTGAACTCCCTTTCTTTTATCATATTGTGTTCTTCTAGATGGTTTACTCAAACTCTTCTTGGATGCAGAATGCTGCCAGAAATACGATGTATCACATACCCATACTTACTTCTGGTGTGGAAGGGAAAATTAACAGATTACTAAAGTCCTGGTTTTCTGAGATTTTTTATTGCATGTTTGCTTTTGCCAGTTTTATATTTCCCCCTTGCTACCCTATTGGGGCCTAGCAATCTCTGGAAGAAAGGAGTGATGAAATATGAAAGTGCTAGAAAAACTAGAGAATCAAAGTCAGCTGCTAGATCAGCAAAAACAGCAGTCAAAGCTCATTTATATACAGTCTTTTCACTCTCATCTTAAATGTCAGGTCCAACTTCCCTTGCCCCGGGTTTCTACGCTTCTCATGGGGCAACGCAGGATTGGATGATGGATGGATGGATGGACTTTTGCGAACTGTCTGCCACAACCCAAATCTAACAACAGCAGTGCACTAAGCAAAGAATGGACTGACCAAGGACTAATGTTCAAATGTGAAAAATCAAGGTATGGCACTATTGTTTTGTTCTCATTCTACAAACCATTTGTGTACTGATTGGTGCAAAGAACAGGCCAATGCCATATTCCATTACTGATGATGATTTTCTTTTGCAGCAGCAGTATATAATCAAATTCTGGCAGGGATGAGTATGCAGTTTATACTTAGATCAAGAAAATTGCACATAATGTTTATTGTGTACACTTGCACCTATTTCTATCATGTCGAGGTACTGACCCCATGACATGATCTGCACTACTCAGGACTATAAAAATGATAATTTTTAAAATACAGTACACTGCAAGTTTACTATAGTTATTTGCATAAAAGCTGGTCAAGATGCAAACAACTTGTGATATGCACACCTAATCATGGCTCTCATTTTGTTTCTTAACCTGATGAATCTACAAGAGCATGACAACTAATCCTGTATAAAAAAGAAAAAAGAAGAGTTCCAAGTTTCCTAACTACAAATCTAGCAAAAGCCTTTAATCCCCCATGTTTCTTTTCTACTTATTCCCACTTTATCCTTTCCCAAGCTTTCACAAGACCTCCTTTTTCTTTATGACCATAACATCACTAGTCTTAAAAGCTGAGAGCTGATAGTGCAGCCAGACGACCAGGTGCACCCATGACACCACCACCTGGGTGAGCTCCAGACCCACACAGAAAGAGCCCAGGGATTGGTGTGAAAGGGCCTGACTGCAGGGCACTGGGTCGTGATGTGAACAGCTGGTCCAGGGACATGGCTCCATGGAAGATGTTCTACCCGGAGAGAGAAAAGCAACTCAGAATGAGTGTGTAGCCCATAATACTGTTGGGCCTCACTATATGATGGAATTATGTCAAGTGACAACCCATTGCATAGCAATTTAGCATATAGCAAGGCAATTACAACACGGGTTTGATAGGGATATGTTTTTGGTCAAGGGTTCCCCACCCAAAAAAGTCTTTTAACAAGTTTCCAACTTAAGTGTATCCTTGGATGGTCCAATTAGACACAATGGGTCTTCCCTGCAGCTGAGGGACAGTTAGTATTCCTGGGAACTCACTAAAGGTTGTCAGAAGCTGGTGATGAATTATGGGGAAAGTGATGCAGAGAGGTGGCAAGAGAGCAATGTGGTGAGGAAACAGAGCAGCAGTGCAGTAATGTGGTGGGAGAGTGATGCAGTGAGGGAGTGGGGGAACATGGAGGAGAGCTAGATAGTGAGGAGGTGGAGGAGGAGGCATGACAAAATGGAGGTAGATGAGCCAGAGCAGTGTATCGATGTTCTGCTAGTGGAGGGTGTAGGTTCTTCCTGTATGCAGGCAGATGTCTTGGGTGGGAAGCACAATGTTACCGTTGTTTGCCTCGCTTGCTTGTTTTTTGCGTACAAGCAGCTCCTTATCAAACGCACTGCAAGCTGCATCACTCCAGGAAGGGTTTGGATCCTTTTCCTGAGTAAATGGAAAAGCCTGGGCCATCATTCCTAAAAAAAAAACTCTTTGAAGACTTCAGATCCAACACTAGCACTGGTTCCTCCTTCTCTTCCACCTCTTCTCACCTTCCTCTCCTTGTGCCTTCTCTTCTTTCATTTCAATCAGCTCCTTGAAAATATTTTCAGTGTGCTGTTGAGCACCTCCTGAATGTCTTCCTCACCCACCTCCTCAAACCCCAACTCATGGGAGAGGTCAATGATGTCCCTGCGGATCTGCTCAAAAGGGGGAAACCCGGTGACAAGGTGGACGCACTCAGGCCACACCATGCTCCACACCAAATTCAGGGTGCTCTCCTTAACCTCTTTCCATGCTGCTGTAATACTGTCCACCGTGTTCTTGATGTTGTACCTCTTCCAGAAGGCTATGACTGAGTCCCTGTCCCCTGAGTCACTTGCTATGATCAGCTCTTGAACTGTACATTCCAGGTAGTGCACCCTGAATGTGGCTGTTACCCCTCAGGCTACTGGCTAGAGAAAAGACGTAGTGTTAGGGGGAAAATAAACCACCTTAATGTTGCCCACTCAGTCTTCCATGCCTTTAGGGTGTTTGGGGCACTGTCAGCTAGCAGGACAAACCTGTTGGCTTGGTCTTCCTGCTGGCAAAATCCCGGAGTATGGGAGACAGATACCTGGCTATGAAACAGCAGTAGAAGGAGATGGTGAGCCATGCCTTGAAGTTCAACTTCCAGATAACCCAAAGATTCTCTTCTGCATTGCTGGTCAGTACTCTGGGGTTCTCCCAGTGGCAAAGTAGGAGGTGCTTCTGTTTTAGGTTGCCCTCGATGTTCCGCCCCAGGAAAAGTGTCAGGTGATCCTTCACTGCCCTGAACTCAGGTGCATGTTTTTCTTCCTGACTTATGTACAGCTTCTTTGGCATCCTCTGCCAAAAAAGGCCCTGTTTTGTCAAGCTTCAGGGATTACTTGGAACTGTAACCCCCTTCCCCGTTCCGCTTCTTTAACTTTGCCAGGAACATCTCTGCTGCTATATGGTCTGCACTCGCTGCCTCCCCATACATCGTGATATTTCTGGGGCTGAGCCTTGAACTGATCAAACCAGCTGCTACTGGCTTTGAAAACTTCCTTAAACTCCACCCACCTCCTCTCATTCAGGTCCTTCCAGAGAGACAGAATTTTGGCACAGACGAAGCTCTTACCTAGGGGTTCCTTAGCATGATTCTGCTCATTCACCCACAGCACAAGTATTTGTTCCATCTTCTCCACTGTCACTTCCCCAGTTCATGTAAGATGCTTGGCAGTCAGGGAAGGCACCAGTTCCCCAGCTGAGAAAACTGCCACAGACATCTTGATAATAGTTGACACAGCTGACTGGGGCAGCTTAAGGGTGTCAACCCATTCTCCTGACCAATGGTGCTTTACAGTGTCCAACTTAACTTCAAGGGAGTCTTTGCCTTACCCTCTTGGACTTTCCTTCATCACCTTCACTAGGACTATGCTTGTCTTTGGGCCCTTCACTAGCACCACACATTCCACTGGGCCATTCATTAACGCATGCTATCCACTGGGCCTTTTGCTAGCACCACACTTACCACTGAGGCTTGCACCCTTGCCTGATATGATTTCAAAGCCCAAGTTATTTAACTAATAAACTGTATCTTTCCACTTCATACAGGGATCCCTTGGTTATTGCGCACTTGGTTATATGAAAATCTGCACTCTGCCACTATTGCACATTTTTTGGCTAAAAAACATAATTATCGTGCACCTGAGCTGGTCTCTGCTAACAACGATGGTGCAGCATCTTTGGCATTTGACAGCTTTGAGGGATTAAAAGATGAAGCCTGACCTGAGAATTAATCCCAGGTAGTGGAGACCAATATCTTCCCACCCCCTAGCCTATGAACCCCTTATCTCAAGCCTATCTCAGGTCTCCCTAGGGTATGGGTTTCTTCCTTACTGTGCCCTCTTCATCAATTTCTATGAACCTAACCATGCCTAAGTGTGTTTCTCATACTTACCAAAACAAAAGGTATGAATTCAGTGGGCATACATTGTTGTAAAAGGGAAAATTTGGGTTGACCAGTGTGGTGCCTGGTACCAGGTAGGATAAATCACATACGCACTGTGCTTTCATTAGCACACAATTTCAGTATCACACATTAGGCTCAGTACCAATAATGTGCAATAACCAAGGGATCATTGTATTGCACACTACACTGATGGGCATGCACTTGCACTGCAACACTGCAATAGCAATGGTGGTCTGATGACGATGCACGGATATATGATGATGTAAGACCATATGTGTACGAAGAGACAATCACTGCACAGGACATGGACTTGGAAAAGGGTAGCAGAGGAAGAGAGTGTGGAATGAGGCTTTACAAAGGGTTTCTTTGCATGTAAACACTGGTGACCATCTTGGCTCAAGTGTATGACTGTCAGATTGCACATGTGGCTGCCCGGACACACAGGATCACCTCGGGGTATCACTCTGATCATTGGTATAGCAATTCTAGGGATCGTTTCGTGAGGTTGGGTGGAATTTCTTATACACTGTCCTAGCAATTCATTCAATAGTGAGGCCCAACTGTGTATTAATATTCTAGTTGATGCCCAAATAAGACATACCTGGATATTTACAAATACAGTATGACTGTAGAACAGTAATTTTTCACAGCTTACACTTTATTATCCCCTTAGATCCGATGACATATTCTTTAAACTATATTCTTTCTATACCAAAGAGTTTTCTTCAGTTTTGGAAATATTTTTAAAGCTGAAGGGGTCATATGTATTTCAATAACCCCTTCAGTATTAAAAACTTATTTTAAAGTGATAAAAATCATCTGTTGGTAGGAAGTGATAACAAAACCACATCAATAAACTCAAAAGCTTAACTGACATCCATTGGTAATACTGTGTAATTATATCTATCTATCTATCTATATACACACATCATCATCATCATCATCCGGACCTCCTTTCCCACCCTAGGTATATATATATATATATATATATATATATATATATATATATATATATATACACTCAATCCTTGAGTACCGCGGGCAATAGGGACTGGACAAGGACCGTGGTACCCAAATCCGCGTCACTCAGACAATATGTTTACATGTATAATGGTACAATGTGTTCTGGCAACTTTCCAAAACTCTCACTTTTACCCCTTCTTACCACCTAACCCCACGTAAATTACCCCCACTTACACCCACCATCAGGTAAAACATTGAAAGAGATATAACTGTTGTAATTAAAAACATCAGTGGTATTAAAAATAGCATTAACAAAAATAAAAGTTGGGATGGGTACCCTTTTGTTGATACGTAACTCCCCGGTATTTTCCTCCCATCCCGCAACCCCAATGTTGTTGTCAAAGTTTCGCCTTCTCTTATCATGTGGCTTTCAGGAGAGACCTTAGGCCATATGGTTAGACAAAAATTTATGGGTCTGGCAGTTCTAGAGTACGAAATAGAACGAAAATTTGTGCTAACAAGAAAAAATTACTTTAATCCGTGTGTTCTCCTGAGTTAGCGTTCAGTTTCACATTTTTCGTTTGATATCGCGTTTCCCAACGCATTTCTGATAAACTAAACATATGGCTAAACTGCTCAATCAGTTCGAAATGTGTTGGGAAGAGCGATACCGAACGAAGAGTAATGTGTTGGGATGAGCGATACCGAACGAAGAATGTGAAACGGAACGCTAACTCAGGAGAACACATGGATGAAAGAGTACCTTTTTTCTGGTTTGCAAACATTTTCGCTCCATTTTGTTCCCTAAAACAGCCAGACCCGTAAATTTTAGTCTAACTATACAGCCTAACGTCTCTCCCGAAGGCCACATGGGGTTGGGGGGCGGGAGTAAAATAACGTGGAGCTACGTATCAACAAAAGGGTACTCAGTGGAGGTGGTGTTGACCCAGTCCAACTTCTGTTTTTGTTAATATCATTTTTAATACCACTGATGTTTTTAATTACAACAGTTATATCTCTTTCAGTGTTTTACTTGATGGTGCGTATAGGTGGAGGTAAATACGTGGGGTAAGATGGTAAAAAGGGGTAAAAGTGAGAGTTTGCTTTCTCTGATGCTCCACATAACGCCCTATAAGCTTCTCAGTCAGTTCAGGACAACATATAAACCTTCACAGCTGCCAGGATTGCATCACTTCCTACGAACGATCTTTATCTTCTCCCTGTCCTTCCAAATCGTTGTGATGGTGCTTTCTTTTATGCTATGGTTTTTCTTTTTTTCTTTTGCCATTCTGGTATTTGTACGCTTAAAGCAGTGGAAGAATTTTACCAATTCAGTTCATATTCCTCCAGTTTGTTTTCTGTATTTTTCTGACTATCATCAGGGTGGTAAATTACCTTTTCCTGCTGAAAAATTTCCCACTTTTTATCATCACGTTCCTTAAGCCATAACATGATTGTCTTGATGTACTCAAAGGTGATTTTCTTCTCCCAACTTCCCAACTGGATGCTACGTTAGGTTAGGTTAAATTATAAGGTATAGTTAAGCTAAGTTAGGTCAAGTTTAAACACTTAGGTTAGGACAGGCCCTAATTTCGCCGTAACCCTGATGTGTCAAACAAGTTGACAGCGGAATACAACTTAAAACGACGGGGGAAACAGATTTAGTATGAAACGTTTATTTACCACCCAGAAGTAATCCGACAAACATAAGACTATCAGGAAGAACGAAAAATGTGAAACTGAATGCTCACTTACACGAGCAGAAGTATTTTGTGTGTGTGTGTGTGTGTGTGTGTGTGTGTGTGTGTGTGATTTACAAACATTTTCGTTCAGTTTCGTCTCCTAAAACTCGAAACCCATATGACTGTGAGGTAGAGTCTGTGAGACGCGAGAAAGGACTTGATAGCCGTATGCTCAGTCGGTCCTAAATGTGTTGGGAAGCACGAAACCGAACGAAAAATGTGGAACTGAACACTAACAAGAACACATTGACGAAAGTATGTTTTTCTAATTAGCAAACATTTTCGTTCCATTTCGTCCCCTAAAACTGCGAAACCCATTATGAGTGTGGGGTGGAACTAGGTGAAGCATGAGAAAGGATTGATAACAGTATGCTCAGTTAGTTGGAAGTGTTGGGAAGCATTCAATCGAACGAAGAATGTGGAACTGAACGCTACGATAACACATGGACGAAAGAGTAACTTTTCCTCTAATTAGCAAACATTTTCGTTCCATTTCGTTCCTTAAAACTGCAAAATCCATGATAATTGTGGGTAAGAACTAGATGAGGCATGAGAAAGGACTGATAACCATATGCCCAGTTGGTCCAGAATGTGTTGGGAAGCATGAAATCAAACAAAGAATGTGGAACTGAACTGTAACTTACAAGAATGCAAGGATTTTTTTTTTTTTTTTTTTTCTGATTAGCATACATTGTCGTTCCATTTTGTCCCCTGAAATTGCCGAAACCCATAAATTTCGTCAAACCGTTCGGCCTTGAGTTTGCCCAGAAAACATATTTCCATTCTGTATGCGTATTCATAAAAACCACCAGGAACCCTCAGCCAGGAACAACGCTTGCCCATTCGTTTCAAAACTAGCCATAGGTTTTTCACGAAAATATGCCCACTGTGCTTCCCAGGCAAAATTTCAGCAACCTAACCTACCCTAAACTATCCCATCTCACTAGGGCTGTTTGGCTGAGGTGGCTGGCCGTGATACTGAGATAAATACCCACACAGAATGGAAATATGCGCCCAGGAAATGTACCCAGAGGTTAGAGGGTGACGTCATAGCGCGCGGCTTTCAAATTTCGTCCCCAGGCCAGCTGAGTTCCCGCGTGAGCTCGAGTTTTTCCGCGTGTTGACATGACTTGTCTCATTATGCTGACCGCGTTAGAACAAAAACGTGTTACTCAACCACGTGTTACTTAAGGATTGAGTGTATATATACACATCATCATCATCATCATCATCATCCGGACCTCCTCTTCCACCCTAGGGATATATATATATATATATATATATATATATATATATATATATATATATATATATATATATATATTGAGAGGTAGGATGGGACTGGAGTGTATTGGTGTTGTGATGAGGAGAGGTAGATTGAGGTGGTTTGGACATGTGGAGAGGATGGGGGATGATAATTGGGTGAGGAAGGTGAGAAGTGTTAATATTGGGGGTGGGATTATGAGGGGTAGACCGAGAAAGACATGGGACGAGGTCATTAAGTGTGACCTTAGGGTTAAGGGACTGAACAGGGAGGCTGCAATGGATCGTGCAGCGTGGAGAGCTGCCATTAGGTGACCAAGGCCGACACATGCAAGCATGTTGGAGCCTTTAAAAACGAAAACGAAAACGAATATATATATATATATATATATATATATATATATATATATATATATATATATATATTTGTGTGTAATCATCATCCGGACCTCCTTTCCCACCCAAGGGCAGGGTGAGGAGGAGTAGTAATGTCCAGACAGCCCATATTTGCCCAATCCAATGGGCCACGCATCCATTCACTTACCATTCAAGCCCCCAGAATCCTGGCTCTATCTGATATGCCAAAAACATTCAACATGTTCTGTAGCATCACATAAACGCATCTGATGGAGTCAATCTGGAAGCTGTCACATTAAAATGGGGTGCCAAATCCCTGATCATGTGCTTCTCCTTACAATATTCATCCAGCCAGGTCGATCTCTTGTCAGTCCCCTAGCCTCACCGACTTCCAAACCTCTCTTCCTCACACACTCATCCACCATATCCCTCCACCATTGCCTTGGCCTACCTCATTTCCTCCCTCCTTCAAATTCACTCAGATATACCTTCTTCACCACTCTATTGTTATCCATTCTCTCCTCAAGACCATACCATCTCAGTACACTTTCTTCTATTCTTGTGTCCAAAGCCTTCCTTACTCCACATCTTTCATGAATCACATTACTTTGTATCCTATCCAGTCTCTGTACTTCACATACATTCCTCAGAAGTCCCATCTCCACTGCTCTTAACCTTCATTTTCATGCCACATCCTAGTCTCCCATCCATATGTTAAAGTTGAGACTAACACTCCTTCATGTAAGCCTCGTGCAGCTGCAAAACTCAAGCCTCTGTTTCTTATCAAGGCCTTCACTGCATCAGCTACTTTCCTTCCTTGTGTCACTCTACCTTCCACTTCTTTTGCACATTTTCCTCTCTTTTCTATCACTGTACCCAGGTATTTGATCTCTCTTATCGATTCCAGTCTCTCTCCATTCACTGTAACATCAAACTGGGAGTCACCTTCTCTCTCAATAACCATCACTTTGCTCTTTTCTACATTTACTCCCAAGGCAGGGGAGTGTATATAATGATAGAGAGAGCTGAAGTTCCTGCTTCACTGGCTACCTAATCATTCCGCTGACCTTTTCAGTGTGACACTAACATAGAGAGTAGATCAGCATACTCTTCCAAACACTTCCTCTAACGATCTCATACACTACACCACGTGCTTTACGTATCATACAACGTACCCCACTATGTCACAAGGGTTGACGACAGCAAGGACATGCAGCCAGAAAACTTTGCCTCCACTATCTAGTGGCAGATCTTTCGAAGGGAGGCGTGACAAGGGCTCCACCAACATAGATCGTGGGGCCGGGTTGAGATGGGCTCGAACCTGTGCTAGAGGGTACACTGCTTTGTGACTCCTAGGCATCTGCTTCCGCCCAAAGGAGAAAGGCCTGAACCTGGGAGTAGCGCCTAAGGACACTGCCCTATCAGTGGGTGTATAATGGGAGGGCAGTTACAGTGCACACTTGGAGGATGTACCTGTAGCTGTCCTGGCAGGGTGCCCCAATGCCATTACCACAGTCACTGGTCAAGGCTGGTGGGCTAGGGGTTCCAAAACCATTGTCTGGGCCTGGGATTGTGCAGTGGGTGGGACCTATGGCATGTCTCTCCCCTTCTTATTTTACTGATTATGACCAAGTTAAAGGATGTAATTCAAAGCAGGCTTGAGGACATTAAATCACCCAGGGGGATCAGAGTGGCTTCCTGGAATGAGGGATGTTTAAGGAGTAGAGCAGGGGAAGTGGTTGAGGTAATGAGTGGGAGGTAGGTGGATGTGAGATGTGTACAAGCAGTCTGGTATAGGGGTGGATCAGCCAGAAATATTGTTGGGAGGGATTGTTGCAATAAGTTGTTTTGGCAGGGTAGGACAGATGGATATGGGGGTGTAGGTGTGTTGGTTAGGGAGAAGTGGGTGGAATATGTCATGAATGTTATGAGGGTATGTGAAAGGATAATAGAAGTAAAAATTTTGTTCGGTGGTATGATATCGGCATATGCTCCACAGGCAGGCTAAGATGAGGTAGAGATGAAAAGATTTTGGGATGACTTAATACGTGTAGTAAGTGGTATGGGGATGATGAGATTGTAGTATTATGGGGGAATTTAAATGGTCATGTGAGGCTGCTCAAGAATATAAAGGAATACCTGGGGGATTTGCATAAGGTACAAGAAATGAGGAAGGGGAAACAATACTCGAGTTTGGGGAGGCAATGAGCATGTTTGTGTGCAACACAAATTTTAGGATAAGAGGGAGTTGGTTGATTGCATATGAGTCTGGGGGAAACAGCAATCAGATAGAATATTTCCTGGTCAGGACGGCTGATAGAAGGTTTGTGAGGGATGTTAAAGTTACATGGAGCAAGAAGTGTGTGCAGCAGCACAATTGATTGATATGTGACATGGTGCATAAGGAGCAGGGGATGAAAATGAGGACCTATGCACCTAGCAGGAAAATATGGAAGTTGAAAAACCAAGCAGTGAGGGATGCCTTCTATAGAGAGATGAGGAGTGTGATGGCTGAACAGGAAGATGTGGACAAAAGTGTTAATTAACAGTACAGAGCCCTCAAGACGAATCTCCTGAGAGTTCCTAATTCAGTAAGTGGATGGACAAGAGGCCCACCAAGACATACAGTGACATGGTGGTGGGATGAGGGTGTAGAAGCTGCAGTTAAGGAAAAGAAGGCATTTCCAGGAATACTTGGCTGCCAAGTGTAGGGCTAGAAAAGAGGTTTACAGGGCGAAGTCTGAGTCACAAAGACTTTTGCTTGACAACCTTAATCATGTGGAAGGGAAGAAAATGATTTTTAACGTGGCAAATCAGATGAAGAGGGAGAATATGGATATCAAAGGTGAGCAATGTGTGAAGAATGACGAAGGAAGGGTAGTGGTGAACAGTGAGAATATTAAAGATGCATGAAGAAAGCATTACAGTCGGTTGTTGAATAAGGAGTTTGACTGGGAGAGGGAAAGTTTGGAGCCAGCATATTCAGTGTTTGGCCCTTGGCCTTTGACTGATGCTGCTACTGTGAGCAAGGCAATAGGCAGGATGCAGATGGGGAAGGTGGCAGGTGTGTGTGGGTTGACTGCTGAAACATTGAAAGCCTCAGGAGATATAAGAGTGAGGTTAGTCACTGACCTGATAAATATTGTTACATATGAATGTGTTGCCCCACATGACTGGCTGAAGAGTGTAATTGCAAATGTGTACAAGGGGAATAGTGATGCCCTGGAAAGAGGAAATTATTAGGCATAAATTTTTTAGACCAGATAATGAAGGTAATGGTGGTGACCATCATCCACTCACTTAATGTAGTGCTGCCTACTTCTTCCTTAGCCTTCATCATTCTTTTTCTGTGTCTGTCCTCCTCTCTTTCTATTTTTTCCATCTTTCCTGTCTCTTCTTATTGCTTTTCTTTTCTTTATGAGTGGCTTTACATTGAGTGACAAGCCAAATGGTTTCCTGTAAACCAGGAAACCATTTACAACGCTGGGTGGTAACCATATGACCAAACCATAAGTGCTCCCAACGTGTCAACAAGTGGGTTGGTGGAGGGTTAGTGCTCCTCCCCATAAAACAAATAACTCAAAGTCAAACGGCCACCCCTTACGGGATTATGGCGTCTGGCAATAAATAGACAGATAGACAGATAGATAATGAAGGTATTGGAAAGTTTCTAGAAAGTATGATTAGTGGAAGAGTGATTATTGATGAGATGCAGTTTGGGTTTATATCAGGCAAAGGAACCACTGATGCCATATTCATTGTTTGACAGCTTCAGGAAAAATATACAGCCCGACCCCTAAAGTGAGGAGTGGTTGGAAGAAGTTCAGGGAGCTATTGCCTTTCCTGACACTGAGAGGGCTCTCCCTCCATGATAAGGGATCTTTGTATGCAGCATGTGTTAGAAGTGTAATGCTGTATGGTAGTGAGACTTGGGCAGTAAAGGAAGCAGATATTCACGGGCTCAAATGTACCAAAATGACAAGGATTAGGTGCATGTGCAGTGCGTCCATGAATGTGAGGCCTGGGGGGCTAGGTTTGCAATGGAAGAGTTGAGGGGTAGGATGGGACTGGAGTGTATTAGCATTGCGATGAGGAAAGGACAACTGAGATGGTTTGGGCATGTGGAGAGGATGGGGGATGATAGCTGGGTGCAGAGGGGGAGAAGTGTTAATGTTAGGGGTAGGGTTGTGAGAGGCAGACCAAAAAAGACCTGGAATTAGGTCACTACGTGTGACCCCAGGGATAAGGGACTGAATAGAGAAGCTGCCAGGGATCGAGCAAAACGGAGAGCCACTATTCAGTGACCAAGGCTGATGCATGCAAAAATCCTGGCCCTTTCAAAAATGAAAGAATATATATATATATATATATATATATATATATATATATATATATATATATACAGTAACCCTCTACTATCCGATGCAATAGAGCCAAAAGCATGTCTGGAAAATGGTCCCATCCAGAAAGAAGGCCCCAGCCTCCTGGACCTGAACTTATGGACCTTAACCTACCCTGACTCAGAAAAACACCTATACAACTCCCTACTGGACATGCATAGCACCTATTTAAGACCCAATTCACACCAATAAGGGAAATAAAAGACTAAAATAAATGAAAAAGAACCAGAGAATGAGGTTTTAGAGTTGAGTTTATACAATACTGTATTAAACATTATGGGTACTTACAAGTCCCTAGCTCCTGGACTGGTACTTATGGACCTTAACCTAGCCTAACTCAGAAAAACACCTCCCTACTGCACATGGAAAGCACCTAAGACCCTATTCACACCAAGAAGGAACATTAAAGAGTGAAATGAGGTTTGAGAGGTAAGTATGGAAAATGCAGTACAATATGAAACATTCTGGCCATCTCGATGAATAACCCGCCTCCTCTCAGACTCTGACCCTGGCCATCTCGATGAATAACCCACCTCCTTTCAGACTCTGACAGTAAAATGGAGTACCTGAAGCACCTGCAGTACACTGTACATGAAGTCTTGGACTGAACTTAGTCATTTGCACTCAGAATTCCTTTCTCTTAACACTGCGCACTCTAGTCTTACTTGCACCTTAATGAAATAAGTGTTGCACTCCGCACTTAAGTCTTTGCACTCATAAGTCCAGTCTCTTAACACTACACACTCTAGTCTAATTTGCACTCCACTGAACGTCAATAAAATCAGTGCTGCACTCTGCACTTAAGTCTTTGCACTCAGAATTCTAATTTCTTAACACTAACACTGTTTTTTTTCACTGCACAACACTGTAAATTCCCATGTGGTCTAGTGGTGAGTTCTTGCTGTTTCTTCACTGTCAGAGTCTGAGAGTAGCTGATGCAGGTGGCCCAGAGGTGCATCGCTGGGACATGGTGATGGACTACCCACTGCAGACGACTCTGAAGAGAGGCGCAAACTCACGTCCAGTGGTGATTCCACCGTGGCTGATGTGCTGGGCTTTGGCTTGGAGGATGAGGGCCTGTCTTGGGGAGGCAATGATGTGGAGCCAGGGCTGGGCACAGCGGGGGTCATGGGTCTGAAAAAGCTGTCAATGGTTGATTGTCGCAAGGAACGATGATTTTGGCGATTACAGATGCGCTGCCTGAAAAAGCGCCCTTCCTCCACTAGTCCCAAGGGCCCCATCTCCCTGTCGCAGTCCGGGTGTTCCAGGTAGTCGAGAACGAACTCTGCATGTTCCCATAGTGCACTCAGCTTGGGGATGGCTGGAGTAGTGTCACGCTGAGAGGAGTCTGCATCATCGTCGCCATCCTCATCAGAATCTTCAAGCTGGGTACTGACACCTGCAACTGAAGATGCAATCTTGATATCAGACATGGTCTGATACCCAGGATCGCCCTCGTCGTCATCCAACAACTCACGCACTTCGTCCACATCAACATCGTCGCCGTGCGCATGTAGACCTGCATGGAAGTCATCCACATCAAAACCTAGGAAATCGTGCTCCACATCCGTTCTGAGAAGCAGACGAGACCAACCATTTTCTAGAGCCTTGACAGGGACTTCCTTCCATGCACTGGTCCAGTTGTAGATTGCAGACTTGATGTTGTAGCGGCGAAGGTTTTCCAAAGTCCACTGGCCTCACGTGTCCCGTCCCTCCCTGCGCTCGTCTTCGTCCTCAAGAACAACTATCACCTCGTCCAGGAACTTCCTTCGGTACAGCCTCTTCATTGCCACGATCACTCCTTGGTCCATTGGTTGGATGAGAGCAGTCGTATTAGGTGGCATAAACATGCACCTAATGTGCCCATTCTCAGCCACCAAGTCCTTGTCGCATGGGTGGGCAGGTGCATTATCGAGGAGAAGGAGGGCCTCTACCTGGTCACACAGGATTCCCAGTGTCTTCATCTGGTAAATGATGACCTCCTTGACGAAATGGCGGTGGAACCAGTCTTTGAAGATCTGGGCAGTGAACCATGCCTTCAAAGAATGGTACCAAACGACAGGAAGGACATCCATCACCCCACAAAGGCACTGAGGCTGCTTTGCATGGCCAACAATAACAGGCTTAAGCCGGTGCATGCCGTTAGCATTGGCACAACACAAAGCAGATATCCATTGCTTGGAGAGCTTGCGGCCAGGTACACGCTTCTCCGTCTCCTCGGCTAGAGTGTTCGTTGGCAAACAGTGATAGAATAAACCAGTTTCGTCAGTGTTGTAGACTTGACCGAGAGTGAAGCCCTCCCTGTCGATTAAGCCCTTCAACTTGTGCCGAAACTCCTCTACTCCATCCTCGTTGGCGTTCTAAGCTTCGCCATGAGACATACGGTTGGTAAGGCCATGTTGTAACTTGAACGCGAAGAGCCAACCCTCAGATGTCTTGAAGTCTGGGGCATTGTGAAGCCTTGTGAACTTCTCAGCAGCAGCCTTCAGCTCCGTGCCACACACCAGCACACCAGCAACATGTTGCTGTCGATACTAAATCAACTTGGAGCGGTCGACTTCAGCATACCGGGGAGTAAACATCATCTTCCTCTCCACGTTGCGTTTGTTCTTCGATGAGAAGTCAGTCGTGTACTGCATGAGTTTGTTGCGGGATCTCTTGATATCAAACAAAGTAGATCGGGCCAGGTTGAATTCACGGAGGATGCGTGAGGTTGACCATCCCGCATCCCTCTTCTTCTCCAGAGTCAAAACCACTCTCTTCCTCTTATCAGCCGGCGAGGCCATCATCACACACACTAACATGAGGCAGGAGAGCCGCAGCAGAGCCTGCAAGAGGTAGGGCACCACCACAAAAGCGGGCATGTGGGTGGCCATGATGACGAGCATGCACTCACAACAAGAGACGGGCTGTAAATGGGGAGGATGCAGGGGCACTCTAGCGGATGGTAGGAGAACTACGCACCAAAACACAGCTGGTCTGTGCCACGCATGCCGAGTTCAAATTTACAGGGGGAAAAAAGTTGGATTTTTTTCTAATTTTTTGCGCTTTTTGGCCAATTTTGGGAATATTGAATCCCGGGACCAAAATGTCTGGTAGGTGGGGTGTCCGGAAAGTGAGTGTCTGGATAGTATGAGGATTACTGTATATATATATATATATATATATATATATATATATATATATATATATATATTCGTTTTCATTTTTGAAGGCTTCAACATGCTTGCATGCATCGGCCTTGGTCACCTAATGGCGGCTCTCCATGCTGCACGATCTATTGCAGCCTCCCTGTTTAGTCCCTTAACCCTGAGGTCAAACTTAATGACCTCGTCCCACGTCTTTCTCGCTCTACCCCTCACAACTCCACCCCCAATATTAACACTTCTCACCTTCTGCACCCAATTATCATCCCCCATCCTCCTCACATGCCCAAACCACCTTAATCTACCTCTCCTCATCACAACATCAATACACTCCAGTCCCATCCTACCTCTCAACTCTTCCATCATAAACCATGTCCCCCCAGGCCTTGCACACAGGGACACTGCACATCCACCTAATCATTGTCATTTCTGTATGTCTGAGCCTGCAAATATCCTCCTCCTTTACTGCTCATGTCTCACTACCATACAGCACTACACTCCTAACACATGCTGCATAGAGAGACCCCTTAGCACATACGGAGAGTCCTCTCAATGTCAGGAGAGGCAACAGCTCCCTGAACTTCATCCAACCACTTCTCACCCTAGCTACAAAGCTACCTCCAGCCCCACCTCCAGCACATAACATGTCTCACAAATAACAAAACTCTTCCACACACTCAAGAGACTCACAAGGAAGTTCAATCCTTTCACGCCTGACAATCTCCACCTGCTCTCCCCGACATGCCGCACACATAAAATCAGCATTATCTCCCAGTCTACCTCTGATACCACTACATCTCTTGTGCACCCATTTATCACAAACACTGCACAAGATGGAATTACTTCCCACGCCCTTGTGGCAAACTGCACATGGCCACTCTCCCTTATCTCTGACAGTACCGCCACCAGCCCTAGATATCATCACTTTTGTTTTATCTGCATTTACCCTTAAGCCCCTATGCCCCATACCATCTCTCCACTTCCTAAATCTTTCCTCTGCTTCTCTTTCATTCTCTGCAATCAATACCAAATCATCAGCATACTCCAATGGGAGTCCATTTCTGAAGTCACGTGAGAGGGTTTCAAGTACCATGATAAACAACATGAGACTCAAAACTGACCCTTGATGCACACCAACATTCACGGAAAACTCATCACTCAAAATCTCATTCACTCTTACCTGGGTGCGAACACCCACACGCATAGCCATAACCGACTCCATTCCTTCTTTACCTCTGCACAATTGTTGACTCTATACAGGGGTTTTATCCGCCCCTGTGTGGAGTACAACTCTCAAGTGTGGGGAGGCTCCTCAAATACAGCTGTTCTCAATAGGGTGGAGTCAAAGGCTTTTAGTCTCATTAACTCTCCTCCTCTAACTGACTCCAACCTCTGTCTCTTCGCCGCACTGTTGCATCTTTATCTCTTTTCTATCGCTACTTCAATGGTCACTGCTCCTCTCAACTGTCTGCATGCATTTCTCCACCTCTACGATGGGCGTGTAGCACCCATCTAGCAGCAAACTCTCACCCCTTTTCTGTCCAACTCTCGAATGCAAGAGTTAACCATTACTCCCAGTCCTTCATTCATGCAACAGGTCAACTCTGGAACTGTCTCCCTCTGTCTGTATTTCCTGCTTCCTAGGATCTCCAGTCTTTCAAACGCAGTGTGTCCAGGCATCTCGAAATGATCAGATCTTGAATTTGGCTCTCTCTTATATTTTGTTCTCCTCTTGGAGGGAACTGTTATTGTGGGCTCATGGCCTTTGGTTCCTTCTTCCTTGCATTAAAAAGAAAAAAAAAAAAAAAAAAAAAAAAGTTGCCATAACCACCCTAACCAGCCACTCCTCCAAGCCAAGCTTTCTCATTGCCCACTTCACCACCTCTCTAGGGACTCTGTCAAAGGCCTTTTCCAAATCAACAAAAACAAAATACAGATCCTTTTTCTTCCCAACATATTTTTCCTGAAGCTGTCAAACAATGAATATGGCATCAGAGGTCCCCCTGCCTGGCATAAACCCAAACTGCATCTCGTCAATATTCACTCTTTCTCTAATCATACCTTCTAAAACTCTCTCCATTACCTTCAGTATCTGATCTAAATGCTTTATACCTCTATAATTTCCTCTTTCCGGGCCATCACCCTTCCCTTTATACACATTTATGATTACACTCTTCAACCAATCACCTGGGACAACACACTCATATATAATCATATTTATCAGGTCAGTGACTAACCTCACCCCTATATCTCCTGAGGCCTTCAACATTTCGGCAGTCAACCCAGACACACCTGCTGTCTTCCCCACCTGCAATCTGCCTATTGCCTCACTCACAGTAGCAACTTCAATCAACACTGGATCTGCTGGCTCCAAACCTTCCCTGTCCCAGTCAAACTCCTCATTCAACAACTGACTATAATGCTCTCTCCATGCATCTTTAACATCCCTACTGTTCACCACTACCCTTCCTTCATCATTCTTCACACACTGCTCACCTAATACACACACACACATACACACACGAACGAGCAGCCGGAGAGAGCGGACGTTCCAGCCATTGCTCCTAACCTTAAGTAGTTTCAGGAATTTTGTCTGTCCTGTCTCCTAAGGTCTTGCCTTAAATCTAAAATAATGAAAGTTAATAGACTACCAAAAATGTAAAGATTTATTGGCTATAGTATAAATGAATGTTTGTAGTTTTTTCGGTAACAGCTGTTTTGGTACTTTACATTAAACATGGCCGAAAATATAAACAATGAGGGACTGGAATTTCAAGGATTTGATGCCAATACCAATGTTATGGACCTGGTTAAAACATTAATTATGAGGATTAGTGAACTCGAAAAGAAAGTAGAGAATCTAGTGATGAAAGATGTGTCTGAAAATATGGAAACCACCATACAGAGTCTGATCCAGTCCAATGAAACAGCCAATGAAGAAATTAGGAATTTGAAGCGGGAAAATGTTGAACTGAGGAGGAAACTAGAAGAGAGTACTAATAAAACGGAGAAGGTGAGTAATGTATTAGAAGAACATAAGGCAAAGTGGGCACACGTAGAAGAAGAACAGAAAGAAGTGGTCAGCTTAAGAGAGATCATCCAGGAAGAAAGGGAAATGAACAAGAAAGAAATGGAAGAAAATGTTGTGAAAATACTGAAGAAAATAGTGAAAGAAACTGTAGAAAGTAACAGATGTGTGGTAGTATTTGGAAACAGGGAAGAGGAAAAAAAGGTTAGGTTCGTAAGACTCGAGAGAGACACGAACATGGTGAGAGGAATATTAGGCAAGACTGACCCAGAAGGAGACAAGTGGGTAAAAGAAATTGAGGAAGTAAGGAGGATAGGGCCTTACAAGAAAGGGGAAACAAGACCAATGAGAGTCAAATTTACATCAGAAAGTGTAATAAATGAGATACTTAAAGTGACCTGGAAATTAAGCAAAGAGGCGGGGATGGAAAATATTATAATAAGAAAAGATCTGAATGAAGAAGAAAGAGAAGTTTTAAAATCATTAAAGGAAGAAGTAAAGGAAAAAAATGATAAGAGGACAGAGGAAGAATGTAATACTTTTTTTTGGAGAGTATTGGATATGAAAGTAAGGAAATGGTATTTAAGGAAATAGAAGTGAAGGAAACTAGGGGGGATGGTTGTGAAAGATCAGAAGTTCAGGAAGTGGTACGGACAGAGAGTAGGAGAGAAGAGGGTATTAATAATGTCAAAAATAATTTGAAGGTGATATATACTAATGTTGATGGTTTCATATCGACGAGGATCGAAATTAATGATTTCTTGAGAGAACATGAACCTGATGTCATGTGCTTTGTAGAGACCAAATTAAGAGAAGATATTGATGTTCATTTGGGAGATGGTAAATACAAACTGTGGAGAAAAGACACAAAAGAAAAAAAGGGAGGAGGAGTGATGATAGCAGTGAAGAACAACATAAATGTAGATACTGGGGAAATGGGAGAAGGCAGGGCTGAAGAGATATATATGAAATTAGAAACTGGAGAGAATGTTAAGAGAGATATGGCGGTAGTGTATGTTTCCCCAAAGACGAGAGCATGGAAGGATGACAAATACCATGAAATGTTGTCAGATATGGCTAGGTACTTGCAAAAAATAATTGAGAAAAGCAATAATATAATTTTGGTGGGTGACTTTAATTGTAAAGAGGTGAACTGGGAGGAATGGTACTCGGGAGGCGGCGAGGATTCGTGGGGCACTATGTTATTAAATATAATAATGAATAATGTGATGACGCAATGGGTCAAAGAAGAGACACGGTTTCGAGGTGAGGACACACCAGCAAGGTTAGATTTACTGTTCACCAAAGAACCCGATGTAATAGAATCATTGGAATATCTCTGTCCTTTGGGAAAAAGTGATCACGTAGTCACTGAGTTCCAGATGTTAATAGGAAACGTCGAGCCAAGAGTCAAGCTTCATAGACAGGGAAGATACAACTTTGGCAAAGCAAATTTTACAGGATTGAGAAACTTTTTTGAAAATGCGGATTGGAGAAAATTCAGAGAAACAAGAGAGATACAGAGGAAGTGGGATATCTTTCTAGACCTCTATAATTTGGGAGTGGAAAAATTTGTACCAAGAGTAAGAGGGAAAGGAAACAGGAAAAAGGAGTGGTTTAATAGAAGGTGTATGATAGCAAAAAAAGAGAGAGATAAGGCGTGGAACAATTGGAGAAAGAGAGGTAACGACAGAACAAAGGAAGAATATAAAAGAACAAGAAATGAATACACAAGAATATGTAGAGAAGAAGAAAGGAATTTTGAAAAAGGTATAATTGACAAATGCAAGGATGAACCCAAACTGTTTTATAGATTTGTTAATGGCAAACTGAAACAAAAGGAAGGAATCACCAAGCTGAAAGTAGAAGGAGAGGTCTTTAAGGATGCGGCAATGCAAGCAGAAATAATGAACAAACGTTTCCAGTCAGTTTTCACTAAAGAAAAGGAGCTTGTGGAAGGGGAGGGAGTGATTAGAAATGTTCCGGTGATGAAAGATATAAAAGTGGAGGTGCAGGAAGTGTATAAATTACTGGAAACTCAAGATGTAAGGAAAGCCCCAGGACCTGATGGAATTTCTAACTGGGTACTGAAAGAATGCAGAGAACAACTGGCGGATAAAATTCACAGCTTAATTGTATGCTCACTGGAAGAGGGGAAAGTGCCAAAAGAATGGAAGAGGGCAAATGTGGTACCAATTTACAAGGGAGGAAACAGGGAAGAACCCCTGAATTATAGACCAGTGTCTCTAACCAGCATGGTCGCAAAATTGTGTGAGAGAATCCTGAAAGACAGATGGATAAAATATCTGAAAGAGATGAATATTTTGGCTGAATGTCAGTTTGGATTCAGAAGTGGAAGGTCATGTGTTTCTAACTTGTTGAGCTTTTACTCAAGAGCGATTCATGTGGTACAGGAGAGAGATGGTTGGGTGGATTGTGTGTACTTAGAGAAGGCCTTTGACAAGGTACCTCATAAGAGACTAATGTGGAAACTAGAATATACAGGAGGACTAAAGGGGAAACTTCTGGAATGGATGAGAGACTTTTTGAGAGACAGACAAATGAGGACAGTAATAAAGGAAATGACGTCTGGATGGAGGGAAGTAACAAGTGGGGTCCCTCAAGGCTCAGTGCTGGCGCCAGTAATGTTCCTGATTTACGTAAATGATATGGTAGATGGAGTGAACAGTTATGCAAGTCTGTTTGCTGATGATGTAAAGATCTTGAGGAAGATAGAGGTTGAGGAGGATTGTAAAATACTGCAGGAGGATTTGGATAGGATACACAATTGGAGCCGGACGTGGGAAATGAAATTTAATGTAAAGAAATGTAAAATATTGGAAATGGGTAAAAGTACCAGGAGACCATCACTGAATTATTTTTTGGGTAATGAATTAATCACAAAAAGGAGAGAAGAGAAAGATTTGGGAGTGCTGGTCCAAGATAGTTTGTCACCAGAAAAGCACATTAACAAGATAGTTGGAGAGACTTGTAAACTCTTGACTAACATAAGAGTAGCATTTCATTATATGGATGAGGAAATGATGAAAAAATTGATAGTGGCCATGATCCGTCCCAGGTTAGAATATGCAGCGGTAGTGTGGTCCCCACACAAAAAGAAAGATATAAACAAGATTGAGAGAATATAAAGAACAGCAACAAAGATGGTCCCCAGACTGACAGACCCGTCATACAGAGAGAGACTGGAAAAACTGGATTTGCCTTCGTTAGAGGAAAGGAGAAAGAGGGGAGACATGATTGCGGTTTTCAGGACCATGGTGGGAGTAGATAAAATTGACAAAGAAGATCTGTTTGTATGGGATAAGAGAGCAACAAGAGGACATGGAATGAAATTGAAAAAGTCAAGCTGCTTGAAGGATATCAAGAAATATAGCTTTCCTTACAGAAGTATAGACTTATGGAATAGCCTGGACAAAGAGATCGTCCAGTCTAAAAACTTAAACGAGTTTAAAGCTAAATTCGACTTATTGAGAAACAGCGACGGAAACCCACGAGCATAGTACATTCCGTGTATATCACAATTAGGTATATTAGGTAAATACTTAAATATTTGGAATGACTTAGACAAAGAGGTGGTGCATGAGAAAAACATTCATGTGTGTAAAGGTAGACTTGATAAATGTGGATATGGAGACAGGACAACACGAGCATTGCTCAATTCCTGTATACTACAAATAGGTAAATACAAATAGGTAAATACACACACACACACACACACACACCATGTCATGACAAGTATATAAACATGATGACAAAGTTGATGTACTCAAATGTGGATGGAATGGTATCTAAATTACTAGAGATGAATGATTATGTCAGAGAAAATGAACCACAAATAATATGCCTAACTGAAACAAAATTAACACCAAGGATATCCAATGACATACTAAACTTAGAGGAATACAATATATGGAGAAGAGACAGAAATTTAAAAAAAGGAGGAGGAATTATAATATTAACAAAGAAAAATCTAAAAGTCAATGAAATAAAACTAGATATACCATCACAAGTAGAACTGATTGCAGTAGAGATCAACACATCTGAAGGTAAAGTAATTGTAGGCAATTTGTACATGCCACCCAGATCAAACACATGGGAAAGAGATGAATATGAGGACCTGGCAGAGAGTACAATTCAGAGTTTAAGATCATTACTACATAAAATGGAAGAGAAATCAGAAAGAATTATACTAACTGGGGATTTCAATACAAATATAAATTGGAATACTCTAGATATAATTAGCCAAGAGAGCTGTTGGGACCAAAAGCTCCTGGATCTCGTACAAGAGTTCTTCCTAACGCAACATGTGAGGGAAACCACCAGAAAAAGAGGACTTGATGTACCTTCAGTGCTAGATCTAATATTTACTAGGCAAGAAAATGATATTGACAGTTTAATATATCACCCTCCACTCGGCAAAAGCGATCATGCAGTACTAAATTATAACTTCAGGATAGCATATGACATAGTAAACAGCAATGACAGTTACAAAAAGAGCCTAAACTATAAAAAGGGAAATTATCAAGACCTACAAAAGTATTTCTTAGAAGTTGATTGGGAAAATGAGCTTAGAGGACAAGATTTAAATGCTGTATATAAAAAATTCTGTGAATTTTATGAAATACGAGTCCAAAAGTACATCCCACAGCACAAAGAAGCAGATAAGAAAATGCAGAAATGGTTCAATACAGAATGTAAAAAATCAAAAGAAAGAAGAGATTTGTTGTGGAATAGATACAGAAGACATAATAGTGAAAGGGCGTATAATAATTACAAACAGGCAAGAAACGATTATACAAGAATAAGGAGGGAAGCCCAAAAACAGTTTGAGGAGGATATAATAAATAAAAGTAGTGATCAACCAAAGCTGTTTTACAGCTATATCAGAAGCAAAACCAAAGTAAAAGATATAATACAATCAATTACGGACGAGGGAATCACTTATACACAAGAGAAGGATATTTGTGAAGCACTAAATAAGAATTTCCAATTAGTTTTTACAGAAGAAAAAAATTTTGAGAGGGACTATGTGGAACATACATGTCCACACATACTACCAGATATACAAATAGCAGAAAAAGTAATACAGGAGGAGTTAAGTAGATTAGACAGAGGAAAAGCAAGTGGTCCTGATGAAATTTCATGTTGGGTACTACGAGAATGTGGAAAGGAGTTAAGTAAACCATTATTTTTAATTTTCAAGAAATCCTTGAGTCAAGGTAAACAACCTGATATTTGGAAAAAAGCAAATATTGTCCCCTTATTCAAGAAAGGAAATAGACAAAATCAACGCAACTACCGGCCAGTATCACTGACCAGTGTTGTAAGCAAGGTTTTAGAAAAACTTATAATCAAAGCTTTGGTAAATCATCTAGAAGAACACAGTATGATAACAGAAAGACAGTTTGGTTTCAGAAAAGGAAAATCATGTGCTACTAATCTGCTGAGCTACTATGACAGAGTAACAAACACAATACAGGAAAGAGAAGGATGGGCGGACAGTATCTATTTAGATTTCAAGAAAGCTTTTGACACAGTACCACACCAAAGACTTTTATGGAAACTGTACCATCAAGGAGGAATTCGAGACAAACTGTTTTGTTGGATGCAAGCCTTTCTCATAAAAAGAGAAATGAGAACAGTACTAAGAGGAAACTACTCATCATGGAAAGAAGTGACTAGTGGAGTACCACTGGGTTCAGTGCTGGCACCAATCATGTTTTTAGTGTATATAAATGATATAAACAGTAACACTGGAAATGAGAGCTATCTGAATATGTTTGCAGATGATGCAAAAATACAAAGGAAAATTACTAACACAGACTCTTGTAAAGAGCTACAAGAAGAATTAAATAAACTTCATGAATGTAGTAGTACATGGCAAATGGAATTCAATGTGGACAAGTGTCATATAATCAAGTTTGGTAAAAGTGGAAAAAGACCTGATTGGGATTATAAGTTAGGAAATAAAACCCTATACACATCAGAAAGAGAGAAAGACCTAGGTGTGATCATCAATAACAGACTATCTCCGGCTGACCACATCAGCGAGAAGGTACGGAACATGTATACACTGCTTGCAAATATGAGAATAGCATTCACATACATAAATGAAGACATGCTAAGAAGGATAATAACATCATTTATTAGACCAACCCTGGAATATGTATCAGTAGTCTGGAGTCCTCATCTCAAAAAGCACATAGACAAGATTGAAAAAGTTCAAAGGGCCACTACAAGATGGATACCAAGCTTAAGGGACCTAAGCTACGAAGAAAGACTAAATAAATTGAATCTAAGAACACTACAGGAGCGAAGGAAAAGAGGTGACATGATAATGCTATATAAGTGCATATCATGGAAGGAGAAAATAGACATAAATGATTACTTAACACATGGAGAAGCATCAGCAAGAGGACACTGCAAAAAACTGCATAAGAAGAGAGGTGATAAAGACGTAAGGAAATTCAGTTTCCCAAACAGAGCAATTGATCAATGGAATGCACTACCGAATGAAATAGTGTGTGCCAAAACAATTCACAAATTTAAGGATATGTACGATAAATATGGTTTAAGACACGGGACAGTACGAGCTTGACTCAATCCTGTAAAGATACAATTAGGTAAGAACACACACACACACACATATATATATATATATATATATATATATATATATATATATATATATATATATATCTATCTATATATATATATATATATATATATATATATATATATCTATCTATCTATATATATCTATATATCTATCTATCTATCTATATATATATATATATATATCTATATATATATATATATATATATATATATTATCACCACCATCAGCCATTGAGGTCCACTGCAAGACCAGCCTATCCCTACCAAAGCAGGGATAATACAGCGAATGTATCTCTACCCAGTGACTTAGGCTGTCTGGTAGAGACTGTATGTAGGGTGAGAAGTGCTTGTGAGTGTAATTATAGTGTTGGAGTGGCTTTGGATGTGTGTAGTCTGTGAACCAAGTGTAATCGGCCCACCTTAAGCTGATTGGGTGCAAACATATTAGTATGCAACACTGGTTCAACCACAGCACCCCTTATGTATGCCAAAGTGGTCAGTGGCTTGGTGAATGCTTCCCTAAGTTTTTACAACTCTGACGGGAGGCGAACTCACATCCACCAGCGTGTGAAATGCTCACTCTACCACTGTATCACAGAGGCTCCATATGTATACAGTAAAACCTCTACAACTCGGCATAATACATGTGCAAGCCTTGCCGAGTTAGCCTATTTGCCGAGTTGTAGGGATGAACTTTAAGTTCCCCCCCAGCACACACGCACAAAAAAAAAGGAAAAAATGGAAAAAATGGGAAAAAAAAAAAAAAGTTTTTACAATAAACAATAAAAGCTGCCTTACCATGATTCCATGCAGTTGTAGGGTGTATTCCGGGCATAGAGGAGGACTTTTGGTAGTTTTTGGAAGTGTTAGGGGGAGCTCAAGATCACTTTTGGGCACACCTTTACTGTACTGTACTTCACACTGTACACTATGTAAAGCACAATTAACATTATAAAGACCATTACTGTAATGTATTTATCATTTGTACTATACTGGGGAACTAAACACTTAAACATTACTGTACAGCACTTATTCACTAAACACATATCCACTACTGTACAGAACTTATTCACTACTGAACTTATCAATTAATCACTATCACTGTCAGTCTGAAAAATGTGCTCAGGTATGTCTGAGGACACAGTGCTGATCAAGCTGCAGGAGGACTCACTGCTCATGGATGGCTGAGGCTCCCTGGGTGGAACCCTTGGCTTAAAAAAGTCAGAGATCTTTTTCTGCTTCAATTCAGCATGTTGCCTTCTCATAACAGCTACTCTGGCATCCCTGAGGGCTTGATAAAACATATCATACTGCACTATTCCCTCCAGACACTTGTCCTGGTGGAAGCGGATCTCAGTGAGTTTCATTGTGGGTGGCTGTTCCTCCTCTTCATCTTCACTCTCTTCATGAGCCACTTCATCAACCACACTGGAGACAATTTCCAACTCACTCTGGTGATGGTAGCCTAGGTCCTGAGCATCACCTTCCAGCCACTCCACTATGTTCTCCTCGGTGACCTCAGTCTCTCCTGCACTATGAGCAGTGTCCATAAAGTCCTCTGGGCCAAAACCTGTAAAGTCAACCTCCACATCAGACCCTTCCAGCAACTTCTTCCAAGCATTGCTGAGTGTGGTGAGCTTCAGTTCATTCTAGGCTTCAGCCCAGCTGTAGACTGCACTCCTGATGTTGTATGCCTTAAAGTTTGCAAGTGATTGAGTCCCCCTGGTATCCTGGTCCATATCCTGGGAATCCTCCTCCACTACCAGACACTCCCCCAGCTACTTGTTCTGGTAGTGCCTCTTGGTGGCCTCATTCATGCCTTGGTCCATGTTCTGTATGAGAGGGCTTGTGTTGGGGGGAAGGAAAAGCACCTCAATCCTCCCCCCATGGGCTTCTAATTCTTCTTCACTGGGATGTGCTGGGGCACTGTCAAGGATAAGGATGCCAGTCACATTTTCCCTGGCAATGAACAGCTCTTCCATCTGAAACTTGATCACTGCTAGCACAAAGACATTATGGAACCATTCCTTGAATAACTCCCAGGTGAACCAGGCACTCCTGTTGCTGCAGTAAATCAGTGGGAGTTTATCCATAATGTACTTTATGGCAACTGGCCTCTTTGATTTGCCAACCACCATAGGCTTCAGGCGGTGGGTCCCACTGACATTTGCACAGTATATGACAGAAATGCGGTCCTTGGCCACCTTCCTCCCAAGGACATGGCCCTCATTCTTACATGCCTGGGTGTTCTTGGGCATGGACTTCCAAAACAGCCAAGTCTCATCAGCACTGTACACCTGGGAGAGGAGTCCAGAGTTCTGAATGATCTCATGGAGTTTTTTCTGGAAAGGCTCCACAGCAGCCTGGTCTGCACTCACACTTTCCTGGACAACTTTACAGTTGGAGAGGCAGTGTCTGGACTGGAACCTAAACAGCCACCCACAGCTAGCCTTAAAGTCCTTAATTTTCAAGTGCTTGGCTAACCTCATGGAGGCATGTTGGATATCTATGCCTCTCACGGGAACCCCTGCTGCACGTTCCTGTTTGTACCATTCGTACACTGCAGCGTCAAGAGAAAGGTGCTTCACTGGTTTCATTTTCTTGACCTTCTTTGCAGCACTAGCATCTTCCATGGTTAGGCAGTGGGCACGAATCTTCTGTTTGTTCTTCTTGATATCATAGAATGTGCTGCTTGAAATATCAAACTCTGTACCTACAGACCTCACTGAAGCACCAGCCTCAATCCGATCCAGGACTTTCGTATTCTGAGCATAATCCAGGGTTGTCAGCTTCATTCTCTTACGCCCAGAGGGCTTGGGGGTAGCACTGGGAGACGCCATGGTTAGCTTCTGCGGGTACAATCCACTTAAGAGTGCGTAACACTTAGTCACAAGCAGAGCGAGTGAGGAGAGACTGCGACCCGGGCGGTGGACAAAGGCAAACTGGCCCACATGTGGCACGCAACAGGCTTTGTTTAAATCCCCATGCACACGTGATGCCGAGTTACTCTTGCTGAATGTCGGTACAACTCGGCATCTTACCGAGTTGGGGGGATTTTTGTCAACTCTCTTCCTCTCATGTGTGCATTTTTGGGAATTTTTGAATTTTGATTTTTTAAATGAATATTTTGGAGCCTTCGAAAGTTGTAGAGGTTTCCGACTTGAAGGATGATGAATTGTTGAGGTTTTACTGTATATAGTGAGGCTTCAACATACAAAAGTGAAAGGGACCAAAAAAAACTTTCATAATTCGAAATTACATATATCGGAACGATTTTCCCCATTGAAATATACATTAAAATGGGGGGATGCATCCCAGGACCCCCTCGAACCCCCACCTAAACTTTACCCCCCTCCCCATTTTGAAGTAAGCAATACCTGTATACAATTGTAGAAAAGGAGGTGGCCATATTCTTGTACATCTCCTTATTCTTCACCACAGTCCCAACAGTGGAAACTGCAAGACCTAAAGCACGCCCAATCTCCGAGACTCCCTGCCCCTCCTCATGGGATCTTATAATTTCCAATTTCCTTTCCAGAGTTAGAGTACGGTGCTGCTGCTTCTTTGCAGCAGGCTCCCCCGATGCCGGAGATAATGCAGGGTACTTGAGAAGCATGGCAAAACAATACGAAAAGGTGAAAAGCTGCGAAAATATCCTTAACCCCTAAAACGCGGATCGTTGCATTTGCGATGGTCGGCCCAAAGGGCAGAACGGTGGGTCGTCGCGTTTGCGATTTGAGTTAATTTTGAATAACCGCGGGCAAGCATGCTCCAGCTGGTATTGTCTATCAGTCCCGCCACCCGTGAGCTACGTTTAGCAAACTTGACCTTTGTACTACTGACCTCGGTTGTTGCCAAGTCTCATTTTTTTTACCCACCGACGCACCAATGCGCGGCCCTCCCTCGTTGTGCGATATGGCAACGCGCGGACGGCTGATACGTGTCAATCTGCGCCGTCATCTCGCAAGCACTTTTTGCTATTGGGAAACGCTTGTTTCCCCAGTTGTCACACTGTCATTTTTTCGCGCGGTTTGCCCCAGAATAGCGTCAGTCCACGCAAATCTGCCACGGTGACACCATGTCTAACTCGAGCTCTTCTGGTTCTGTGCCTTCTAGCCCTCCGAAAAAGGGTTTTGTGACCTCAACCCCCTTCAAAACTTTACCAGTAACTACCAAGGGGCTAAGTGACTCTGCAATAGCCTCAGAACTGTTGAAAGCCTCAATGGACTATGGCAGTGACGTGGGTATTTGGTCGAGCCTGGCTGAATCAGAGACACAATCTAGTGCTGATTCAGGCCCAGAAGTGATTGTTTCTGTACCGGAGGAGACTGTGTCAGTGCCCAGCACCTCAACAGGGAAGGCCCCGGTGAAAAGGGGCCTCGAATATGGGAAGGGGGAAAAAAGGAAGAGGAGCGGAGACCCCAGTGCACCGCCATTGTCCCCTACGCCACGTCACGCCACCGCAAGCCCGCCACGTACTCCCAGCCCTGTTCTCTCGTCCTCCTCGTCTGCTGTCCTGTCTCCTGAGTCGTCGGAGTCTCCTTCACCACTGAGAAAGGGAAGTAAAAGAGCATATTTACGTTTGAGAGGTTATCGTAGGCCTAGTGTTCGTGTTAGTAAAGTTAAGTCCCCTAGGCTAACTCGCACTAGGCAACTCAGGAGTCACGCCACCGCGGGTGACCTTGACCCAAGTGATAATGTCCCTCCCACCACCACCACCACCACCACAACACCAACACGGCCTGGGATAGCCTCTCCCTTACCTACTATTGCCCAGCCTGCCTCACCCACTCCCACATGACCTGCCTCACCCCCCGCCGCCCCAAGCACCTCCCAGCCTAGGCAGGGAACGCTAGATGCTTTCGTGTGGTCAGAGGGATCAGATTTTGTGCCTGAGGATCTGCCCTTTGACGACAGTGAGTGTGGACTTCAGGCTGACTTCCCTGTGGACGACGATGGTGAATGCGTTGACTACCTGTTGGCCTTCCTTGACGACGAGGTTATGGAGCACATCTGTACCGAGACAAACAGGTACGAGGGGCAATGTGCGCCAGTTCGCGAAGGAGAAGGTGAGGCGGCCACGCCATCCACGTCGCGGATGGCAGCATGGGTGCCTCTTACGATCCGCGAGCTTTTTGTATTTATTGGATTGATGTTGCTAATGCCGCACAACTGGAAACATAAGTTAGAAGAATACTGGACTTCCGACGAGCTGTGCCCAACACCCATATTCAATAAATACATGAGCCGCGATCGTTTTAGGCAGCTGATGACTTATCTTCACTTCGCGAACAATGATGAGCCTTCCCAAACTGACCCATTATGGAAAGTGAGGGGAATCCTGAACACGATCAAAGATAAGTTTACGAGGTTCTTGCGCCCGTTCAAGAAAGTCATGACTGACAAGTCTTTGGTATTGTTCAGGGGCCGTCTTCGGTTCGTCCAGTACATTCCAAGCAAATGCCACCGCTTTGGAATCAAGTTTTTCGTGCTGTGCGACTGCAAGACGGGGTTCATCCTTGACTTCGTCATTTACACCGCCAGCAATGTCGATTTGGATAAGACTGACCCCCTTAGATTCTCTGGTTCTGTGGTGAAAGTGCTTTTGGAAAAGTACTTTGGCGAGAATCATGTCCTGTATACGGACAATTACTATACCGCTCCTAAACTCGCCAAGTACCTTTCTGAACACGGCGTCGGCTCCTGTGGCACTGTCAGAAGTAAAAGGGCACATTACCCTGCCTTCCCCGAGGCTGAAAAGTCAAAGCGGGGAGACGTGCACCTGAAGAAATCTGACAAGATGCTTGCGATCAGGTGGCATGATAAGAGAGTCGTGAACATGCTCACCACAGTACACAAGGGTGAAATGCTGGCAACAGGGAAGGTCGACAGAAGGACTGGCGAGCCTGTGATGAAGCCTGATGCTGTCATTGACTATAACGTCAATATGCGGCTGGTGGACAAGTCTGATATGATGATTGGAGAGATTGACTGTCTGAGGAAAAATCATCGTTGGTACAGGAAGGTGTTCCTGCACTTGATTGATATGTGCATGTTGAACGCCTTCATCCTGTATAAAATCAAGAACAGGAAGCCAGCCAACTACTCTCTCAGACGATTTTCCAAGACTTGTGTCTACCAGCTGCTTCAGCGTTACGGCCAGGTGCTTTCTACAGGTCCCAAATGCCACCCTCACACACCTACAGACCGCCTACAGTGTATGGCCTACCTTCAGCGACACCGCCTGGAGCCACTGCCAGCCACTGCAAAGAGGGGGAAAGCACTGAGGAGGTGTCATGTGTGCAGCCACACTACCAGGCAGGAAAGAACCTTTAGGCGCACCTCCTTGCAGTGCAAGAGTGCAAAGTTCCCCTCTGTGCTTACCCGTGTTTCTTTGACTACCACATCCTAAGTAGATTTTGAAAATAAGGGTAAAAATATTTGAAAAAATACTGAGAGTGATAGTGATAATATTGTTTAGTTTTCTTTTATGTGCTGACAGTGACAGCCTGATGAGTGTAAATTAGTGTATGTACTTGTAAAAGCACTGACAGTTACAGTGTTTTTTGGTGTAAATAATTGTACATAGTAATAATATAAGTATTGCGAGTGACAGTCACTCCAGTGTAAAAAGATGAAAGCATATTTTCCTATTCTATGTTCTGACAGTGACAGTTTTTTGTGTATAAAATATTATTTTTATAACACTGGACAGTGACACTGATGAATAAGGCAAAAAAAAAAAAAAAACAGATACAGTGAAAGTGAGCGATAGAAATGAAGTGCAAGTGGCCGACAGGAGCGAGAATAAAGTGCCTGCCGTAAGGCTGAATAAACTCGCGCCGCGGTGGTCTTCCTCAGTCCCAATCCACAATACTGGCAGTGACATTGATTTTTATGGCCGTAATAGTGACAGGAAAACGTTTGCGAAGTCCTATGATGGAAAAAAAAAGAAGTATACGTGTTTTTTGCCGAGAAAAGGCAAATGTGACAATATTGACGGGAAGATCGCCACCGCGTTGCATGTCGGCCGTGCGCTCCGTCCATTTTAGCCTTATTTTCATTTCTTATTTACAAATACGGATTCCAAACAACCTGTACGTTGTTGTATAAAGTGTACTGTGACAGACTGAGGCTGTGGTAGAAAGAAAACCGGGTTTCTGGAGGTGTGAGAGTGAAGACTTTGTTACCCAACTTTGCAAGTCTTCACAAGTCCTTTGGTAGTCAACGAAGGCTCAACATGTGGCTCAGGAGAAAGCTGAATGTAAGTAATGTATGCCATAAAAATTTTAATGCTCTAGGGTTAATCTATGATTTTTGGCAAATATTTTTCCACAGGTACTCAGACCCTGCTACAACCCCGCCACAGCGGGGGGATCGCCCGTACACAGCCGCGTTTTAGGGGTTAAGTAAAGTGAAGCTGCGAGGAGAGGAGGGATGTGGACTCAACTGAGAAGCACGCAAAAATCTGTTTACCAAAGAGGGGTTAGTTCGTTTTCTCTCAGCAAGCAAGCGCGGTGCTGCGCACTGTGCCCATTTTGAATTTTTCATACAATATCCCATTAAACCCTTCATAGCTGCTGGCCTTGAACAATACTTTATTGTTTCGGTGTCAGTGACACTGAATTAGTGCGTCCTATAAAAAACTGCAAACAATTATGGGAAGGGAACGAAGGTCACTGGTGTGTTTACCCCAAGTAGTCAGGCGTTCTCTTCACTCCAGATGTATTCGCCAATGTTTACATGCTTATGTTACATGCGCCACAATTCTGCGTGTTTCAGCAAGAGAATGTAATTTACCACCCTCAAAATAGTCAGAAAAATATAGAAGACAAACTAGAGGAATATGAACTGAATTGGCAAGGTCTTTAGGCTGTATGCTTATAAGAAAGATTATGGGTTTTACAATTTTAAGAGACAATATGGAACAAAAATGTTTGCTCCTCAGAAAAAAAAATTACTCTTTCATCCCACATGTTCCCGTAAGTTAGAATTCAGTTCCGCATTCTTCGTTCGGTATCGCTCTTCCCAATATACAGTAATCACTCCAATATCCGGATCAATAGAGCCATCGGTAGGTTCAGATATTGGTTTTGTCCGGATATTGGGCCCCAGCTTATGGACTTGTACTTACGGACCCTAACACAGAGAAACACCTATACAACTCCCTCCGGACATGCATAGCACCTATTTAACACCCAAATCACACCAATAAGGCACATAAATGACTGAAATAAATGCAATAGAAACATAAAATGTGGGTTTAGAAGTATGTTCATACATTAATAAACATTCTGGTACTTATGGACTCTAACCGAACCTAACCTAACCGAACCTAACCGAACTCTGAAAAACACATTCCTACTGCACATGCATGAGGTAAGTTTAGTATGGAAAGAAGTACAGTATGACACTTTCTGGTAAGTATAGTATGGGAAAAAAATACAATATGAAACATTCTGGTAAATATAGTATGGGAAATAGTACAACATGAAACATTTTGGCTACTTACAGCAAGTCCCTGGCCACCTCGATGAATAACCGCCTCCTCTCGGACTCTGACAGTAAGAACGATTTCCTGAAGCACTTGCACTACACTCTTCCTGAAGTCTTGCACTGAACTTAGTCAATAACACACAGAAGTCTGTTCTTTTCACAGTGTTCACTTTAGTCCAAATAATGTTCCATTAAATTTAAGTGTTGCACATTAACTTTTCCAAGTTTTTTTAGTTTCCAAAGCCAAAACAAAGAAGGTTAGTTACGTTAAATTTCTTTTCTACTTAGTCTTTTCTCCCAACTTGAAAACCTTAACACAACACACCGTTTTTCACTGCACAACACTCAAAATTCCTGTGTGGTCTAGTGGAGAAGTTCTTGCTGTTTATTCACTGTCAGAGCCCGAGTATCACTGGCAGGCGTCCAAGGGGTGCATCGGTGGGTAGTGGTGATGGCGTACCGACTACAGAAGACTCTGAAGACAGCCGCAAACTCACGTCGAGCGGTGACTCCACTGTAGCTGATGTGCTGGGCTGTGGCTCGGAGCATGAGGGCCTGTCTTGGGGAGGCAACGGAGTGGAACCAGGGCTTGGCACAGCGGGGTCACGGGCCTGAAAAAACTGTCAATCGTTGACTGACGCAAGGACCGACGATTCTGGCGATTGATGATGCGCTGCCGGAAAGCACGCACTTCCTCCACGAGTCCCAAGGGCCCCATCTCCCTGTCGCAGTCCGGGTGTTCCAGGTAGTCTAGGACGAACTCTAGATGTTCCCGGAGTGCGCTCAGCTTGGGGATGGCTGGAGTAGTGTCCTGCTGGGCGGAGTCTGCATCATCATCGCCTTCGTCGTCGGAATCTTCAAGTTCGGGACTGACACCAGCAACCGAAGACGCGATCTCGATATCAGACAACGTCTGATACCCAGGATCGCCCTCGTCGTCGTCCAACCACTCATGAACATCGTCCACATCAACATCGTCGCCGTGCGTACGTAGCCGTGCATGGAAGTCATCCACGTCAAACCCTAGGAAATCGTACTCCACATCTGTTCCGAGAAGCAGACGAGACCAACCATTTTCAAGAGTTTTCACAGGGACTTCCTTCCATGCACTAGCCCAGTTGTACAGCGCAGACTTGATGTTGTAGCGGCGAAGGTTTTCCAAAGTCCGCTTGCCTCGAGTGTCACGTCCTTCCCTGCGCTTGTCCTCGTCCTCGAGAACAACCATCACCTCGTCCAGGAACTTCCGACGGTACAGGCGCTTTGTTGCCATGATCACTCCTTGGTCCATGGGTTGAATGAGAGCAGTCGTATTAGGTGGCAGAAACATGCACCTAATACGGCCATTCTCAGCAACCAAGTCCTTATCGCACGGGTGGGCAGGTGCATTGTCGAGGAGAAGGAGAGCCTTTACCTGGTCGCGAGGAATTCCCAGTGTCTTCGTCTGGTACTGGATGACCTCCTTGACGAAGTGACGGTGAAACCAGTCTTTGAAAATCACAGCTGTGAACCATGCTTTCAAAGAATGGTACCATACGACAGGAAGGACATCCATCACCCCACGAAGGCACCGAGGCTGCATTGCACGGCCAACAATAACGGGCTTAAGCCGGTGCATGCCGTTAGCACTGGCACAACACAAAGCAGATATCCGTTCCTTAGAAAGCTTGCGGCCAGGTACACGCTTCTCCGTCTCATCGGCTAGAGTGTTCGTTGGCAGCGAGCGATAGAATAGGCCAGTTTCGTCTGCGTTATAGACTTGACCGAGAGTGAGGCCCTCCCTGTCGATCAAGCCTTTCACCTTGTGCCGAAACTCGTCAACTCCATCCTCGTTAGCGTCCAATGCTTCGCCATGTGCTTTACGGTTAGTAAGGCCATGTCGCAACCTGAACGCGAAGAGCCAACCCTCGGATGCCTTGAAGTCTAGGGCGTCGTGAAGCCTTGCAAACTTCTCAGCAGCAGCCTTCAGCTCCGTTCCACGTACCATCACACCAGCTGCACGTTGCTGTTGGTACCAAATCAACGTGGATCGGTCGATTTCTGCAAACTTGGGGGTAAACATAACCTTCCTTTCCACGTTGCGTTTGCTTCTCGACGAGAAGTCAGCTGTGTACTGCATGAGTTTGTCTCGGGAACGCTTGATATCGAACAAAGTCAACCGGGCCAGGTTAAACTCACGGAGAATGCGTGAAGAAGACCAACCCGCATCAACTTTCTCCAATATCTCCCGTTTCTTCTCCAGAGTCAACACCACTCTCTTCCTTTTCTCAGGAGGCGGGGCCATCATCACACACACTAAGAGTAGGGCAGAGAGCAGCAGGAGGCCTTGCAGCAAGTACGGCACCACCACAAAAGCGAGCACGTGGGCAGCCATTGCGAAGAGCGTAGGTCCAGTCGCGGTGAGAGACAGGCGGGAAGTGGGGAGGATGCAGCAGTGCTCTATCGTACGTCGGAGGAATGACGAACCAAAACAACGCTCTCACGCGGCGCGCGCGGCAAGTTCAAATTACGAACGGCAAAAAATCGATTTTTTTAAATTTTTTTTTGAATTTTCGGACCATTTTGGGAATGTTTGATCCCAGGACGATAAGGTTCGGTTAGTGGGGATGTTCGGTTATTGGGCGTCCGGATATTAGAGTGATTACTGTATATAATATATGTATCTATCTATCTATATATATCTATCTATCTATATATATATATATATATATATACAGATTATATATATATATATATATATATATATATATATATATATATATACATACAGTAATCACTCTAATATCCGGACGCCCAATAACCGAACATCCCCACTAACCGAACCTTATCGTCCTGGGATCAAACATTCCCAAAATGGTCCGAAAATCCAAAAAAATTGGAAAAAAAATCGATTTTTTGCCGTCCGTAATTTGAACTTGCCGCGCGCGCCGCGTGAGAGCATTGTTTTGGTTCGTCATTCCTCCGACGTCCGATAGAGCGCCGCTGCATCCTCCCCACTTCCTGCCTGTCTCTCACCGTGACAAGACCTGCGCTGTTCGAAATGGCTGCCCACGTGCTCGCTTTTGTGGTGGTGCCGTACTTGCTGCAAGGCCTCCTGCTGCTCTCTGCCCTACTCTTAGTGTGTGTGATGATGGCCCCGCCTCCTGAGAAAAGGAAGAGAGTGGTGTTGACTCTGGAGAAGAAACGGGAGATATTGGAGAAGGTTGATGCGGGTTGGTCTTCCTCTCGCATTCTCCGCAAGTTCAACCTGGCCCGGTCGACTTTGTTCGATATCAAGCGTTCCCGAGACAAGCTCATGCAGTACACGGCTGACTTCTCGTCGAGAAGCAAACGCAACGTGGAGAGGAAGGTTATGTTTACCCCCAAGTATGCAGAGATCGACCGCTCCACGTTGATTTGGTATCGACAGCAACGTGCAGCTGGTGTGATGGTACGTGGAACGGAGCTGAAGGCTGCTGCTGAAAAGTTTGCAAGGCTTCACGACGCCCTAGACTTCAAGGCATCCGAGGGTTGGCTCTTCGCGTTCAAGTTGCGACATGGCCTTACTAACCGTAAAGCACATGGCGAAGCATTGGACGCTAACGAGGATGGAGTGGACGAGTTTCGGCACAAGGTGAAAGGCTTGATCAACAGGGAGGGCCTCACTCTCGGTCAAGTCTATAACGCTGACGAAACTGGCCTATTCTATCGCTCGGTGCCAACGAACACTCTCGCCGATGAGACGGAGAAGCGTGTACCTGGCCGCAAGCTTTCTAAGGAACGGATATCTGCTTTGTGTTGTGCCAATGCTAACGGCATGCACCGGCTTAAGCCCGTTATTGTTGGCCGTGCAAAGCAGCCTCAGTGCCTTCGTGGGGTGATGGATGTCCTTCCTGTCGTATGGTACCATTCTTTGAAAGCATGGTTCACAGCTGTGATTTTCAAAGACTGGTTTCACCATCACTTTGTCAAGGAGGTCATACATTACCAGACGAAGACACTGGGAATTCCTCGCGACCAGGTAAAGGCTCTCCTTCTCCTCGACAATGCACCTGCCCACCCGTGCGACAAGGACTTGGTTGCTGAGAATGGCCGTATTAGGTGCATGTTTCTGCCACCTAATACGACTGCTCTCATTCAACCAATGGACCAAGGAGTGATCGTGGCAACAAAGCGCCTGTACCGTCGGAAGTTCCTGGACGAGGTGATGGTGGTTCTCGAGGACGAGGACGAGCGCAGGGAAGGACGTGACACTCGAGGCAAGCGGACTTTGGAAAACCTTCGCCGCTACAACATCAAGTCTGCGCTGTACAACTGGGCTAGTGCATGGAAGGAAGTCCCTGTGAAAACTCTTGAAAATGGTTGGTCTCGTCTGCTTCTCGGAACAGATGTGGAGTACGATTTCCTAGGGTTTGACATGGATGACTTCCATGCACGGCTGCACGCACGGCGACGATGTTGATGTGGACGATGTTCGTGAGTGGTTGGACGACGACGAGGGCGATCCTGGGTATCAGACGTTGTCTGATATCGAGATCGCGTCTTCGGTTGCTGGTGTCAGTCCCGAACTTGAAGATTCCGACGACGAAGGCGATGATGATGCAGACTCCACCCAGCAGGACACTACTCCAGCCATCCCCAAGCTGAGCGCACTCCGGGAACATCTAGAGTTCGTCCTAGACTACCTGGAACACCCGGACTGCGACAGGGAGATGGGGCCCTTGGGACTCGTGGAGGAAGTGCGTGCTTTCCGGCAGCGCATCATCAATCGCCAGAATCGTCGGTCCTTGCGTCAGTCAACGATTGACAGTTTTTTCAGGCCCGTGACCCCCACTGTGCCAAGCCCTGGTTCCACTCCGTTGCCTCCCCAAGACAGGCCCTCATGCTCCGAGCCACAGCCCAGCACATCAGCTACAGTGGAGTCACCGCTCGACGTGAGTTTGCGGCTGTCTTCAGAGTCTTCTGTAGTCGGTACGCCATCACCACTACCCACCGATGCACCCCTTGGACGCCTGCCAGTGATACTCTCGGGCTCTGACAGTGAATAAACAGCAAGAACTTCTCCACTAGACCACACGGGAATTTTGAGTGTTGTGCAGTGAAAAACGGTGTGTTGTGTTAAGGTTTTCAAGTTGGGAGAAAAGACTAAGTAGAAAAGAAATTTAACGTAACTAACCTTCTTTGTTTTGGCTTTGGAAACTTGAAAAAACTTGGGAAAAGTTAATGTGCAACACTTAAATTTAATGGAACATTATTTGGACTAAAGTGAACACTGTGAAAAGAACGGACTTCTGTGTGTTATTGACTAAGTTCAGTGCAAGACTTCAGGAAGAGTGTAGTGCAAGTGCTTCAGGAAATCGTTCTTACTGTCAGAGTCCGAGAGGAGGCGGTTATTCATCGAGGTGGCCAGGGACTTGCTGTAAGTAGCCAAAATGTTTCATGTTGTACTATTTCCCATACTATATTTACCAGAATGTTTCATATTGTATTTTTTCCCATACTATACTTACCAGAAAGTGTCATACTGTACTTCTTTCCATACTAAACTTACCTCATGCATGTGTCGTAGGAATGTGTTTTTCAGAGTTCGGTTAGGTTCGGTTAGGTTAGGTTCGGTTAGAGTCCATAAGTACCAGAATGTTTATTAATGTATGAACATACTTCTAAACCCACATTTTATGTTTCTATTGCATTTATTTCAGTCATTTATGTGCCTTATTGGTGTGATTTGGGTGTTAAATAGGTGCTATGCATGTCCGGAGGGAGTTGTATAGGTGTTTCTCTGTGTTAGGGTCCGTAAGTACAAGTCCATAAGCTGGGGCCCAATATCCGGACAAAACCAATATCCGAACCTACCGATGGCTCTATTGATCCGGATATTGGAGTGATTACTGTATATATATATCAGATATATATATATATGATATATATATATATATATATCTATATATATATATATATATATCTATATATATATATATATATATATATATATCTATATATATATATATATATATATATACAGTATATATATATCTATCTATCTATCTATATACCTAGGCTGCTTCCCCCAAGGAAAGGGAGGTAGCCGAGAAAGGACGACACACTCCCCATTTACTCATCCATTCAAACACATTCATTCGCATCTTAGCCCCAAAGTGGAGAACGGACAGATCCTCACCGCACCACACCGCACAAGTGTCAACTGCGCAATGCAATCAGTGACATCTGCAGCAGGGTCCGACAGCAGAACTGGTTTACCCCTGCCACATCATAACAGACCCATCCCCTTACCCGCACCTGACCTGACTAGCTGATCAGACCAAATGCGGGAGAATATCCCCTCAGGGCTGCGTCATCACTTATTCATTCACAGTTTCTCTCCATTTTTTTCTGTCGCACAGCCATTCTTCCTTGCTCAACATACATCCCTCTCGCAACCAACCCTCTCTTCACACTGTCCATCCATCCTATTCGTGGTCTTCCTCTCAGCATTACACCTCTCACATCAGATCTAGTTATCTTTTTCACCAATCGCTCATTATCCATTCTCTCCATATGCCCAAACCATCGCAACACCCTCTGCTCAACTCTACCAGCCATCTCCTGAAGAACTCCAGTTCTCCTTCGCACTTCATCAT